>NC_133931.1:37770307-38075307 GCF_031877795.1 Strix aluco
TTCATTTTCTGATCTGTGTTGAAGACTGTAGTGGGTTAACTGACATACCTTTCATTTGGCACTTTACTTCAAGCTATTTTATACTCTGGAAAGCAGCCTTTGCCCATTAAATTCCTAATTTCCCAATAAAATAGCGTAGGAATTGGATTCATCATGCCTGACAGTTTTAACAAGGAACACTTATTGCCTTAAAATAATATAGGTGCCACACTTGCAAATTTGCTTTTTTCACTCTTCCACTTCTTGCTAGCATACATAGTTGCATGCTTCATTATCTGACTGATGGTTTTATTTAAAACACTGAGTTAATTCAAGATGTGAACACACACAGAAATAGGAAAAAGGAAGTGGCTTCAGTTTGAGAATCTCTCTGGCAGAAAAATTTTCTAGAGGCAGTTGAGAGAGTGTCTACAAGACTCACAAGCAAGCCAGAAACTTTCTTCGCTGGCCTTTTCCTGCAGATTTAAATGAAAAGCAGTGGTGCCACTGCAACAGCAAAGCACAAGAGCACTCTGCAGCATGTTGCTTTGCTGGCACAGCTAATGAAGGCACAGGCAGTCTTTCCACAGCAGTGTGGCCCGTTATCTCAGAGGAAGATGGGGAGTACCTGCAAGCCAGGTCTCTGGCCCCTGTGACAGTGTGGAAGGGACTGCACTGCCCTCAGACACTGGGGGAGAGTCAAGCCTCATTAAGAGTCTCCAAAACATAGCCTAACCGGAGCAGAACCAGGAAAGTAACAACTTGATCACTATGTTGAGTTTGTTCCAGGAGTTGAACACGAGTCCCAAGCTCTGCCTCTTCCCCTGTGTTCGCTTACATTGTGCTTGAGCCCGGCGGGCAACAGTTGACTTCACCCTGTACCTATGAAGGAAGGTAAAGGAGTTTGATGGGCAGCTTAACAGGCAGCATGGGCACAAACTAAAGTCATATGGCACAGCAAACTCGTTTGTGTCTGGCTGAAAAGAGCTTTGTAGACATAGACAAAGGAACAGTCCTGTGACATACAGTTTTGGGTCACAGCATAACACCAGTGGTGCCAAAGTGATGCAAGCACATGCAAAAACTCTGGGCTACTCACTGCCTTCAACTCCAGCAAACTATTAGGCAGTCTGTGATGTACCTCCGTCTCCATTGTTGAAACCTCATGTAAATGATTGTGTTCTCACTCAGGCAAAGAATGAAGGTGCATATAATTTTCTAGTCCAATAGTTAACATCTGGGATACAAGTAGATCAGATCTCAGTCCACATACCAAATCAAACAAAATTAAGATCTTAGAAGAGCTTTTACACCCCCCAGAAAAGCATTCCATCTTTCAGTTATGACAAAGCTTTCTTGCTGCCATTTTTAAAGAAAGTGGACAGAGCTACCTTAGGTACCTCAGTCCAGGAGAAGGCTTACTGCTGCAAATACTCCAGCAGTCAAGACATTGATGCCTTACTAGCTTTAAGTATGAAGGCTGAGGCTCTCTTCATCACCTCTGTGTTTCTTAATGATATGTTCAGTTAGTTCCCCACTCAAGATGCTATCTTTTGTAAATCCCATTCTCAAGACATCCAACCTGTGCACAGGTTGCATGAGGAATTCCAGTGTTCAACAGAGGCAGTGTTGCAATGCTATGTATTATAGCACTTTGTACTGTAATGCCCAACTCTTCTAAAAAATACTAATATTTGTTTCTGCAGTGCTTAGTAAGGGCCTGACCCTCAGCTGTGAATGTTACTGTAATACCCCAAAAAGGATAATTGTTTTACTCCCAATTAGGAAAAAAATCTAGCCATAAACCCAAGAAATAAATATATGTGGAAGCTGGTTTTTGCATTAATTTCTTCCCCCTGGATGCTGGAACATAAAGAGGGAGCACATGTGTTTTTTCCTTTCTCCTCATATTGCAAACCCTGCGAAGCAAAAGGGTTATTCACCTTCCTGCAACTGTTTCTCATTACAGAGCTCCCTTAGGCTCCCCGAAAGAGATTCCTTCACCCAATTCCATCAAAGTGGGAGTAGTAGAAACTTGAATAAATAATTGCATACTGTAACTCTGAGAGCAGGATAATAAAATTTTGGCAAACTGCATCGGAATCTGACTAGTTAATTAGAAAGTGATTGATTCTGATGAGGTAGTAAGCTGAGGAGGCTGAAGGGAAGATTAAAAAAAGAGTATTGACACCCACTTTCATGAAAACAGGCTGGGTTTGGCTGTATTTCAGGTCTTAGGGCTCTTCCATCTGCAGCTGCTTCACTGCCCATCTACATGGGGTCAGACAGAAAGAGACACTTGGGGGGCTAACAAGTGATGGATAACATTAGCTTATCATTATCTCCCCCCCCAAAAAAAAAATCTCAAGTTATTCACTCATGAAGGAGAGGATCAACAATGACACTTCTTAGAAGTGCCAAGTATTCACAATACCATCAAAAGTCAGTAGTGGCTGCAAGTCATCAGCCCCTTTGAAGAACCATATATGTAGAGTCGTGCAATTTTTTAAGTCTTCATGTCAGTCTCCCCTGTCCTTCCCCCAATCCCAGACTTCCAGAGTTGGAAATTCAACCAACAGTGGACTTAAGTTCAATTTTTTTAAACATGAGTCTTTAAGCACAATGCTGATAATGTGCTCAGGAGAAAATGGAAGACAGTGCACCAAAAAACCCCCAATAGTGCAAAATAAGCTACAAACAAAGCCCAGATATAGGCCTGTTGCTGTCTTAACACAGCATGCCTGACAAACAACAGAGATATGAACAGAACGGTCAACAGAGATAAAAAAAATTGCTATAATTACAAGTACTTCATTTTGGACTTTTACATTTTAGAGTCAGAAAAACAGAATTGGTTTAAGACATGTCTCCTTTGAATACATTTTGGTTTGAGCAGTAAATTAACACCAACCTGTCTTACTACTCATATGCTCTGTTCTTCAAGGGAAGAATAAAGCTGGAACCAGGATCCTTTCAAGACACAACAGTTTTGAACCTAAATAACCATTAAATAGCACCAATTTCACTTTTTTTTTCAGAGAAAGTGTTTTGGGATTAACTGCAAGTAGTTGGTCTATTGAAGAACGTTAATGTAAGAGTTATGATATGACCTGATAGTATTCTCTCCGTTGTCAGTATTAGAAGAACAAGAAGAAAAGCCAGTGAAAATAAAAGTTACATCACTTTCATTCACAAAGTGAGAAGGATACCTGCACTTGGGTTTAAATTCAGATATATGTTTCTCTACCCTGGCAAATTGGTCTACTAGAGATGAGGTATATTTCAAAAGTACCAAAAGTTATGCTCTTTAGTGATGTCAGGATTAGTCCCCATTAGTCAACCCAAAGAAACACAGAAATTGCAGTGCAAAAGTCAAGTTTGGGGAGCCCAGTTTTCCCCTAATGTGATCCATGCACAAACTTGAATGTTTTGAACAAATTCTCAGGGCAGTGCAAACACAGAGTACATACTGCAGATACGGATTGTATTCTCACTGCAGGATTTCTCTGCATACAACAGACCGCATCTATGCTGGCAAGGGAAAGAGAAGACAATCCCTCCTGTCCCAGGCTCCCTCCTCACTGTATCTGGTGGAGGGAGCTTTACTGTATACTTAAGGTGTTCTGTATTCCAGCCATTCTTTCTGCCTTTAAAATCTACAGTGTAGGGCAGAGTCACGTGGCCTTTGCCTCTGGCCTATCTTTCATAATCCTAAGAATTAAAAGGAAAACTCACCTCTGTCCAGTTCAAATAAGCGTATCCTTCTGAAGGGCTTTATCACAAAGAAGTCTGAGAAAATTATCCTGATGGTCCTATTACAAAGCCATGTATTTTGTGTCAGGCAGAGAATAGAGCAAATGCAAAGATACCCCTTCTTATCACCCATTTATTTGGACAAAGAGAAAACAATCAGGAAGAAAAGAAATGGACACTGGAAAGAGTGGCAATGTATCTTTTCACTCATTTTGTTTTACCTGCCTGTTTCTTAATGACTGTCCTTACCACTGATTTTTCCTGAGTAGATTTTGTCATTTAGTCTGCTCTAGCTGCTTTCTTTCAGAAACACCAGGGCAGTGGAGAAAGAAGTGAGGAGAGCTTTGCCTTTTGCCATGCTGAAGCAAATGCTGTAGAAGTCAGCAGGTTGCAAGATCCATCCCTTTAGGGAAGAGAATCAGACACAAAAGGAGTCCTTTCTTCAATGTGCATTTACAGAAACCTATGCTGAGACATCCTTGAAGAATCATCTTGGAATTGGGTATATGTCTTGATGTATTTGAAGTACCTTAGAATATGCCCCCAGTAATTAATTCGGGCAGCAGTGGCAGTCTAGCCACAATGTAAGTGTCAAAAAAACTTTCAGAAGGTGGATGACTACTCAGGGGCTTTAGTCCACATGGAAGCCTTTTGATCTCAGACAGGACTGCTCTCTTACCAATACCTGAGCTGTGAGGTTAACTCATACAATTTTACATAAGGTGTAGTCCCTTCAGACTTTTTAAACTTAGCATCTGGAGCTCCTTAAGGAGGGATATTTGCCCCTTTTTTTTTTTTAAAGAAAAAAAAGTCCATATAATGTTTAGTGTAATAAACCCCTGAAACCTGCCTGAAGTGTATAGGCTCCGCTACAGTACAAATGCCATTGCCTGTACTGAGTGAATAATGGATAATGAATGTTTCATTCCACACATTTAACTTTTGGTTCATGAATTGCCCAAAGGCAAATCACATTAGTCATAATCACTTGCTGAGTAATTTCCACAAATTAGTTTTGGTCTGTAGCTCCAATCCCCACAATGTTTTGTTATTAATCATTATTATAAATTGATTCCTTCATTGGCTGGTTCTATTAACTTGTAGGTGACAAAATATTGCTTTTTTCCCTGATGGGGTGAACATAGCATGTAGACCTGCACTGCCAGTAAAAATAGCCAGCCCTACAAATTAAAATTTGTCTGCTGTGGGTTCTGTAAAGTTGCTTAAATTTGCATGTATTCAACCAATAAACTCATCCACAGTAATGAAGCAAAAAGGAAGCATAAATATACTGAGTCGGATCAGCCACCGTCCCAGCCAGCAAAGCAGAAGGAGGTGGCTCTGTCCCTGACTGTTCTTGCCCCAGACAGGCAGAGCAGCATCCCCCGTGCTCCCCCTGCCAGCCCACCCCTCCAGGACCACAGTACCACCATCGCTCTAGAGCAAGTTCTCGGAAAACTCTTATGCATCATGCGCTGCCATGTATGCAACTGTTTCTTAGGGCAATACATGCCTGAGGTCATAAGAGGTGAGGCAGGTGGGGAACAGAGAGGCATGCTCTTTTTCAAGGCAGGAGATGCCAGTTTCTGGTTTTCACTAAGTGACAAAGGTAATAGTGCCTGGGAGGTGCCATCAGTACATGTACAGCAGTATGCATCTCTTGTCTCCAGCATGTGCCTTCATCAAGTTTCTTTCAGTTTCTGTGGGGAAGAAAAATGAGAGCCTGGTAACTGTGCTTCCCATCAGCAGCACCACCCCACACCTCTGAATTCCTTTTGCACTGTCCCTGTGACAAAGACCACTGGAGCAGGTACTACAGTGAGTATGATGGTGGAGCTCCTCCTCCAACTTTCATGTAACATGACACTTATGTTGCATAGCAGCGTTAAGGAACATTTTCATGCAGTTATAATAGACTAAAATGCAGCAAATTCTTTAGCAATTCAAGTAAAAATTCATGGAGTTATTTATTTTTCTAGCTATAGATCACCGTCACAGTTTTTGGATTGGCTGCTCTTCTAATGCAATCACAGGCACCCGTCTTAAATTTTACATGCTCTGCTGCAGTCCTTTGCTCTTATAAAGATTATCTCTTTTTATAGATATGGTACAAATCTTTGTTCGTCAACAGGAGTTTAACCCTGACCCAGCTGTTTTTGCAGCTTCATTGTTTCACATTAATCACTTGCAAATTATTACAGCAATCAACAAACGAAAGAGAAATATTTAAGATAGTACTACAGTGACCTGAGTATTACAGAACTGCCCACTCTGTCCCCCAGGGCTCCTCTTGTCCATCCATTGTTCCTCTGCCTCATACACCTCTCCAATGATTGCCTATTGTCTCCTGCTCTTCCTTGCTTAGGAGACAGTTTGAGGAGTCTGTTGCTGATTTATGAGCCCTTTCATGGTTTTAATTCGGTTGAACCTGAGTGACAGAAACACATGTCACATTCCCAAGTGCTTTGCAAAGAAACCAGGATTTGCTTGGGCCCTCAGACCCAGCAGATTCTGTTTAGCTGCTCTGGAATTTTCCTTTGTAAGCATTATTTTTGAAGCACTACTTCATTTGAGCCTTGACTGATAACTTCTACTCCATCGGTGGTCTACAAGCACTTTTTATCACATATGCCTGAGTGAGATCAGGGCTGTTTGTATAGGTAGCAAAAAAGCTACTGCTCTGTGAACATTCCTGGCATAATAGAGCTAGACCACTCATTCTTCAGTAGCTTTTATAAAAGAAATTACTGGGTGCAGTCAGGCACTTCTTTAACTTCGGGAGGAGCCAGCCTAGCAGGCCTTGAAGCCACAACTCCATTCCCTTTTGTTTGTTTTTTTAGCCTCTAGAGCAGCTGCTTATCCATTGTAATCCCTGAATTGATCCTGTCATTGCAGTTCAGGGAATCAGAAAAATATCTTGTAGGGGAAAAGGATCACTTAGCTATAAATCTGATAGTTCACAGCTCCATAGGCAAATGCTGAAAAAGGCTTCAGAGAACAAAAGCCTGTCTGAAAATGGAGTAAGAAAGCCTGTCAGCCCAAATGGAGCTATTTCTACTTTGCAGAAGGAAAGAATTAGCTCAGTAGCCAGGGCTGTGTTCATTTTACTTTTCACAGACAGCAAATATATATATATATAGGGAGATGCTTTAGTCATCAGTCCAGATTTTACACTAACTCATAGTTAGGGTTCAAGTCAGATATGCATAGAATATTTCAGGTACACAGAGAACATCAGGTGATAACAGAGGTTATTCATCAGTATATCAGAATACATGTCTGTGAACCAGTTGCCAGGCTCAGAAGGAAAATGTTGTTCCAGGAAAGCTTTAGTAGGAAGGTGTAAGATAGAACAGGAGAGCCCAGGTAATGAGTGTATTGTTCTCACACAATGCAGAAAGCCTGGACTTTCTGAGATGGGAGGAATCTGCTTCCTCTTTTACTGGTGAGGGAGCCTGAGTCTGAGCTCAACAAAGTCATCAGCCCCAGTGGGAGCAGGATCAGACCCAGGGCTTACTATTCCATTTCTCATGCAGTGCAGCAACAACCACAAAATTAACCAAACCATAAATAGTTTAATAAGAAACAAAATAGGGGATTGGGTGGGTTTTTTAATGTGTCTGTTAAAGACTGTTTCACATCTTTCAAATATATTTAGCCCAGTGGCATCTGTACTTGGAAGAACGGATATTCAATTACTGTATAATTGTGTATGAGTTTTTCCTCAGTGACTCTCTTGAGGAATAGCCTATGAGTTCTTTTCTGCAGTGTAGAGTCCTGTGTAAAATTATACTGTGTAAGTAGAGTGGCAAGACCATTACTGTGTTATAGTTCCACAAAGATCTGCAAAACTCAAAACTTCGAGCTGTGCATTGTTCACATTCTGTTACTGCCAGTGTTATGGCTGCTGCAATCCTGTGAATCAATCCTAATTTATTGGCACAATTATTCTTACCAGTCTCATTGAAAAACAAATAAATACTGGAAAGTTAGAGCCAATTAAATGTCTAGTGTGCTCAATCCAAAACTTAAATTACTTTGTACCAGCAACTAGGACTACCTTGTAAGTCCTTGTTTTGCCAGTTGAAGGGATCAACAAAAAGGACACAGACACCAAGTTAAAAATATAAGCTTATTTTACTTTAAAGCAGCAGAAAGAATAAGCACGGTAATGCACCTGCTAAAGAATAAGCAAGGTAATGCACCTGATAATTACTACATAAAGTTAGCTACAGTGATTAAGAAAGATACATCACCAATAGCCCTAATACTTTACCATCATCCAGATCTGTGCTTCAGCTGGGGAGACCTGTCACAGCGAAGGATCAGAGAACCGCTCCTGGCAATTGGGAAGTACTACACAGTGTGTCCACTCGTAGGTGAGGTCTCCACCTTCCCTGTGAGAGGGTCCTGCGTTTATACAGTTTAATAACAAATCATATAAAAAAAAGGGCACAAAAACATCTGGTAGATTGGCTTCACTTCACTCGGGCGCATCCTGGATGTGGCCAGGATCCCGGGTGCGTCCAAGGAGTTCCTGTCTTCTAAGAAACAGCTGGCTTAGGGTCCAAAAATGTATATATTCTTTATCTATAGTTTTCAGAGGATATTACCATGGTCGTATTTCATGCTGAAATGGTGCTGGTCTGGAGGGTCACTCAGAAGTCAACTCCTAGGTTCACTCAGAAGTCAACTCTGGTTCGAGGCCTATGGTTCAGGCCTTTTTATGTCAGTCCTTCTAGAAAGCACAGGGAAGCCCACATTTAATTGCCACTGGACCATTTTGCTGTACATAAAGGACAACTGAATAAGATTTGCAGTCAGGACTGTCAATTAAGTTCCTTAATTGGCAGGAGCAAGTGAGATGAAATCAGTTCTGATCCTGAAAATATTTGCAAGGGTGAAGACATTAGAGAGGAGCAGTTCTGCTCTTTCCCGGTGAACTACAGCACAGCTATAATTAACCTCCAGTGTCAGAGTCAACAGGAGTCATTCTTCCTTCATTCTTTCTTTGCAAATGTACCAACAGAAGCCTAAAATTCTGTTGCACGCTATATATGTGCATGTAAGGGGTGTTTGTGTACATACATAGATGTGAGTATGTTTCTTGTGTGTTATGTGATGAAGCCTCCGATAGTCAGACCTCTAACATCAGTGAGACTAGAGCAGTTTCTACTTCTTCTATTCTCTACCTTCTACCAACAGATTTCTAACTGAAAACATATCTAATGAATTTCAGGATGGCTTAGGGTGTTTATGTGTCTATACACAAGCATATGGATGTAAATGGGAAACCCATACATCCTGGGAGAGCCCATGAGCAAAGAGGATCACTGCTTGCATTACTGACTGCACATTCCCTTTTACCAGAGGCTCAGAAATGCCAAACTGTTTCAACTGATGGCATCATAACAGTAATTATATTCTGAACTTTACAGCTGACATCATTTCTCAAAGAAATCTGTTCATAGCGATATTAAGGACAAGGCCAGATTTGGCACATGTATTGCTGTATACAACTCAGTAAGTATAAAAACTGGAATTGCTAGGTAATAAAGTATAACAAAATTACTATCTTCATGAAGTATAACACAGATAAATCATATAAACAGATTTGTCCAGATACTAAATGTAAATTATAGCAGAGTTATTCTAGTTATTTTCAATGACAAGCGTCAGTCATCTCTTTTGATCGATACATGATCACAGACTTGATGAGAGCACTAACCATCTTTCTTTCAGGCTAAATGGAAGAACTTAAACATCTGTTCACGAAAGGGTAGTGAGAAACAACTGGAGGCTACTGGCCAAGAAAATGGCTTTAATTACAAAGTATGAGCAAGGCTAAGCCCTGTGGTCTAAAGAAGCTGGGGATTTCTTTCAGTGACTTGAATAAAAAAAGGGATTGCAGGATTTATGCAGCCATGAGTGTATTCCTGGGGAAAAGCAAGGAGACTCCTTTCTTCTTGAGCTCCCTTTCCACAGCCATAGAACAAGCCTGAGGAAAACCTGGAACTAATGAAGAAAAAAGCTCCCTGCTCTGCTTTCTCTCTTGCCAGGGCAACAGAGCTTTGTATACACCGTTGGTGATATGTAGGATTATACCAACAAAATGTTTGTATTCTTGGATAATTATTTGCATAATTTTTAATTTTGGAAGAAGTTCTGAATTCTCTTAGCTCAGCACCCAAATCTTTTTGTCTCTTTGCCTTGTGCTGACTTTTCATCACCATACTGACCAAAAGCTGGAGACATGACTAATGAGTTCAGGGTTGCTGTAGCTTGGAAGATATCCAGGTAAGAGCTGATACATGTATACTCTTGAGCTGTCCTTAAACCTCTGTTTAAAGAGAAACTGCCTACAAGGAAACCCAAAGAGTGTTGGCTTTCCTAAGCACAAGTTGAATCCTAGGGATATTTATGGGACAAGTGAGGTTGAAAAAAGAATGTGCAGTTAAAAAGCAATACTATGTAGTCATGATTAATCATCTCTTATACCTTCTTTGTTAAATAAAGCAATAATATATTTAAATCCTCAGGGGAGAGGGAACTGTCTGTATGCTTTTACATACCACTTCTTCTCATAGAAAGCAAGTCAGGATGCTTGTGCCTCCTGTGAGATTCTGGGAAGGAGCATTCACTCGGCATCTGCAGAGCCACCACTGTACCTGGGAACAGGTACCTGGTGTCATGCCTGAGTGCAGCAGCAGGTGCCGAGTAATTGGTCTCCAGGTCCCAAGCCTGGGCCTGCTGAAAGATCCTTCCTGGGCTCTGCTTATTTTCCAGAGACTTAAAACATCCCAAGACCCTCTAAAGGCAACCTGCTGCCTGACTGATAGGAAAAGACATGCAAAGGAGACAGTTCTGCAAAGGAGATGAGAATATTTAGGTTTGCAGACATACTCTAAAGCGTATCTCATTTCCTCTAGCCTCAAGATACCAGGTGAATTTTGAGGTTCAAATATTTGACTGTGTGTTCAGGGGGTTCTGTAGGATTTCTGCATCTGTTCATTTTGTAGCTGGAGAATCTTCCCCCCACCTAGCAAATCCCACCACTCACACAGCAAATAAATGTCTTTTGGCACTGACTAGTACACCATCCATACTACTATATAATAGCTAATGTGTGATGTGTGGGGATAACACCACCCCATCACAGATAGTAAAGAGGATAGGAGAACAATTAATATCACTGCTACTTGTTAGCCAGCGGAGCCCAGCGTGGAAATCCAAGGCATGCTTGCCAGAGGAATGATGCTGAAAGAAGAGTGATGACTCCGATGGAGCCCTCAGTATCCATCAGAGATGCAGTGATGAGGTCTCCTAAAGTTGACAGTGAGTAAAGGATAACTGGACTTGCTCAGTCCAAACACACCTGCTCCGAAATCCATCTTCTGTTTGTCAGTCTTCATGTGCTGTCTCTGTGCCACGCCAAGGACAAGCTGAAAGCTGCAATATAAATAAGATGTCTATTGGAGAAATTGTTTCTTGTTATATGCTTTATAAAGCAAAATCAGGTCAGCAATTGAAGTGGTGCTCTGGATAGCACAGGTAGCATCTCCCAGATGAGCACTGACTGCTTCGTTTACATTGCAAAGGATGAGAAGTGGAAGTCAAATGAAGCCAAACTACCCAAATAGGGAACTAAGCTGAAGAGAAGTGATTTGCATTCTAAAAATAGAATTTTTTTTGGTCTCACTTCCAGGACAATGCCAGAAGTAAAATACTGCATTTTTGCCAAAAGAGGATAGCGGTGTGCAATATACTGCTGATTTCATTAGTTAAAAGAATATTGCTTCTGCTTTTGATATTCTCTTGCAGCCAGTAATGTGGAGGGACAATTAGAATATCTCAGAAATTCAAAAGCTTGGTGATAGCGTGAATATTGATTGGTTTATTCCCTGCACACTGATGGAGAAATTCACCAAAATTAATCCTGAGTAACTATCAAGAACAAAGCCAAGTTTCAGGTGTGTCTCAACTGTGATTTTTTTTTTTTTTCATTTTTGTAACTTCTATTTCCAGTTTTGTGTGCTTAGATATTGCAGTTGTCCAGGAAACACTTCTGTTCAGTTGCTCTTAGCTTGTGTATAAGAATTTGTTGTTACTTTTGTAAAGATGGCTCAAGCTGAGCTGATTGCTACACTGTTACTCCAAGAGCAACAGACTTATCCTCTGTGATACGTATTTTTAGGGATAAATCTTAGAAGTCAAATACACATTTCTAATTAACCATGAGTGAAATGAACAATGTTGAATTAGGGGGGAATTTCACTGGATACGTATAATTAATCAAAATACAAAAAATAGATAAACTAACAAACATAAGGTGTTAGCGCAGTGAGAGGATCTTTATTTATAAGCAGCATTTAGCACTATTTAATTCATGAGTTCAGTTTCTACTGACCATCTGTCATAGCTGCTGTCAGCTTTGCAAGCCTCATGAACTTTGCCAGTCCCAGTGTTAGACTTCAAAAGATGCTGTGCTCACCCACCACTATCACACGCATCCATAGACCATATTGTGGCAGCATGAAACAAAGAGTGGTTTTGGCAGGATTTAGAAGAGGTTGCCCTGTGTTTCAGTTTTTCTCCTTCCAAAGTAGCAAGTATTTAATTGGATTAACTGGACTAAAGTCACTACTTCTTGACGAAGTAGCATCAGGTTCAGCGTCAGATGCCTTCTTAGTAATCAGAATATTCTTACTCAGGTCCATTTGAGAAATGGTGGAACTAAACCACTGTTGCAAGATCGTACTCTCTTCTCTAACAAAGTTCATAGCATGACCAGGTGAAATGCATTAGATATTTCCAAAATAGCTGGTATGGCATAGAAGAAGTCAGGAGCTTTTAAAATATAGATTATAAAAACCTTCTTGGAAACCTGGAAAGAAGTAAGGCAAGGGACACTCATGAGTTGTACCCATGACTTTCATCAATGCAGCCTAGCACAGCTGATTGCAATAAACTTCAAAAGATATTTATCAAGTATTAATTATTTTTTAATTCCCTTTAAGAAATGTGGGGACATGGTAGTCCCTATCAATTCCCCTCTTTGTATTCAGCTCACAGACTTACATATTTTTAAGGCCTGTGGATCTTGACATGCATATTTGCACATTGACACAGAGGTTGCTGAGAGTCCTTTCCATAGTCTCCTGTGACTATCCAGCAGCTCTGGGAAGAGGTTTGTTAAGTTGTGTTCTCACCACTGTTGTCACACTGGTTGAGGAGGAACTGTTCTCACCTCTGTTGAAGAGTATATGCATGTGTTGTTGGTATGGCTGAGCAGTACAACACCATTTTGTTACCGGGTGCGGAACACGTGAGTTTCAAATCCCTGTTTGCAGACTTTCTTGCTTTCTTGAAAATTCATGTTCTTGGCTAAAATTTCCAAGTGTATTTCAGATTTGGCAACAAAAGAAAGTGAAAATGGACAAGAAGCATCCCTTAGGTATGCACAGATATAGACAGGACATTAATAACTGTGGTATCATTTAGTAGCTATAATTTTTTACAAGACTAATAATTTGATTATCTTGATCATGTTATTTTGACATTTCATGTCAAATTATTGGGTTGATCACAGCTTCCTTCATAGTATTGGTGACCTTCTGTACTGACCTCTGATCTGCTTATTATCAAGAGTAAAACTTGGGTACACTTTGCGAACAACACTGGTATATGCTACATTTTCCTACCTCTCTTTAGCATTCTTTTCTTTTACTGCCCTAGTGAACATAGGAAGTATCTTGCGAAATAAAAAATACTTATGGACTCCATAGGAGCTAATACATAGGGAATGTATAGTAGTCTGAGGAGGTGCATGAAGTTGGAGGTAGTTTTTGTTTAAAGACGTCTCAGGAGGCTCATTCCTGAGACCATTCTCTCTTCCCATTGGCAAATCTCCCACAAGAGTTGTGGTGAGCTAGACACAATCATTCCTCAAAATCTGCTCCATTAACATAGGTGTCAAACTGGACCAGCCAATGCAGTTTTTATTGTCTGTACCATGCTTAGAGTGTTTGCCTACACAGCTTCAAGCGTGCCATCTCCTGGATTTCCCCACCTACACTGAATGCATATGAATTACAGGTTGGTTCCTGCACTACAGGTGGACTTATGGCAGCCCAGCAGCCCCTTCCACGTTGTCGAAGGTATGGTCACCGATGTGCGAGTATCGCAGAACACATCCCGAAGTCTGCTGCCCTACCTCCAGCAAGCAAACATCCAGTACACGTAAGCCTGTGCTTCACTTTCTGTGCCTTGCTCCAGAGATCTGGCCTCCAAAGCAGGTCTGTGTCTACCACACCAAGCGTGCTTGAAAATACATTCCACATCATAGCAATTAGACTGGCAGACAGCTAGACATTGCCAAGAAAACAACCCTTTTAATGGGAGAACAGAAAATCTCCCACAGGCAAGCAGTTTTAATTAAATGTCCTCCTTTGGAGTCAAGCTGAAGTGTTTTCAATGTATATGAAATCACATCTGTTGAGAGAGGGATGGTAATTACTAATTCTACAGCCTTCTTTGCCTCTTTCTGTATTTAACAGGGGCAAGGTTTGTTTACAAGTGTGCTGCAAATGCAGAGGCAAGCCTTCTTCATGAATTATAAAGGAATGTACTAGTTCTGTTTTATAACTCTCCATTCCTCATGACCCAATGCAAGACATACAAAACAAATGCATGCTAAGGATCACATATCATTTATAGCGTTCCTTAAAAGCATTCAAGACAGTTTTGAAGTATACTTATCATTTCATATTTATCAATATGATATACTAGACAAGAGTAATGATCTTGTCATTAAAGCCTTTTCAGTGAGATGCCTAAGCATCTGAATAATCGACTGATGAGTTATTTGAATTCTCAGACATTTGCAGAATAAAGCCCTACGTGAGGCTATTTATACTTATTTCTCAGTGAGAAGAGGATGGTGCAGATCATACTATATATTATGTGTATTCCTATGAGAATTTCATTTTTATTATAACAATGGTCTCATTAATTTGTCATTCTAAAAATACAAAAACAAACATCAGGAAATTAATTATGCAGGCCTGGTAGCTGAAGTTCAGAGTGACTTTCATGTGGGTTCAACACTGCTTCAGTTTTGTTTGTGTTTAGAAATGAGATGGGGATTTCTGTAATTGTTTTCCTGTGCTTATACAAAAAATGTCCCCTAATTACTGTGCCCCGGCAGTTGTATTCACGTCTGCTGCTGTTCCTGCTCACAGTAATCACCTTTAATGAAATGACAGAAGGCAATTTTATATGTGTTGTAAACACTCCCTATACTTGAAGACCTTTACTTAGGTTGCAGAGCACAGTGTGCAAGGGCAAGAACTGCGAGAGAAAATAGTCTCTTCAGTTTACCTGAAACAATGTGCTACAAATATGAGAACAACATTACATTCATTTTCCACAGGGAAAATTTCCTCTTTGACATTTGGCGCACAAGATGTGTGCACTTAGAAGGAAGACGGACAGCATTTTCTAACCTCCAGACTGTTTCTTTGCTTTCCCTCTTCATCTCCCCGCTCCCTGTTTTGTACTCCTTGCCCTCTGGGTCCCAGCCATCAGAAGCAAAACCCTGCAAAGCCTGGGACGAGCATGTGCTTGTCCTGACAAGCCTCCTGAGATCTGTAATGCCGCAAGAGCTGGGAGGATTGGCCATGAGAGCAGCAACAGCTATAGTCAGGGATCGGCAGGAGCAGGGCGGCCAAGCACAGCCATGCCCACAGCACAGCTGGGGTGGGGACCCTGCCCTGAGCTGAAGTGCAGCTCCAGAGCCAAGGGGCTGAGGCGCCAGGCAAGGTTTCATACAGCTCCTTTTCTCATGGCTGTTTTTCACAATATTGGTTTTTTTAGGTTTTATTTTTAATACACTATTTGCAAAGGAGTTAAATTGCTCCATCCTTTTCGGAACTGGAAAATCTGAGGCAAACACTATGTAAAACTTCAGCCTGATGGAGTGATGCTTGCCTAAATTATGACAAATTTCTAAAGAGAGGAAGCATTAAGCAGCCCTAATAATGAGCAAGGTAACCAGCCCTTGCCTGTAAGACAGTTTTATCTCTCCCAGTGTTTGACTATGACAAAAAGACGGTCATGAAAACAAGCCAGGCATCAGATAAACTCTTACTGCACCAAGTTGCCTCACTTGTAAGTTCTGTGCTAATGAAGCCACATAGATTGTATTCAGACCTGAGGCCTTTGTGTTATAAGCACACACAGTACACAGTCATTTAAGAGTAAAGAGAGATTATCAAATCTCATTTGGAGTACAGACCATAAACAATCAGGGGTTGTGAAATTAAATCTATTATTGTAAAAATGAACAGAGCTTGATCCTGGAAGGTACTTACACTAATCAGAATGCAGCAAAGCAGGCAAGTATTTTTTTAACGTGTTAGATATCCTAATGACTTGAATAAAACCACTACTTTAATCTAACTACAGACTTAAATGCTTTATAGTACTGGTCTGAGTGTGCATAGCACTTTACAAGTCAAGACTGTAAGCCCTTAGTTTGCTTAATGAAGGTTGCTAATGTAGAACAATGTAATTCCTAATTATACGATTACTTCACTAATACATTTGAAGATGGAGATAACCTTTACTTTGATATTATATGTTGATAGACCTATTATCTTTGACATATCTCCTGCACAGTTGAGTTAGGATCAGAGTGAATGCAGTTTCTTTCCATCTTTTTCCAGTCATTGCAGCTAACACCTATAAAACTTTAAAAGGTTGAATGTGACCATCGTTTTACAGGAATGATGAATTAGTGGTATGGTGATTACACATTGCCATGCTTTAGGATAAGGTAGTATACAAGGATGACTCTCAGTATTACAGTGATGTTACTGATGTCAGTGATGATATTCCCAGCTCCTGCCACTGTGTGATGGAAAGCATAAATGCTCCAACTTTTTCAATATAATTACTTTTAGATGTTTTCTATATTATATTTTTATATTTGTATCATTATTTGGTTTTGCCATAAAATAAGAAAGTTTTCAGCTTACACCACTGTTTCTGCATTTTGCTCTTAATGCAAAGAACCTCTCACTTTTTATGCAAACAATTTAAATTTCACTTAGTATTGTTTCATATTTTTCCTGAGTTATTTTAAAATAACTGGCAAGCAACTATTGCAGAGTAGATAATGTAAACAACAAACTGCACGGAAGATTTTTTCTTTGTTTGTTGCTTATTGTCTTTCAGACAGAATAATGCTGCAAAGTTCTTCGTTTTTTGTTTTGCCTCTACAACTTGTATGTATATGTAGTGTTTCATACCAGTACAATAACTCCTGAGACAAAGTATGTGCATGTTTTTCTAAGCCTAAAAATATTTTTTTTATGGTTTTGAAATCAATTTTTTGAAGATCCATGATCATGTAGTACAACAGGATTATAAATGTAGACAACAAATGCTGCTCCATAAACAAATGAAAGTGACTTCTTCACTTTGGCTACGTTATTTACATCATTCTGGTTTATTTGCTTAACAAGCTCATTGTGTTTTTTGAAGGCACTGTTACATTTCAAAGCAGCTGGAGTATTTATTTGGCAGCCTATATTCAAATAAGCCTGAAGCATTCTATTGTCAAACTATAACAGATGAAGTAACGTCAGGATGGTTTAACTGCTGTTATATTTCTTCTAAATGTGATTGTTGTTCTGTTTTAGCCTGTGTGTTCTAATACCACTCTTTTTTTACCTAGGATTCTCATATCAGACCTACAGAAAGCAATAGAAAACCAAACTGGACTGAGGTCATATAGGAATCGAAGGTCCCTCTCTGGGTATAACTATGAAGTGTATCACTCCCTGGAAGAAGTATGTGAAAATTCATATTGTTCTTCTTATCCACTACACCGTTGTTTTTAATAAGGCTAAGATTTTACTCTCTCTACAAGTTGTGGTTACCTGTTCATCTTGAGAATTGTTCTAAATGTTTCTTCTTCAAAAATAGGCACCTTCTTGAAAATACGTATTTTTTTAATATTTGTATTCAAGACTTATCTTTACATGTAACTATCTTTGGCAGCTTCTGAGTTTTGTTTTTAAAGTAGGTCTTTACTCTGATGGAATAAGAGATTTCCATGATTGATTAGTTTCACTGAGTCATTTACGTAAGCAGTATGAGCAGATGCTGAAGTATTTGCACAAGAGGCCCAAAGAATTAAAAACACTGAGATACAAATTCATGTATAAGGGATACTGTCCTAGATAATAGCTGGGTAAATAATTTCTGTTGATTTCAGTGTGCTCACATATGTAGTTTCAGTCTGCACCAAGACAAAGTCACTAGACTGAGTGTGGAGGGTGCTGCCCCTCAACAAGATGGTGCCTGTAAAACAAATATTGCAGGTAATATTGAATCCTGCAGGTCAGTCTGTTCACCATTCTGTGTCCTGGGAGGCAGGCTTGGGGACCTTCTTTCTTCATCCCATTAATATTTAGTGGAAATGGCAGATTAGACCTCTTCCCAAATTTTTGATGGACAGCAAATGCATTCAAGTAATATCAAACAATGTAAAGGGAAAAGAAATCCCATGTGGCTGAAGACTGCATCCAGCCTCTGGCAATAGAGCTATGAGAGCCCAATGATAGTTCAGGTGTGAAAACAAAAACAAACAAAAGACAAAAATAAAAACTACAATAAGATCCAAAACCATACAGAGGATGGAGAGCTGAGATTAATAAATGTGTAAAAGTTGCTTCCCATGAAATGCAAAGATTGAAGCAACAATTTTATTTCTGTGTTTGCAGATCCAGGGTTGGATGCATTATCTGAATAAAACTCATTCAGATCTAATTCACATGTTTTCTGTTGGAAAATCCTATGAAGGAAGACCACTGTTTGTACTCAAGGTAAAGATTAAATAGTCATTAATTTGACTAAAATCTGGCATCAGGGACAAACACTTTGTTACTTATGTTATAGCGTGTACATCAGAGACACAGGTTAACAGTGTTTCCTAAGGATGAGTTGCTAAGATCTGATCCAAATGTCATTTTTAATGAACAAAAAAATAAAAAGCTGGAAAACTAAAAGCCAAATCCTATTTACTTGGATTGGATATGCTTGGAGATAGATTAAAGGACAGGTTCACTTAGCAGGATTGATTTAAGGGAACTGGAAAGTTTGGCGTTTAAGACCACTTGGAAAGCAGTTATGCTGGAGAGGAACCCCAGAGGACTCTGGAGCCTTTCTCAACACGTGCCATATACAATTCCTATTTAGCTACTGACAAAATTCCATGGCTGTACACTCTCAACTCATATTATTAGGTCCACAAAGGTCAACAAGAAGCAAAAATTACTTTGAATGTACTTTTTTTTCACCTGCTATTGTAGAGTTCTGAAAATTTGACTCTGCATCGAGCTATTCATGTAGCATTGTTTTTCCTTACCCTGCTCAATGTAATACTTATCATTTATCATTCCTCATAAAAGGAATTGACAGATCTCACTTTTCCTGTAAATTTTTTTTTCCATAGATCAGTTTCATTATCTTGGCCATACCTTTGAAAACTATAGATGTGTGTTCCTTTTCATGAGGAGATTCAAAATGATTTAGTGTTTTAATATTCTATTATTTTCTCATTATTGTGTTTCACAAATGTCATGAGATCTATTGATACGTCTATGAATATTCACACTTCAAGTTAGGTAAAAGATCACGGCCCTACAAGAAAGCTGTCTGGATAGACTGTGGAATTCATGCAAGAGAGTGGATTGGCCCTGCCTTTTGCCAGTGGTTCGTGAAAGAAGTAAGTGCTTAATGATTTACAGTCATGCAGTTCCTTCAGTTTAATAAACATTGCGGGTTTGTTATAACCAATCTAACATATTATTAATAAGAAAAATAACTAGCTATTATACTGCCTTTTTTTTTTTTGTTTGTAGAACACCTAAGTGCTTGATAAACAAAGGTGATAGCAACAGCCAGACACAGCTAGGCACAGGACAAAAATATGCTAGACACATACTGGCAAAGATATGAAGTAGGATTTTATTCCAAGACCTAAAAATGTGAAGATTGTAATTCTGGTAATGGTCCAGGTAAATCAGTGCCAGCATGTACTGCTAGAGATCAGTTCCTTTGCTTTAAGGACTTAGATTAAGAAAGACATTCTCTTTTGTGTAATGCCATAGGAATAGGAAGCTAAAAATCATAGAATCGTTTAGGTTGCAAAAGACCTTTAAGATCATTGAGTCCAACCATTAACCTAACACTGCCAAGTCCACCACTAAACCATGTCCCTAAGCACCACATCTACACATCTTTTAAATACCTCCAGGGATGGTGACTCAACCACTTCCCTGGGCGGCCTGTTCCAGTGCTTGACAAACCTTTTGGTGAAGAAATTTTTCCTAATATCCAATCTAATCCTCCCCTGGTACAACTTGAGGCCATTTCGTCTTGTTCTATCACTTGGGAAAAGAGACTGACACCCACCTTGCTACAACCTCCTTTCAAGTAGTTGTAGAGAGCATAAAGTCTCCCCTGAGCCTCCTTTTCTCCAGACTAAACAACCTCAGTTCCCTCAGCCACTCCTCATAAGACTTGTGCTCTAGACCCTTCTAGACTAGTTTTGTTGCCTTTCTTTGGACATGCTCCAGCACCTCAGTGTCTTTCTTGTAGTGAGAGGCCCAAAACTGAACACAGTATTCAAGGTGCTGCCTCACCAGTGCCAAGTACAGGGCACAATCACGTCCCTGTCCCTGCTGGCCACGCTATTCCTGATACAAGCCAGGATGCCATTGGCCTTCTTGACCACCTGGGCACACTGCTGGCTCATACTCAGCTGGCTGTCAACCAACACCCCCAGGTCCTTTTCCACCAGGCAGCTTTCCAGCCACACCTCCCCATGCCTGTAGCATTGCATGGGGTTGTTGTGACCCAAATGCAGGACCTGGCACTCAGCCTTGTTGAATCTCATACAATTGACCTCAGCCCATCAGTCCAGCCCGTCCAGATCCCTCTGTAGAACCTTCCTACCCTCAAACAGATCAACACTCCCACCCAACTTGGTGTCGTCTGCAAACTTACTGAGGGTGCACTCGATCCCCTTGTCCAGATCACTGATAAAGATATTAAACAGAACTGGCCCCAGTACTGAGCCCCGGGGAACACCACTTGTGACTGGCTGCCAACTGGATTTAACTCCATTCACCACAATTCCTTGGACCCAGCCATCCAGACAGTTTTTTACCCAGCAAAGAGTACAACTGTCCAAGCCATGAGCAGCCAGTTTCTCCAGAAGAATGCTGTGGGAAGTGGTGTCAAAGGCTTTAGTGAAATCAAGGTAGACAACATCCACAGCCTTTCCCTCATCCACTAAGTGGGTCCCCTTGTCATAGAAGATCAGATTAGTCAAGCAGGACCTGCCTTTCATGAACCCATGCTGGCTGGGCCTGATCATGTGGTTGTCCTGTAAGTGCCATGTAATGGCAATCAAGATGCTTTGCTCCATAAGCTTCCCCGGATCCCCCTTCTGGCCCTTCTTGTAGATGGGTGTCACATTTGTTAACCTCTGGTCAACTGGGACCTCCCCAGGTAGGCAGGACTGCTGAGAAATGGTTGAAAGTGGCTCAGTGATCGCCTCCACCAGCTCTCTCGGTATTCTTGGGTGGATCCCATCCAGCCCCATAGACTTATGCGTGTCTCAGTGATGTAGCAGGTTGCTAACCATTTCCCCTTGGATTATGGGGGTCTCGTTCTGCTCCCCATCCCTGTCTTCCAGCTCAGGGGACAGGGTACCTGGAGAACAACTGGTCTTACTATTAAAGACTGAGACAAAGGCGGCATTAAGTACTTCAGCCTTTTCCTCATCCTTTGTCACTATGTTTCCCCCTGCATCCCATAAAGGATGGAGATTCTCCTTGGCCCACCTTTTGTTGCTAATGTATTTATTGAAACAGGTTTTATTGTCTTTTAAGGCAGTAGCCAGATTAAGTTCTAGTTGGGTTTTGGCTCTTCTAATTTTCTCCCTGCATAACCTCACAACATCCTTATAGTCCTCCTGAGTTGCCTGCTCCTTCTTCCAAAGGTCATAAACTCCTTTTTTTCCTGAGTTTCAGCCAAAGCTCTCTGTTCAGCCAGGCCGGTCTTCTTCCCCACCGTCTCGTCTTTCAGCACATGGGGATGGCCTGCTCCTGCGCCTTTAAGATTTGCTTCTTGAAGAATGTCCAGCCTTCCTGGACTCCTTTGCCTTTCAGGACTGCCTCACAAGTGACTGTCAACCAGGCTGCTAAATAGGCCAAAGTCTGCCCTCTGGAAGTCCAGGGTAGCAGTTCTGCTGACCCCCCTCCTTACATCTCCAAGAATCATAAACTCTTATCATTTTGTGATGACTATGCCCAAGATGGCCTCCAACCATCACATCACCCACAAGTCCTTCTCTGCTTGCAAACAACAGGTCCAGTGGGGCACCTTCCCTAGTTGGTCACCAGTTGTATCAAGAAGTTATCTTCCTTACAGTCCGGGAACCTCCTAGACTGTTTTCTCTCTGCTGTATTGTATTTCCAGCAAACATCTGGTAAGTTGAAGTCCATCACAAGAACAAGGGCTAGCAATTGTGAGACTTCTCCCAGATGCTTATAGAATATTTGATATGCCACTTCATCCTGGTTGGGTGGCCTGTAACAGACTCCCACCATGATATCTGCCTTGTTGGCCTTCCCCAGTTCTTACCCATAAACGCTCAACCCTATTCTCACCATCATTAAGCTCTAGACAAACAAAACACTCCCTAACATACAGGGCTACCCCACTACCTCTCCTTCCTTGCCTATCCCTTCTGAAGTGTTTACAGCCATCCATTGCAACACTCCAGTTGTGCGAGTCATCCCATCGTGTTTCCGTGATGGCAACTATATCATAGTTTTCCTGCTGCACAGTGGCTTCCAGCTCCTCCTGTTTTGTTGCCCATGCTGCGTGCATTGGTGTAGATGCACTTGAGTTGGGCTGTTGATCCCGCCACCTTTTACGGGGGAGAAACCCTAATTCTTACGTGACTTCCATGGTTTCTAACATCAATAACCCTTGCATCTTTGCTGCTGTATGGATTTCCATCTCCTACCTCCACTGAGATGGCAGACCAAAGGACCTTGCTAGCACACCGTCGCTCAAACACTGGCCTGCTGCCCCCAGGCTTATATCTACTGAGCCTGGTTTTATCCCTTTCCCCCTTCAAATATAGTTTAAAGCTCTTTCAGTGAGCCCTGCTAACTCCTATGCAAAGGTCCTTTTCCACCTTTGAAACAGGTGTACCCCTTCTGTTGCCAGCAGGCTTGGTGTCATGTAAACTGAGGTATTGATCTGCTGATTCTTCTTCATAGACGAATTTCACCCAAAATAATGGATTTCATATTCTCTGAATATCAAGACATTCCTCCAATGTTTCTTTGATCCTATCTGATTGGATTTATGCTCCCTTTATCTTTGATCTCTAGGGTTTAGCCTTCATATCCATCCATTTGCCATTTTTCAAATGATCGGTGAAATCAATTTGAATTGGAATTTTGATTTTCACTTGTCCAGTACTTTTTTTTTTTTTTTAATATCAGCACTTAAACTCTTCCAATTTGGGATTCATCTCAGATGCATGATATGTTTGCAGGATTTTGGCATTTCCCCTTAGCCAACAAACTTTTGTTCAAGATGGGATATTAGCTGCACAGTGGACACTATCTTGCAATGCAATATACAGAAGTCAAAGAAGGCTTCAAAAAGACCAAGATGTGCTCTGAGTATTTTGCATACCGTTTTTTGCACAAAATAAGGGATGCAACTTTTTTTTTTGCAAGGTTCTTCCTATAAACACATAATTTTGTCACTTCTCTTCCACCCCATCACTGTGGAATTCTACAATGCATTAATACCTCCTCTGATTTAAAGGATATGCCTTTGATTTTTGGGGATTCCTCCACTCAGCACAAAGATCCTGGCCCTATAAGTCACCTCATGAGAGTAAAATTCTGCATCATCAACACACTGATGCGTTAGCTCAGATGACCTATGTAACTACGTTCCCTCAGAAGTCACGGCAGCATATAGGACAAGTACAGAAATAATGAGGCCACTACAGTTTGGGTGAGCCTGTCAGCATGACTGCTGATGCATGGATAGGCCAAACCAGATCCAGGAGCTGATCTCAAAGTTCAGTGTACAATGATGGTATGTCTTCTTATTAGGACTTCTGTTAGTGTAAAGATGAACAAACCTGCAACTATTTCTGAGCAGCTTTCCTACCCAGGAGAACAGGCTGCAGTAAGGAAGGAAGATGCTTGGGACAGACAGGCACTGGTGGGAAAGCCTATTGCTCAAGTACATCTTCCTTAACAAGGTTTTCCCATTAAAATTTTTTCCAGAACTACAATGTAAAGGTAAAAATCGCAAGGTAAAAATCACAGCAAGGTAAAAATCACAAGGTTTCTCTGTAGAGCTTATGGCAGAAAACAGGCAGTGTAAGTGTATATAGAAACCTTCTGGTGGTTATCTGAGATCCTCGGAGAGTAGCTTGCTAGTAAGACTGTTTTGCTAACTGTGTAAAAGCATTTTCCTAGATTAAAGAAAGTTTCTGCGGAGTTCCTCGAGACTACAAGAATGTACCACCTTTGTCTGTCCATCTCAGTCATGCATTGCCTTTGTTCACAGATGACATATATTTTCTTCTTTTCTTAGAGCAATATTTCAATCCAGCATTAAAGCAAAAAGCATCTGGATAAGAATACATTACGCTCAGTCTCTATCATAATATTAAAAATGAATGGGAGTGGAGGAGAGACAAGACTAGATTGTTTGGTTTAGAATATTGCTTTTCTCATTAAATGAATTAGATATTTTTAGTAAGAACTCTGGGAAAACTGAAGGCCTCTCTGCGTTTCAAACTCTGCAGTTCTCTTTTGCTGGCAAACTCCTCTCTCAAGCACCTCTGCAGCCTGGCAGCCCACTTTCCATCCTCTCCGGCACTTAGGGGCAGTTCTGAGAAAGGGCAGTCAGCTTGGAAACAGATTTTTCCTGGCATGTTTGTTGACTCTAAGGAATAGCACCACAAGCGCATTGATTTAAGGCAAGCAAAAGGAAATGTTGGATTTATGTGATGTTAGCTTCTTTTCTAGCAGGAACAGCATACATGCATCCCTTTACTGTGCAGGCAGCCTGAAGTATTTCATTTGAAATGAGCTTTCATTTCACCCTCTGATCTCTTGTCACTTGTTTTTATTGAAGTCTCCGTATGCCTGTGTACAACTAGGCTTTTCAAGTGATTTAGCTTAGAAAACAACCTCTATATATGAATGTCACTTAACATTCAAGTTCTGCTGGGTGCTGCAAACTTGACTGGATATTCCCATCCAGCTTGGGACACCACAGTATCTTGCTTGCACCCCTGGAAGCGGCAGCTTCTGAGTGCCAGTGAATTTGCTGCAAGCGATGGGAGACACCACCTCCTGTAGGGTGGAGGTGCCACTGAGCAGCTGGCTGCTAGTGTGCCTTGCCAGGGCATGGGCAGCGACTCCCCCCTTTCTACAAAGCATCTGGAGTTGTTCAGCTGAGCAGGACCTGGCTCCCATCTACCTAGAAATGCAAAGCAGACTAAGGCAGATCAGGCTTGGGAAGTGGGGATGTGAGGCTAGAGCATGGGAAGGCAAGAAACTGCCTGCTACACAGGCTTGTTCTGTATTTGGGCAAATACAGTAGTTAGAGAAAAAGAACAGATCAACTAGAGAAAAGGGGAGAAAGATGTAGAAGTAGAAATTAAAGATTAAAAAGAGAAAGAGAATGCACAGGAAAGAGTTTTGCATTACGTGATAATACAATTGAAAGTACAAACCCAGCCTACCCACATTTTGAAACAAATAAGACAAGAGCGAAGACTATTGCTTGGTTTGGGGGTTTTGGGTTTTTGTTTGGGTTTTTTGTGTGGCTTTTTGTTATAATCTACTCCAGCATGAGCTCTAGCCTTGGCTCTGGATTCCATAGGTCTGGTGTTAATAACAACATCACTGTTTCTGTGGAAGGCACCCCTGAACGCCTGTAGTCTCTCAGCTAAAGACAATCAGATGTTCTACCAGGGTTAGCAACACTGGTGGCCTCTGACAAACCCTACTTCGTGGGCATTGAGTTTCAAGTCAAGAAAGGAGACTCCCTGCCCACACAGGATCAGCACTTTAGGTACCAGCTAGTGAGCCACATAGAAGTCTGCACTTGTTATTGTAGTAGAATACCAGTCAGGTTACAGTGGAGTCCCCCCCAACTTCAAGCCTTACTCAGCTGGAAAGTAGTGGAAAGAAGGTCCTGACAGTGGAAATATTAAGACACCTGTGGTGGAGTAGGGAAGCAAGAGGAACTGTAAAAGGAAATGGAACTGATTACATGCGGACTACTTTGAAGGCAACCTGCAAAGATAAATGAATCTAATGTAACCCAGAATTTGTGTCCACAGCAAAAGATTGGGGGCAGGGGGGGAAGAAAAAAGGTTTGTTAACCTAGATTTTTAAAAAGACTGCATGGGATATAATCATACATTGAAATGTGTTAGTAAATATTACAAACTGGAAAGAAAGGTACTCTATCATGTGTTATTACTTTGTAGAAAGCATAGATTTTAGAAACAGTTTTTTTTAAATCAGACATAACATGTATTTATCCAAAATTAAATAGCCCTCATAGAAACAAAGAAGCAAAACCTATAGACTTTTTGCAAAAGTACAATTATATATGTATATGTGTTAAATAAGAACATTTAACTCCTCTTCATTGGGTGTGCAATTGTAAGAGAAGCAGAATTCAGGTATCGAATTATCCAGACCTCAAATTTAGGATTTTACCATTGTTTTAAAAATCTGAAATATGGTTCACAGGCTGCTATTCAAATTAACATCAAAACTAGGTTCTGTTTCAGTTTTAGTGAAAGCAGATGAGGATTCCTATTACATCTGGTTTGACTTTCTTTCCTCTAATAAATGCTGCCATTTGATCCATGTCAATGATGTATAACCTTGAAATGTCATTCATATAACATTTTCAGAAAACAACATACAAGAGATGTGACTTTAAGATGCACTATTCTTTGTTTCTGATGCAGGAATTTGTATTTTGAAGATTAGAAAATTCAAGAAATGTAATTAAATACCTTCAAGAAGCAAGCACTGATTGTACTTCTTCTTGACAAAATGTTCTAAGAATCCAATGGCAACTGTAAGGGAAATGTCCATTAAGATCAAGTGCATCCCCCTAAGCAAGTGGCCTCATCGGGGCCTCAAATGAAGGTGCAAATAGCCTCACACTTTGGAAATGCAGTAACCTTCTCCCATCCTCAAAAGTGGGCCCTTTTA
Organism: Strix aluco; assembly: GCF_031877795.1. Lineage (NCBI taxonomy): Eukaryota > Metazoa > Chordata > Aves > Strigiformes > Strigidae > Strix > Strix aluco. The sequence goes on from NC_133931.1 coordinate 37,797,406, forward strand.
GGAAAAAAGGGAAACTAACATATGTTGACCAGATTCAGTATATCTGCATCTCAGATGTGAACTGTGGCATGCTCTTCCATAGTCTCCCTTATATTTTTCAAATTTTTAAATCTTGAGGACTTTTCCTCAAAATATTATTATTCTTTGAATGTGGGTCAGCTTACATTGCATTGCACATAGCCACTTTTCTTCAATGTGAGACTGTTGTCTGGATGAGCAGTGCTACTGTCTGCTGCTTCTGGGACAGAACCTAGTCAATACCCAAGGTCTTTTCTGAAAAAATGTTCAGAACTACTGAGCTTTCTGGATTTGATCAAGGTGACTTGCTGATTTTGTTTCAGGCACTGACCTTGCTAGACTATCCATGAATGTTCCTTCACCCCTATCCACAGGCCCACTGGAAAGGAACTGTATAGTAGGGAAATCCAAATCCGCACCTCTGAAGCCCTGCTCATCCTGCAGCACTGTATCATCCTTTAAAGATGGGCTGTAATAGCTGTCTCATCTCAGAAGAATCCCAAATCTGAAAAGAATATTAGTATGCTTTAATTTTTGAGGTCCATGGCCAAAAGTCCAAATTCTGAAATGTGGGTGTTCTATGATCCCAATTATGTGAGTTCCCAAATCATTCAAGATGATGTGTTTCTGCTTCATCGTGCACCTAGGCAGCAGACAGGTAACCCCAAACAAAGAAGTTAAAGACTGGGGCCAGACTTTTTTTTTTTTTACTTATTTTTTTTAAATGCTGACATTGGTATTGGTTGCTGCCAAAACCAGGCTTGAATCCCATCTTTTCACTCCATAATAATGAGCTAAGAGAGACACACAGACTGTCCAAGATGCAAAATAGCAACACCTGCCCCCGCTACTCTAAGCTTAAGGCTGATTTATGAGTCACCTTGCGGGATGCATATTGCATGCATACTGCCAATTAGCCAGCCATTAGGCTTGTGGACCAGGCCCCAGAGACCAGTCTTTACCAGGATTTTTGCAGATTTTTCCTCAGGAATGTTTATGTAATGCTCGACTCTACAGACAGGATACCTAAAATAACAGCACATACACATATACAGAACTGAGTAAGGACAACAGTGGAATCAGATACAGGTCCAAGTAGAAGACCCAGACAGCATCAGTGTTAAAAAGGGTTGGCTCTTCTTCTGCACCATCCAGGCCATGTGGCCAAAAGGCCATAAAGCTATAAGTATTCCTACTTTAAGATCTGCTGAAAGCCAGTGTAGCATTTATAGTCATTCTGCAAAATTCCATAGTCCATGTCCTGATGGACAAAACATCTGCAATATGCTACATCAACAGTCAGAGCAGCACTCAGTCATTCATTCCAGTGCTGAAGTCCACATTGTCAGGAAAACAGCTTCACATTCTGGATCATTTCTGGGTCTTACTGAGCTCCATCAAAACTGGTAATCTTTTAGAAGTCAGAAAATTTATTTACACTTTCTATCCATAACTACCAGAGCCTCAAAATACTGGCTGATTATGAAATTCAGATACCAGTTTCTCACCTACTTCAGAAATAATCCGATTTTGGGGGCGTGTAAGATAGTTATGTGAAGCAACACACTAATGTTTGTTAAAGATTATACACTTGACCTATCACTTGTCAACAGACTTAAGTGTTTTGAACAGGTACAGCTGAAACGTCATGTTTACACAGTCCAGGATTTTGGACTAATATTAATTTAAAAGATGCTCATTACACTTGTATTTAGTTATTCTTTGAGACAATGTAGTTAGTTCACCCCCCATGGTAGGTTTTCCATCTCCATTTTTTGGAGTTCTTCAAGCAGAAGTTCTGAACCATAGAGGAAAGAAAGCAGGGACCTGACTGCCTCTCTCTGTAAGCCATACATTTATTCCACTCCTGCTCCTGGGGACAGATAGACCACTGTTCTTAACATATCTTTGAGTGCTGGCTCTCAGAAACCTGAAGAGCTTTTGAAACCATTTGAAATATTGTGAAGTGAATCAGAGGCATGCAAAGCCAAAACAAACACTGTACCTGTAACTTTTTCCTTTCACCCTTTAGCTGGATACATTCCTTCTTTCTGAGTTCTGTTCTCTTCAGCTCAAGTTCTTCTGCTGATGTTGGTTTGACTTGAAATTTTTTTTGCTCTTTAAATCATCACATCTTCTTGCTCTATGAAATCTTCCTATCTGGGTTTTCCTCCTGTTCATCAATTTTTAGTTCACCCTTGTTTTAGGAAGACCAGAAAACTTCTAAGGGCTGTATCTTGGCCCCCTGCAGCCTCCTTCACAGCTGCCAGTGATGATGACACTGTGAAGAGTGGGCTTTTTTCACCTTGAAGGACCGGTCACCTGGTGACAGATCTCTCCACAAATGCTCTGCAGCTCTTTCAGTAAATGCAATACAATCATTGGAGCTTAATTTTTATTGCTTGCCAGGCTCTTGTCTCCCCAGCTGTCTTTTTAGCTGCCTAACCTCAGAAAAAAATTGACTTCTCTGAGTGCTCCCTATATATCCATTATCTGGAGGAAAAATCCATCTGTTTCATCCTGCAGCATCTATATTTGAAACACTCAGCTTTACTTATCTTTAGCTATCTCATTCTTCTCTGTCAGGATCTTCTGCCTGAAACGCTATTTGTTTTTTCTCCATTGGAGACATCACCTCTTCCAGCCTCTCCACTCAGTACTTCATTCATCAGCCTTTCAGCAGCAAGAGGCACTGGTAGAAATGCAGAATCTGTTTTATCCTCATGATTTTTTTTTCATTCCTGCCATTTGAAGTTTCTGTGCAGTAATCACACCTATGTGTATGTAGTTTCTGCCTCTACTCAACATCCCCCCTCCACTCCACCACTGGTTCAATTCTGATTGAGTTCAGTTATTTCAGCAGCCAGTTTGCTCTGAGTATCTGCATCTCTCCGGCTCATCTTTGCTCCTGAAAACAGAGGTTACTAATGTGCACCACTTCTGAGGGGAAGGAGAATAAAGTAGCAGTGAACGCTACCAAGAGTTTCCCGGGCTGGGCCCTCAGTTGTGGTGCTTTTTTTTAATGGGTAAAATCTTAAGCCAATGCCAGAAAGATGGAGTGCAGTACCACGGTATCACCACCACGAGGCATGTGATGCATTGTTTTAAAAGCAGCTGTGGCAAGCCATTTTTATACTGTGCAGTATTTCTTTCTCTTTTGATCCATGGTGGATTTTCCCAGGTTTTGTTCAACAGTAAGACAGTTCAGAGAAGGTGCTTTCCTCTGCTGTGACATCTTCACGATGGCAAAGAAACAGTTAAAATAGTTTCCAGTTTTCCTTTTCCAAAAGGAAGTACTGCATTATTTCTCTTGTGCACTTTCAACTACTCAGCTGCATCCTCTTGTCTACCCATGATCTTAAGAAGATAAAAATTACTTTCATTTTGCTTGCACCTATTCATTTTTCACAATGTGAATGCACCTTGATAAAATAAAGGTAACCCTGCAGCTGTGTTGTGCTTGTAGTAGGAATTTTTCAATGACACTCGCTAGTGCAAACTCCTATGTAAGTATTAATCACTAGGACATTCAAATTTTACGCTGTGGAGGCTTTTAAGCTGTTGGGTATGTTCGTATTCAAGGCATGAAGATAATTCACATTGTTGCTCCAACATATTGCTTGCTCTAGCGAAGAAATTCTACTTTATATTTTAGCAGTCCATTCCTGTATAGTGAGTGATGCAGAGGAATTAGGACTTCAGTAAAAACTACTGATATGCAGAAGCACTGTTGAGCATAAGAAAGGGCTATGAAATAAAATTCTCTGTGTTGGACAATTTAGTTGTTCCAGAAATGGAATTACAAGCAATAATTTGCATTTTAATTATTTAACTATGTCTCAATTTAATTAAACAATGTATTCAGGTGAGTTCTGTCGGGTTGCCCTCAGTATGTACTACCCTGGACCAACATAACTAAGGACATAAAATTCAAGAATTACATTTTTCAGAGGTATACACCTCAGTGGGTCTCCACCAAATTGGTGGGCATTAGTTTCATACAATTACTATCAGGGAAGTTTGCGTTGCCCCTTTCAGAGCATTCACAGTGCTTCGGAATAACTCGTGCCTTTCCCTTCCCTGCTAGGCAGTCCTTGACTTATTTGGGACCTATGAGGTTTTTTTATGTATTACCTCTCAGAGTGGAACCAAGAAGTTGTGTCTCCTATTTCCACTAAGATCTGTGTATGAGGTTTCTTCCCCACAAGGTCCTGCATTTGCTTGGGTTGTCCCAACCTTGCACAAGCTTCCTGGAACTGCTGTTTGCTTCTCTAACATGTCAATCATGCCATCGTTCCTCTGCCTCTTCTCTGCTTCTTCATTTGCATCCTTAAGTAGCAGCAGGTCCTTCTTTTCAACCTCTTTTTATGCACTCTTTTCTGAGTGTTGCAGAGTAGCTGCAGCACACCCGTCTTTCTCAGTTGTTTTTTCTGGGTTCCTTCTGTGGGAAATGCTCCCAAAGAGGGAGGAAGATTTTGCTTGGTATTAAAAAAAAAGAATAATCGGACACAGTTCAAGCTTCAGCCTTGAAAATTTGATCCTTTTGTTTTAAGCCATTTGGTTTTAGATACTCAGTTGTATCTTAGCCTTAATAACGGGCTTACCACTCTGCTTGTGATTTGAGTGCCAAAGCAGGACACTAGCAGTAAAAGGGAAAATGGAGATAAAAAGATGTGCCAAGTACAGAGACAGACCTAACTACTAACTTGCCAAACTGATAAAGTGGCAATGGAGGCCTGAATAGCAGATCATAGTGTCACCCTGCTAAAGTGTAAGATGTACAGACAATAGTAAAACATTGGATGTTACTGTCAGAAAGGGTGTTTCAACTGATATCTTAATAATGGCATGGAAGAGTTAATCCTGTTTTGTCAAGCAGTTTTATGTCATTTCTGGTAATACAGCAATGGAGTCAATTTCCTGTGCTAAAATAGTAATTGTTTAATTCAGTGTGATTGTTTAACTCAAAATCAGAAACAGCAAAAGCTGATTGTTACCTTAAATTTAATAATAATTAATTGTGGGACAGCAAATCGTTATTAAGCTCAGCTGCAATTTCAGAGCTTCTCTCAACCATGTCTCCTTGCTTTGTCCTTCTCAGTCAATCCCCTTATTTTATAAAAAGCCCAACTGCGTCCTAAATCCATTTTAAACTCTTGTGTTTTTATTGCCTTGGCAGTTTACAATATAGCTCTTTTGTTCCCTTCGTCCCCCAAATTAAATTTCCTATGGAGCAGATCCTCAGCCAGCCTAAGCTGGCATAGATCTATCAACAACCACCACTCTGCTGATCCAGATGATCGAGCCCCCTCCTATTAATCATTGGTCCTTTCCCCCATCCCCCAGGCAGATTGCTTGCATGGTGTTGGCAGGGTTCCTGTATCATCTGTTCATTCACTAATAACACTATTCAGCATTTATTGGGCCAGTCTGGCTCTCTGCACATTCAGCAGCAAAACTGCTATTGATTGCATGATGGGGAAGCAGAATCAAGCCGTATGAATTCACGTTACTTTGTATTCTGAGAGCTCTGTGCAAACTACAATGCAGTCAATTCACTAATGGTTTATATTCGTTTTGCTTGTATCATAGTGAAGAGAAAATGTTTCAACACTGCTGAGGAGGGTGGTTTGCATGAGCATTGGTTGGAGGATTTGAGAGTCACTTCACAAAAGGCAAGTTGTGGGTTTTGCTCCAGCAAGGACACACCTTAGTAACTGTAAGGCACATTGCCAAACACCTCCCTGTTAAGGGAGGTGAGATTATACAATCTGTGTTGCCTGATTACATATATCAAATAAAATTGCCAGGTAAAAACAGTATGAAGGACAAAACATTTTCAGCAGAAAGAATGAATATGATCTCACACCAGGTTACACCATCTACACTCTTGCTTTCCATGAGGAAAAAGCCACACCGGGTCCATTATATTTTAAATGAAATGCTACTCTAAAAGGGTAACCAAATTATTAAGATAAATCACATATGCTTTAAAGAACAGAACTGAATGATTGACATATTTGGCTGTAAATCAACTTTAAGACTTAAAATTTTGAAGAGTATCACTGGGGACTATAATGCTTTCTAAAGTCTCTGCTAGTATTTTGTCAATGACAGCAGGCATTAAAATAACACAGGATAGCTTTAAAAAAATGAAAGGGTGCTTGGCATCTTGCAGTCTGTGTTTTGTTTCAGTTTTTAAATGGTGGTGCTTTTACCTAGCAAGAAAAATACATTCTTCACAGGATTTAAAACATATTGAACATTAAAAAGTCTTAATTGAAATATTTTCATTATGTCACTTTTTGCAAATTTGTAAAGGTTCTGATAAATTTGCAAAGCTCATCCATGCAATTTTTAAGATGTGTATTAGCTTAATTAATTATCTGTAGTTATTTTAAGGAGATTATTTTAAGAGTTTAATCTTACAGCATTGCAGTTTAAAAGACAGTATATAACACTACAGTGTAGCAAAATGCATAATTACAGATGTAACTAACAGCAAAAGAATGACATACGTAAATACAGATACAAGCAAATATGCCAAGCTCCTTATCACTGATATGTAAATACTCACCTTGGAGACACAACCTGAGCTTAATTTGTTAATACTGTCTAAAAAGAGAAAAGAATTAAAAAGTCAAGGAAGTGGTGTGTAGTGCCTTATTTCCTCCCCAGCCAAACTACTTCTCCCTGAAATAAGCCTGATAAAAATGTTCATTTTCCTTGACTCACATTTTGGAGCACGACTTGGTTCTGTTTCCCCTGTAAGACAGATTTAACATCCATACTTACCATATAGGCTCTTAATCCTGTGAAGATTTAAGTGCAGGGCTAGCTTAATGCACAGAATAGCCCTAGTTAACTTCAGTATGTGTTTTCTGCATGTGGAACATCAATGAAACAGCTCTTGTTTTCATGGTCATTATTTTTGAATAACCATTGCTGTTTTGACCAAACTACTTTTTACTGTAGCTGCAGTTCCCTGAATACCAATATATTTATCCAGATGTATTTGTAGCCTTGATGTGGCTTCCTAATACAAGTAAATTGAATTTAAATGCAATACCCTTCCAGCTAAGAATCTTTGGAGAATTTCCCACAGGTGGACCAGGGGACCTGTGGCCTCTGCATTGACCAAGGACTTTCTCCCAGGCAGCCCATGGCTGCACCAAGCTCCCCCTCAAAAGCCCCCTGTCATCCTCTTCTCCCCTGTGATAACCCTACCCTCTTTCATCATCTCATCCCACCCTGCAGTGCTCCATGCCATGCTGTCCCACCTGCTGCCTAAGTCTCATCTCATCCTGTGCTGTTCCCCCTTTGCCCTCTGTTGCTCACCCTCCCATCCTCTTGCCTGGCTGAAACAGAAGAGGACCTCGGTGTGGGATAGCACTGGTTGACTCGGTGGCTTTGCACAGGGGTGACGTGCTGCTTTGGATCTGCAAGGGAGGCTGAAGGACCTGCACATGCAGAGCACTGCTGGGGGGGAAGCTGCGGCTGCGTGAGGAGAAGGCACTGCACAACAGAGAGGTGGTTAATGAACAGCTTAGAAATAGTATTTAGAAGTCTCACTAGGCCCTGAGTAAAGAAAAAAATGTTCAGACTCCTCCATGAGTAAATTTCAGCCCAAGACATGTTCGATTGTATGGATATTTCTTACATCTGTCAAAAAGCATCCATCAGCTCCTGTGGCAGGTCCAATAATACAAACAGCTGGATGGTTAGGAGCCCAGAAGTATCGAGTTCCTGTACTTCACACTGTTCCCTGGCATTTGTCAATTGAAAAGCTTTTCGCTTAGTTTATTTCAGAGCAAACATCTTCCTTTGTCCCCCCAAACACTTCTTACTTCTTGGATCTGAAGGGCCAGAAGTACTGCAGAGCAGAAGCCTATAATCACAGCACCGGGAGAAGAGGAGCCAGCCTCAGGCATCCCTCTGAACCCAGTGTCAGTGTGATACGCTTTCTGCCTGCCAGGTGAATCATTTGATTCCTCGCCTTACAGAATCAAGATTTAAACTTTGAAGGATGCGAGTTTGATGCGCAGTTATGACAAGGGACAGTGGAGTCAGCATGTGGAGTCCAAGCTTCCTGAAACTGGTAAAGAAACATCTCTGGTACTAGCAAACAGAACTGCTGAGGAGCCTCTGGTTTGCTGCATTTTTCTAAGATGCAGAATGGCAAAAAAATACTTTCCCTACCTAGACTTCTTCTACTAACCTTTAAACTTGAGGTTCTCCAAAAGTAGAGGGTTTTCTAAATTATAAAGGAACAAGCTACCTGTATTGATGATTGTGCATGTAGTAGATTACTCTGAATACAACAAAACCTTATGTAATGTGAGCCTTAAATGCTTTAAGACATGCTCTGACCTCACCAAATCATCCCCTGGTGGAAACAACAGTACTCCATTGTCTTACAGGAGCTAAACTTGTCAACTAAGAATCTATTCCACTGACTTTCAGCTCGTACATCAAGAAACACTTTGTATGCATTTGCTTCTCTGTAATGAGAGTTGTATTTTCTCAGGTATTGAAAGTAACTGAGAAGCAGAGAGAATAGGGTCTTTTGAACACCTTTTTCACATGTTCACATGATGCCTTTAATCACATTTGCAGGAAGATGTCAGCCTTTCAAGTACAGCTCTAAGGATGTCAGTGGTGCCATGAGATCAGGTCTCTGTACTGCCAGAGGCTATGTGACTGTCTTAGCGTGTCACAATACTTAACCGGAAAATTATTTTTATTATGGAAACTACCTTCTTTGGCTTTTCTGCTTTAGGCTCTTCAGACATACCAGACCGATCCTGCCATGAAAAAGATGCTAACTCAGCTGTATTTCTATATCATGCCTGTATTTAATGTGGATGGATATCAGTTCAGCTGGACAAATGTAAGTAGTATCAGTAGTATTACTCAAAAAACTGTTCAGACAGGAAAGATCAAATGCCTGTTACATCATTCAAAGGTGACTTTCTGTATAACCTGGCCCATCACTTTGTGGCATGCAAAATGGAAGCAAATTACTCCAGTTAAAATATAATACTGAATATATTTACCAGGGTCAGTTTGTTTTGTGTACAAATAGAATATTGCCAAAATATAGTAATACTGCTATTTAACTATTTTATAACATATTAGGATCGATTTTGGAGAAAAACAAGATCAAAGAACACAAGGTTTCGATGTCATGGTGTTGATGCTAATCGCAATTGGAAGGTGAAATGGTGTGGTAAGTCTGGAGATACCTTGGTCCACCAGTTCAGATTACCCTGTATTTAGTTATCCAACAAAGTAGGTTGGGTCACATATGTTGTGAAGTGTCTCTTTTTCATAGTTAAAGTTGAAGCTACTTTCCCATAAAGCCACAAGCCAGGGCTCAAATCTTCCTTCCAGCATCTAAAAAAGTCCCGAACTTTGGAAAAACACATCTCATCACAAGTAAAAAGTTTTCATGGCGAGTGTGGCAAAAGTAAAAAATGGCACATACAGCTAGTCTGTATTTCTGCAATCATGTAAATAGTTTGAAGCACAGTATTGAGCCTGGCCCATCACATTTCAGAATTTACCTGACTACAGCTTTAAGAAGCATTTCAAACTTCATTTTATTTAATTTGTCATTTCTCTGAAATGGCTTTATCTCTGGAAATGTCAGACTTGCTTTGCTGTCCTTACAAATGTCAGAGAATATTTTAAGGCCACTATTATTAGTGATTTAATAAAGAAAGAAGGTGCTTCTAAATGTGTGGAGATCCAATTTTAAACTCCCAGCACTTCTGTAAATACTTTCATAAAAATTGGCCTCAATTTTGCGTAGAGAATGCAGCAGTAATGAAATACTAGCAGAAGATTTGGAATAGGTCCACTGAAGAAGAAATTGTATTTTATTAAATCTTACAGCAAGACGGTGCAACTCCCACAGGAGTAAGCAGCTGTACAAGTTCCGGTACAGCAGAAAGTAATAGCACTTTGTTGTGAAATACAGCAATATATACCTGGTTCTTCTGCTGACCTGCTCTCCCATCTTGAGCAACCTCCTTCACCTCCCTGTGCAGCTGTATTCTCCTCCAGCGTTTGTCCACCTTCCATATTTACATTATAAACTTGTAAAGACAGAAATTGTGTTTGCATAGCGCTAGCGCAACAGCCCTCCCTTCAGCCAGTCCTTCTTCCACTGGAAGACTCTAGGTGTTTCTACAATACTCCAATGACTTGCAGTAGGAGTAAGCACTGTACAGTCTGGTTTGCAGCAGTTGGATTCTTTAAGTAGATTTTTGAAAACTGTAAGGATAAAAGTGAGTGTGAATAATCTGCCTGGGGAGATTACAAATGAGGTGAGAGTGAACAGAAGCATACATTGAATACAGTATGGACCTGTGAAATATGCTTCCGATTTTTTTAGCCTTTACTTGCAGTAAGGAGAGGACTGACACAGAAGCAGTTACAGAAAGCTTACGTTAGCTGAGAAACCCACCACTACGGAAGAGAGTCCCAGGGCTGCTATCATGATGTTTAAGGCAATTTTGTGCTGTAAAAATAGTGTAAAAATGAACCAAAGTCCTGCGTCACTGTTAACATCTTTTACTTAAGTGCGTAAGTCACAACTGCTGGTATTTTGGGGACATATGTTTACTGTTCAGAAGATAGCCACCGGCATAGTTGGAATGAACAGTTCTCTTACAAAGTCTTCAGAGCCATATCATAGGTACCTATGAGTGCAACATTAATAATCAGTGCATTTTCTTTCTAGTCCTAATTAATCTTTCTTGGGTTCAGATCACTCCGTTCCTTCCTTTTCCTGCTCCCCAGCCACTGCATTAAAGCACACTTTTTGCTCAGTCCTGAAAATGTTTGCTTAGTTTTCAGTAAAAAACATTTTTTCTAGGCTGAGTGAAACTATAACAATACACACACTCATTGTGTGTTGTAATCCACTACTTGCATTTCTCTCCTGCACTGAACATGAGAGGACCCCACCCCAAGTTTAAAAAATAAAAATTCCTTCAAGGTTGCTTGTCATCCCACCAAGCACATGCTCTGCTTCCCTCACTGGACCCCAAACTCTGTTTGATTCTCTATTTTGCCAGAGAATAAAGAGCTCTTTCATGAACTGGGCTGACTGGTGCTCGGAAGATCTCACCCGGTACCCGATGTTCTCATTAATCTGATACTAAATGAGGCAGAGAAGAATCTGGATCATATCACACTTTGAGGCTTGTATAATCATGGTGTGTTTAACATTTAATACTGTGTACGCCTGTAAAAACCTTTAAATTCAGTTCAGTTGCACTTAAGAGTTTGCAGACAGGCTTGAACTTCACTGTGGGACTTCCAGGCAGGTGTGTTGTGGCAGAATCCAGCCCCAGCAAAGCCGCTGAATGCCAGCTTCAGTGAGCTAGTTGGTAAAGATAACACAGCATCCCTTCTGCTTTCCTCTTCCCATCTAGGGCTTTGATGTAAGCTTTATGAGGTTGCTTCTGTATTCTCTAGGGACCGAGAAAAGGGCCATATCACTGACTGTGGTAGACTTCACTTTGCAGTTGCCTGTACCCGAAATAGTGCACAGAAATTGCACACAGACCCGGGTGAATACTGACAGCAAGATCTCTGGGTAGAAGTGCTCCTTGCAATATATATGTATGTGCAATAACTAGCACAATGGTTTAATGTCCAGGAAATAAATAGCAACTTTAAAGCCAGTATTGAGGTACTTAGAACTAAATTATGTCATAAGACAAATCCATTTAAATTCGGTTGCATCTGAAGTCCCCAAGAAAGCAGCAGTGAGTTAAAATTTCCAGTGCACCCCATTGCTCACTGAGGACAGTACCTCATACTGGCAGAAGAAGTCACTGCAAGGAATTTTCAGAATCGTGCTCCAGCTCAATCATCCTCACAGTCTTCATTCTGTACCAAAGCATTCATTTTATCAGTGTCAGCACACATTTTCTTTGTACGCTTGATCTCATGATGGATTTTGGAGGCTACTTCTCCTCTCCCGATATGCTATCAGGTACAAAAACAAGGGAGCATGGTAACATTTTACGCAATTCCATCTTCTCATGACTGTAACTCAGAAATTTCAGAGGAGTTGATACGTACTGTATTTTTCTTTCCTTCTTGTGTTGTTACTTTAAAAGAACTTCCAGTATGAAAATCGAGGATATCCTTACATTATCCAAGGCCACCATGGAAACCCTCTATTTTTGCTACCAGCCAGCTTCACTTAAGGAGAAGCACTAACTACAACTGGAATTGCAAACAGCTCATGATAGTAGGCTGGACAGTTTAGAGAGTTTTTTTCTTCACTGAAAGTCATTAAACTGAGTCATATTTTACCATTAGCTTGTAGGATTCTGCTGTTTATTAACAGTGATGTCCATTTTCATGACTCAGTATACAACACTTACAGGAGATGAAGTATACATTAAAAAAAAAAAGGCTCCAGAGGCTCTGTTAAATAGTTGTCCTTTAGCTGTATTATCTGACAAGACATTGAGGCAGAGTGCTCCTGGGATCTGGATGACTTGGTGGCCATCTGTTTTGCAGGGAGGAGACCATCTGCCCTCTATATAACCTTTCCATATCCACTGCAATCTGAGCACTAATACCTTTTGAAATCCCCACCTGTGGCCACTGAATGATAGCCTCAATTTTCATATTACAAATGAAGCTAGAGCATGAAATTCTTCCACTTTTTAATTTTTTTGGCATTAGGTTGATTGCATAACCCTGGTTTAGTTCATATTATTATGCCTTCTCACACACTGCTCTTTTCTTATTATTTGAAGATGGCTGTACTTACTATACAAAGGAAAATAAAACACTGCTTTTGTAAGTCCTTGGTGACACCAGGGAATGTCACAAACAAACTATTATTATTCTGCGGGTCAGTGTAAAAACGTGGCATTTTGAAATCACAGTGGATAAAAGAGCAGAGTGGATTTGCATAAATATTGTTCTTTTAGGCCCAGGCCCTAAGCTGTAAATGAGACGGTGGCTTAGATCCAGAATTGCTAAGTGATGAGGGAGCCACTGCCACATCTCCGTTTCTAAGTTTCATCTTTCAGTACTTCATGGGATATTACAGGCAAGCTACACTTCTGCAGCTTACTGCCACCTCAGAAGGTTGATGTGGTGAAAAATATCCTCACAACTGAACCCCTGCCTCAAACTTGAAGGAAAATTAAGCCCTGTGCTGCAACTGAGATGATTTCTGTTTAACTAATTGAGCAATCATCCCATGTGGCTTGTCATCTTTTCCTGTAAGGTTTGCAAGAGTAAAAATAGGCAGTAGTCAAGAACTCGTGTTTTAAACCAGTCTCTAAGATAATGCCCGTTGAGGTTATCCACCTACCATTGTAACCACCACTGTAGTAGCTAGTATGTTAAAATGCTCTTAAAGGCTAGATTTATCTTGGCAGTGACTAGTGAAAGAGACATAGCTCTCTGATTTCAAATAGACCAAGACTCTTCAATAGTTTTAATACTGGAATGGTATCATAAAATGTGCCACTCATGTGGAAAGCCAGGGAAGAAAATACGATGAAGACAGGCTCTCCTTTTTCTGTTGGGTTAAAAATATGTCCTCTGGGGAGAACTGCAGATCATTGGCCAAATGGCAACTTGGTGTGTCTACTACATGAACAAGCAAATTGTTGTAGTGAGATCTCACTGGCTCATGCCCATTAGTCACAAGAAGGCAATTTGTTTATTGCTTTTCACACTTTTGCACAGGGGCCCACAGAGGCTGAGCCAGAAGTTGACCTTTGGAAATTCCCTGTGATCATTCACCATCAACTTTCTCATTCAATCTCTAGATGAAGGTGCTTCATTTCACCCATGCGATGACACCTACTGTGGTCCCTTTCCTGAGTCTGAGCCTGAAGTAAAGGCTGTTGCTCATTTTCTCCGCAGACATCGGAAACAAATAAAAGCCTATCTGTCCTTCCATGCATATGCACAGATGCTGCTGTACCCTTACTCTTACAAATATGCAACTATTCCAAACTTCAACTGTGTGGTAAGTACATTAAAACTTGGGAGAATATGCTTCCCTATATAATATTTTTGGTATTTTTTTTTGAGAGGAGACATGTTTCTTCAATACTTTGCACATACTTAATATTGAGTGGTATTTATTCTGCGTCCGCTTGCAATTGCACTTCTGGTTATATAACCTTCACTCAAAGTGAGTCAGCGGTAATTTGATTAAAATGGTATAGTGCCTTCCATCCATCAGTCCCTTTAAATTACTTTATAGGATAAATCCCTAGGTTTTAATTATAGTTATTATCATTTTATTTAATTAACTGTAATGGGAATTATGTAGTTAAGTCCTTGGGTATCTAGCTAAAATTCTGTTTCTTCATGCTCAGAACTTAAGGAGCACAAAGATCATCTTCAATGTTATGAGCAAAATAAATTGAAACGGTTATGTTTATCAATTAGAGGAGAAATCTCTTAGATTTCACCAAAAGTAAAGCTTCAGTTGCTTTATGTGTCATGCTGCTCAGACATAGTGTTTTTAACCCTTTAAGACAAGCAGTTAATTCACATCAGGGGCTTTTGTCTAGTAGAAGAATAAATTAATAAGAATACCTTTTTTTGATGCAAATCTATTGATTTACAGATATGTACATTTCACATATTCCATGCTCATCCAAACACAGAACTATTCCCTCTGCTGACAGTCTGAGGTCTTTTTTTAGCCAGCCTCCTATATATAAAACCCTCCCTATGGCGTATTCTCTTAGGGAAACATGGCTAAGCTTTACTTTCTGTTGGCTCCTTCTCACAGAAACACCTTGCGCCAACTAGTTGCAAGCCTCGTTCACCCTCAGTCCCCAGTAAAATTACATTGTCCATGTATCTCCCTTTTTGGCCTTGAAAGTTGCAGTGACTTTTAACATACTAGTTTAAGCTAGTTGACTCCAAAGGAGCTTAACTGCACCTTAGATTTATCCTGCGCAGAATAAATTATGTTGTCAGCCCCTGGAGCTTCACTGAAGTTTCACTCAGCTGCCCTCTCAGGAGGCTGAGCAGCAAGCACTCCACAAACTAAACTCTCTTTGTTCATTTATTTCTGTTAAGACACTTAATTTCAGCAGCCACTAAAAATTCCCCTGTCTGATGTCATTCCTGGGAAATAGAGCAAATTGGAAGTTAACTACACAGCCAGAGAAACTAAAAATATGAGACTTAAGGGGACTGACCACCCAGCCCTGCAATGACTGTGAATAAATCCATTAATCTTTATTCTACCTTCTCCACCCTCTTTTGGGGAGTGGCAAAGAGAAAGGAGCTCCCCAAGTGACTTGGTGACTATTGCCAAAAAACATAGACTGGAAACTTAAAACCATAGGATCTCATTCCTTTAAAGACCAGCAGGTGCAAGAATATTTTTTTAAGGACAGCAGAAGGTAAAGACATGGTGTTAGGAAGAATCAGCATCTCCTCTGCAAGTAGATAATTACTGGGTATCTGTTGAAAATATCCAGAGTAACATAAGTCAATAGCAGGCACTGTCAGGAAATTCATTGTAAGAAAAAGGAGTCACACATACCAGTAAATTTTCAGTACATGTTGTTCTTGTTGCTCAAGAGCTATTTCCATTTCAAGGCCAGGTTGGATGGGGCTTTGAGCAACCTGATCTAGTGGAAGGTGTCCCTGCCCATGGCAGGGGGGTTGGAACTAGATGATCTTTAAGGTCCTTCTGAGACAGGGAGTAACTGCCCCTCAGCACACACACTCTATCTTTTAGACCAGAGGAACGCAGTCTTTGATGTGTAGTAGGTGTTCCCCAGGTTTGTGAGACTTTGATCAGGCTTCTCATCAGAGGGAGTGGAGCACAGACCTAAAGGACAAAGAAAGAAACTGGTTTAGACAACAGCCCTGGACAAATGGAAGCCAAATCCCAATTCTAAATATTTTGCCAGTATTTGGACTCTATACTTCTTTTTTTTTTGCTGTGGGTCAAAAAGAACAGGGAGATTGGAATAAGAAGCTGAAGTAATTTCCTGTTATTTAGAAAGCTCATTATGGGGATCATAGTGAAAATGAATGGAATACTGTTGCTTATTTATTTGTGTGTTTTCATATTTGCCTGCAGCCAAAGACTGCATCACCTGGTGGCTCCTAAATGAATAGTCTTTAATATTTGAAGTGTCTAAAATGGTGACTTAGGCTGAGGTTTCAGATTCTCCAGTTCTCTTGGAAATTACAGTGAGCTGGAAGGCAGCAGATCTCTGTTGCCTGCTGCTGATGGAACAAGCTTTGTTGGTCTACATGGACTGTGTACAGTGGACAACTGTAGGACTCTACATGCGTAGCAGATAAATAACATTTGGTGCTAACAGGGGGCCACAGTTAATCCTGAGCAGAAGAAAGGATGTTTCTGTCTGGGTTGTATCAGTCTAGTAAGCTGTCAGTTACCATTTTGATTAAAGTGTTCAATTATTCAGAGTTGCTTTGAAACTGGAGAGCTGTGTACTGATCACACCATGCATATTCTGTTCTAATTTAGGCACAACTGTCCTATTAACACTCTCCTGAAATCTGGTCTTTTAAGATACTTAAAGTGAAAGCGTACTTTTAGATTGAAAAAAACAGCAGAAACATTCATCCATCTCTAGAGTTTCAAATTTCACCTACTTTCATCCCTTTTCTTCCTGTACAGTCATTTATTTGCCTTAGTGTTTGCAGTGAACTTATATGGCATGACTGAGTTTCTGTATGTCTCTGTAAAAATCTGGTAACTTTACATGAAGCTTGCTCTTTGAGGGTGTTCAAAGACTGGTTGCCTGGATTTATTCAGGATCCAATCTGCACAGTATGATGCAGTTGAGAACTGTCCCCTTCTTTGGGCATATAACTCCAGCAGTGGAAGCAAGCAGGACCCCTCAAGGCTAAGAGCATCAAGATCACAGTGCCAAGGGATACCTGCCTATGTGGTGGACGTGAACTTGGGTCACTCCCAGTCTGGCCTCCAGATGGTTACTGCCTCTGCACAGAACCCAGTACTGTTGTGCTGGTTTTAAATGGGCATTGCCAAACTGTTTCTTCAGAAAGATTTCAACAGGGCTTGGTTCTGTTGTC
Organism: Strix aluco; assembly: GCF_031877795.1. Lineage (NCBI taxonomy): Eukaryota > Metazoa > Chordata > Aves > Strigiformes > Strigidae > Strix > Strix aluco. Next base: position 37,814,518 of record NC_133931.1, read on the forward strand.
TCATTGCTGTACAATGTGTAGCTCAAAGGAGTCTTCTCCTTTGTGGCTATGTTCTCCTTTCCATGGTGCATTTACCCGGACATTGCTCTCCACGCGTCTCAGCTCCCTTAGCTGAGCCCTGCCTCCCCGTCCCTTGGTGTCAGGCCTGTTGTCAGGCTGTCCCAGCTCCACACCACAGCCCTGGGATGGTAAGCATAGCTGCTTGCCAAATTTCTGTTAGGCAACTGAGCCTGGTACTTGGGGCTTCAGTGCAAGCACCAGACAACAGCCCCAGGCTGCAGCTGGGGCTCCCCACTCCCCAGAGCCCTTCAAGTCCCCACTGCCGCTGCCGTGGCCTCGCACTGCCACCCTGCTGCCCTCACAGTGTTCAACACCTCCAACCCCATCATGGGTCTTGTGTGTCATGACTCACAGAAGTTGAAGCATCTGTAAAAGGAGGAAGAGTCCCAAGTGACAGCACTTCCCCCTTCCTTGGACCTCCTCCCACCTCCTCATCTTTGGTGTTAGGGTGAGTCAGAGGTTACCCCTCACACTGGCTGGCAACCACATCCCAGCCCGGCAGAAGTTTTCATCAGCATTGACTTCAGCAGTCCCTGCCTCCACGCACTCTCTTGTGGAGGTGGCAAGAGGAAGAGAAGGGACAAGCTGAAAATGTTAGAGTCTCCAGAAATATCCCTGTGCTGAGAAACAAACAAACAAAAAATCTAGTTGTGCCTAACAGATTTTTATAATGGAGTAAAAAAGTGGTCTTCCATTTGCTAAGAGCAGTTCTCAGTGTAAAATAAACTCTCCGCAGACCTGCTTGCTGACCAGTAAGTAAAAAATTAACTTTTTTTTTTTTTTTTTTTGTGGAATGATATTTTAAAGCAGTTTTCTCTGGTTTCTCTACTCGGGTGGAGAAAGATCCACAGCAGGAATGCCTGCATGGGTCAGACCGAGCATTAAGCCAGAATCATGATTCCTGACAATGGCAAACAAGTGGAAGGTTAGGGAAAACTTATAAATGGAAAGGCAAGCATAGAGTAATCCTTCCCCAGTGCATTTATCTATTGCCTGATGAATAACAAGGTAAAGACCAAGTTCATGAAGACTTGCATAAACTGAAACCTACAGCTCTTCAGTTCACAGAAATAAAACAACTAAAATAACCATTGCAACTTTACCCAGTGGCTCAAAGTCCAGCAGTTTCTAGCTCCAAAGATGTTCATTTCCTGCTCTCTATAGGGAGATGCTTCTGTGTTTTCCTACATATTGCCAGCCTTCATCGTACATTCTCCAGGATCTTTTTCTTTGGGATCATAATGCTCCTTTTTCTTTTGAATACGTGTGTCCTTTCTCTGTGTTTGGATGCACTATCCCCATGTGACCCTCAGAATCTGTCACAGGACAGGCCTTCTGCACCCAGTTTCACAGGATGCCATGAACCTCCTAAACAGACTGCATCCATATGGATGTTGAAATGTCGGTGCTGATTTTCCCCATACAATACTGAAATCACATCTCTGTAATAGTGGAAAGAGTTCTCCAAGCCTACATCATCTGGTCCCAGGGAAAGTTAGACCAGCAGTGAACATTCACCTCTCCATCAGAGATTCAGAGTGGAGTTTGCCTCCTTCCTTCTTCCCACTCTGTTTGCTGAACCACTGTGGAGTGTCACCAAGAGATCATTTCTCCTTCACAAGCCCAGCAGAGATGAGGTTTATTGAACTGGGAAATGCATTCACAGGTATTAGCAGAAAATGCATGCATGGCTTTTAAACTGCATAAAAAAGAGATTATTTCATTTCATGGTCTCACATGTAGCCTAAATTTGTTGTGTTGCTAAATTGGTATATATACATATAATTACAAATACTTAATGGCTGATCATTCACAGTGCAGTGAGCTTCTTTATGCCATGAAGATACCTAACCAACTTTTTCAGGGAATTAGGGAATTGCTGTCAATAAAAATAAATAATGCATTTATCCTTTAAAATAATTTTAAATTAGCTGCCACGGACTCACAGAACACAGCATTGCGCCAGAAGTCAATGATCCATAGCTCAGGTTCCAATCCCATTAACTTATTTAATTCAAAGCCTAATTTATGTATTTGTTTTTCTCCCACACACAGGAATCAGCAGCCTACAATGCTGTTAACGCTCTTCAGTCAGCCTATGGTATAAGATACAGATATGGTCCTGCATCTAGCACTTTGTGTAAGTTTTCCTCTGGCACATGTTTGTGACTTTGACCTACCTATAGTGAGAAGGAAACTACCCTTATTATAACATAGGAAGAAAAGGCTCTTTAAAGTGAACGTTGTTCCAGTTGTGGATGGTGAGGAAGACAGAAGATGAAGTTTTGTAACTGATTCAGTCAGTTGATTGTAGTAAGATTAACTCAGCTGATGCAATAAAAGATTAAAATGCAATGCATTTGAGAGGCGAAAGCCAGCAAATAACATGTTCAGAACATATAAACCCAGATTTAAAAAAAAAAAAAGATAGATAAACCAAGATCTTAAAAAGCATATCTTTATCAGATACTGTAAATGCACTACTAAGTTATAAAATATTTGGGAGAAAATAATTCAAAATAGGTTTAATTTTTCACCATTACTTTGCCTCTCCTTCTGTGCAATTGTGATAGATACAGCTATTCATAAAGCTCATTCTAAAATTTAGGGTGATGTCTTTAAAAGCTAGGTTTCAAATGTCTCTGTGTCTAGATGATGATAAGTAATAGCAACAGTATCTCTATTTGGGTATCTTCCATTTTTCAGAGAGCGATTTCAAATGCATTTTTCCCTATAACAAAATATCTTTAAAATATGCCTTTTAAATATGTAACAACATTTGTCAGGCAAGCTCTCCACATAGACAGATAAGAGAAAACTAAGTTCAATAGGTTTCAACAAGACACTTTTTTTTTTTTACTGAAACTATGAGGCCTGAATGCTCTCAGTAGTGATAACAGACATTGAAAAGGCGAGAAGCTTAAGCAAATAGCAAGATTTTTCACAAGTAACCTCCTGCATCTCCTCTGGCATTGCTGTGTTTTGTCTAGAGCTCCACTTTATTGTGGGCCTCCATCTCACAGCATGGTCGTCATCTTGTGCTCATTACAGTGCAGTCAGTCACTATGTCAAAGGAAGAGCAGAGTGAATTAATGCCAGAATTGAGCAGAAGACAGCAGGCCACATGAGAGATGGATATTTATATAAATATAAGTGTCTTGGGTAATCAACATATGGAGATAACGAAAGCATAAGAAGCACACTTCCTTGGGAAGGTTTGTTAATATTAGACACCACCTATGCAAATGCTCTCATGCTGTAAGGAAGTGGTGAGAAAACAAGACAGAAATGAAGAGAAAATAATTTTTAAAGCACTTTTAAAAGGAGAGTGTAGATTACTTTATCAATTTTCTCCCTCTCCCTTCAAAGGAATTGCCTAAAAAAAACCCCAAGTTAAACGTAGAAGCATGCAGAGCTCCAGTCCAGCTGCAAGATCTCTGTGGAAGCAAAGCTTTAGACGAGTGTAGTTAGAGGCTTTAGACAGTTAGAGGCTTTATTCTAAGTGTTCTCTTTTATTAAAGTTCTGCTTTACACAAAAAGTCAGGTATTAATTTTTTTCTTGTGAAAATCAGGGGTCTAATCCATATTGTGCTGAGCACCTTTCACCAGGTGCTGGGTGCCCATGCCCTTCTCTGAAGGGTGTTCAGATTCAGGGCAAGCAATAGCTGGAGTTGCAAGTATATTCACTGAGTCCTAGGGACAAAATGTCACAAGAACGCTCTGGTGCTTTCAACATGAGCTGCATTTAACATTTTTAAAAATTTTCTCTGAATTCCCTCTTTCAGATGTGAGTTCTGGTAGCTCTATGGACTGGGCCTACAAAAATGGCATCCCCTATGCATTTGCGTTTGAGCTGCGTGACACGGGACATTTTGGATTTTTGCTTCCTGAGACACTGATCAAACCAACCTGCACAGAGACCATGCTTGCAGTTAAAAATATAACTCTTCATCTGCTGAAAAAATGTCACTGAGAGCTATTTCTAGGAGCTGGAAGTGAGCTTTTTACTCCCAGTGCTGATGCCTTTCAGTGTGTTCAGTTGCTGTGCTGAGATTGGCCACTTCAAAATTATAGAAGCTAATGGGAAATACGTATTGTTTCTGCCAGATTTACTTGGTGGGAAATGGAAAAATCATTTAATATCTGTTCTACAAAAGTCCATAAAGTTGATATACTAACTTAGTTACCAGTTTGGTGTAAAATAGTCTGTTCTTTTTGCAATAAAGCTTTGATTCTGCAACTTCAGTGGGGCAGGTCCACATAACTCCACTTCCAGACTGTCCCTGGCCTTACTCCTTTCCTAATAGGAAGAATTCCTTTAGTGGGGTCTCTTGAACCCAGGGATAAAGTTTACATTCATGTATATGTACTCTGTGACCCAACACAGGCCCATATCTATAGCAGTAAATGGCATATAGGTGCATCTGGCCACGCTGCAGGTGGCAATGTGGCTTTCTTCTGCATGTATACATACATATGTATATGCACTTTTGTGATTTTTTTTTCATGTAATGCAAGAATTTGACCCAAAGTTTTCATTAACTTTTCAGAGAAACCTATTTTCAAATGCGTATATTGGGGTGGACTCAAAATCAACATATTGCCTTTGAAAATGTAACTTTCCTACAGATGTGCAAGAGTTATAATGAAATATTATTGAGATAATCAATACTCTGCTTTATGGAGAGACAAAGCAACTTGTAATGACTTGGAACTTGGAAGCCAGCAGTCGACTGGTGCATCTGGGTTCTGCTGTAGTCAGAGTATGCCCATTTCCACCAGCTGAGGATCTAGCCTTAAACTGTAATTAACTGATGTTATCTGATGGTTTCATTTATCGGTGTTCTTGCAGTGAGTTCTGTAACTCTATGGCTATGTGGCTGTTCTTCTTGGAAGTTACTTTTTGCATGTTTTAAAGGAATTAATAATAGATTCTTAAGTGAGCCGGAGGCGAAAGCAGAAGCTTTACAGCTGAAATACAATGAATAAGCACCATGTTTGAAAGAATAATAATGAAAGTACAGAGAATATAACAACTTGTTGAGGGATTTTGCTACTTTTAAAATACTATTTTTTCGATCTTATTATATCTGCAAAAGCCTATATTTTACTTTATTAATTTTGAGTTTAATCTTGTGCCATAACATGCTAAATGAAACATATTTGTTAATAAAATCATCAAAGGTTTTTGAAGTATTCTTCATATTTCATTTAATTGTTGAAGCTTTAGTTCAAGGATGTGACAGTTTGACCTGTCTATAAAACATTACTGACACCAAGGATTGTCTCTGAGTACTTGAATTTAGCAAATGGGCAACCTTTCTGAGACCAGGTAGCATGGTATTTAATTAAGAATACCATTGTTTTCAGGACTGCAAAAGGCAATCAGTGAGAAAAGATGACAGAATTGCATTCTATTTGTTTAACATTTTGTTAATAAAAAGTATTTCTTTTAAACAAGCTTTCTGAAAGCTTGTTCAGATTTGATTCCTTCAGACTTGTTTAAGTAATGCAAGTTTCTATTCTGATATAATGAAGATCTAGGGGACAGAAGCTCTCAAAATGTCTATCCACTAGTCATTTCCAATTATTTATGACCATAATCATGAAATATTTTGAAGACAGCAACAATTATGCACAGATTCTTGACCAACGGCCTTGATAGTGGTGCAAATTACATATTAGCACCAATTATTGTGAGTTATTCTGGATTTAGGTGACTAGATTGAACTACTACAAGGATATAAGAGACTGAAGTGAAGGACAGAAGGCATGAGATGCCTAATCAGCATGAACCAGATGTACCTCTGGATTGCTACAGTACAAACCTTTCCAAGTATTGGCCATGAGAAACCAGATTCAGATGTAATGGTTTGATTCCTGCACATAGTCCAACAGTTCGTCATATGAAACATTTCAGCTTTATTTTCATACCATCACATCTCCACTGGTACTGAAAAGTAATTGAACTCTTGAAGCAAGAAAGGAAAACAAAAAAACAAAACCCCTCTTTTAGTTACCAAAAGGACCTCACATTCTTGATCTAGTTGACCTTCTTGGACAGGAATAATTGCAAGTTTTTTCTAAGAAGCTGTGACATTTAGAAGTACTTGATATCAAAACCAGTCCATGAATAAAGCTGCATCCTGGTATCTGGATGGACTCAGACTGAATACTATGTACTATGTGCAACTGAAAACTCTCAACCCAGCTTTGAGACCTGTGCAGGGTAATTTAGTGCCCCATAGCTGAACATAAGTGTAAACAGTCCCTGAGCCCTTTAATTTCAGGGTCACTAAAGCTGATCAGAAAGACAGTTACTATAAAAGAACAAACCCTATTTCCTGAAGTAAGAATTTGTAAGACAATTTAGCAGCAAGAGTGATTCTAAGTAGAGTAGTTTACCCTAAAGAAAGAACTACTGGAAATCAGCTATTTGGATATGGAACAACAGCCTTTGTGATTTACAAATGTTACTTCTCTGAACAGCTCTTTTTTATCTCCATAATTGCTTACTTCCCTTTATACTTCTCTTCAGCAGTCTTTATTGCCTACAGGACAACAGAATCTAACTGGTTTTGAAAAAAGTGAATTTATTTTATGATCATAGGTATAGTTTATCATTCAACAAAAAAAAAAGTATGTAAACAGCAAAACACTGGTTATTAACCCAGCTGTCAAAATCACATGTATAATGATTATGTGAAATCCAGGAGTTACACTTCCATTGGTTATAGACAGAATAATTACAGCCACTTCTGTTACTTGGAAAAAGTGCTCAGACAAGCTTTTGCAAACATCTCTTAGTTTTTCTGATAGTTTTTTATAAACAAAACCCTGAGATTAATTAATGTGAAGGAAACAGGCGTATGCCTCTTCAAGTCACCCTTCCCAACAACAAAACAATTATCCCAAATTACCTTGAATCATCATTCATAAATTGATAAAAAATTGGCCTTTAGAGGTCAAAAAAGGTATTGAATTTGGTTGCAAACCCTCAAGAAAGAGCACCGATGATGGGTGAAGCTCCCTGTGTGTTTGTCAGAAGTTGTTTCAAAAAGACCTACTGTGCTGCCTACCTGAGGAGTGTGCAAAATAACTTTATTGAAAATACTGCACCTAATTCTTAAGGTTGAGAAGAAAGCATTATATTTCCTACCAAAAATAAGTTGTTATTATTTAGCTATTCTAGTTTATTCATGTTAAACAATCCCTTCCCTTTTTATGTTTACATTCAATTTAATGGTACCACTCAAAGAAGAAGATATTCTGTAGCATGGGTAGAGTGATTAAGTATTTCTGTCAGCCCTTTGAACTTTCCGTTGGCTGTGCAAAACTACTATACCATTTCTGTAGTTCACAGTTATATAGCAGTCCCATTCATTGTTAAAAAATGTTAGTCTCACATATAATGACTTCATGTTTTTGACTTCTGTGCCTAAAAGACAGATGCTACCATTTTCATGCAGTTCTTAAGTGATGGTAAAACACCAGAATAATATCTCAGCTGCACAGAGATACAACTACCCCTCTGCTGTAGAAAACAGCACAAGAGAACTGAAATTCAAATAAATTACAGAGACTTTTAAAATATAAACCCCATGACATTAGCTATACTTCTTTCAAAACATTTTTAAATGCTCACCTCACAAAATACATTTTCTGAGTTGTAAATTTTAAAGTCTTCTGTCCATGGAAAACATAGGCATGCTTAAGGTATGCCCAATTCTCATACTCATTCAGGATAAAAAATTAAGGACCAAACAGCTGTAATTGCTTCCTCCTTCACTGTGTAGGAGGAAATCTGGGTGTGGAGAGAGCTGCCTTCTGGCTGACTGCATCGACAGGCTTTCAAGCCCTATCAGCACCATGAAGTCAGGAGTACTGATGCTGTTGGTGGGTCTGTCTTGGAGGAAGGTGAACAACTCCGGAGTGGTTTTCACAGTCCTCAGCTGAACATGCCTGTCGCCCTAAGCGTGATGCACTGGGTGAGCTGCTTGTCGGAAATTCACAGTCTTAGGCTGCATGTGGTGTCAAAAGGGCCTGCCTTAACAAGGTCTTCTGTTAATATCTGCTGATTTGGGATAACTAGAGTCACTCCAGAGCAGTGAGCTAACACATGGTTGTCCTTAGCAAATGTTTGGGGCAAGGACATTTCGAACAGGCAATTCTTTAGCCCCTGAATGCTTGTCCTTGCCTGACAGGCAGGAGCGGTCAAGCAGAAAGTCTCGGCTCTCTCCGCTTGCAAATCCTTTTGAGCCCTCTCCTGAGAGCCCGAGTCAAGCACGGTAGGTCTTGCCCTTGGATTTAGACATCAGGGAATGCACTCATAAATAATAGATTCAAATGTTAATTAAAAAAATCTGCCACTGTCCCCAGCCATGCAGAAAGTGCACTTTGCCTGCAACAAAGAAAATCCATCCATTGCCATAAAGACATAGGGTAATATATTTCATCCATCCTGCCTGCTCTTAGAGTCCAGCCACCTTAGCACTGCTTGGCGTTACTGAAAAAGGCATGCTGCAGAATCGCCATAACAATGAAATATTTTAATCAACCCCTGGGTCTGTAGGAGCATATACTTTATCTCAAATAATGATAACCGCTTCTGAAATAAATATTGTAGTACGACTGCAAGAAGGTGTTTTAGTCTTTCATGCTGACTGCCATGTGCTAGGCTATTCCTCTGGCTCAATCCTGGGAGTGCTGTCTCTTTTTTTAACTGAATAATGAACCCTTTTATTTTTACCAATTCTGAGCAGAATACCAAGTTAGGTCTGAAGACATAAACACACAAAAGAGTCTGAGAAAGTTTCATTTTATAACAGATTTTTCAATTTTCTTAAAAATAATGCATCTGTTAAAATCACAGCCAGAGTTTTCAGGTGGCTTATTATCTTTAGCATGTCATAACTGAAGAAACCAGTATAGCAACCTGAAAAGCTGAGCAGAAATGACTGATCTACTTACTGTTTCATTTCCCTTGTTTCATTTCACTTTGTTTCCAGATTGAGAAAATCTGAGTTGATTGGGCTGAATTGAAGGAGTGCAGTCAAAAAGCTGAGTATAAAGGGTTCTTCTGTGCTTAATGAGCTAGAAATAGCTACTTTAAAAAAAAATGCAACCTGGTATATTTTAAGTTATACAGACTAATTGCTTTACTCTGTTTGAATTAAATTATCACATTCACAGAGCTTAGTATGGCTTAGAAAGATGTATTGTTATTTTCCTGTGAGCCAGACAGTTTTCTAAGGGTTAAATGTGTGAAATGCCTGCTAGTGTGATAGGAGAACCTGAGCTGCTCTTTGGCCTTGTTAGCACAGAATCTGTCAAAAAGACAAAATGTACTTGAGCCTTCTCTAACAGGATAAATTTGCTATATCATGCTGCGTGCATCTCCATTTCTCTTCCTCCATTTCAAAAAAGAAGTGAATACTGTCTGTCAGTGACAACTTCAGGCTATAAAAGAGCCTAACTTTTGGTACTAAATTTAAATCATGAACCTGTTAAAATGTGTGAACTTCCCCACATACCTACGCAGATCCATTCACACACAAACAAGATGTCTGTCTGCACAATGTGTACTGTGTGATGGTTTACGTAATGGTGTAGCTGCAATTCTTGGCAACCACAGGGCTGCTGATAGCAGGCAGCATGTGTTCAGCATCTCTCCTCTGCCTGCTGTAAGCACACGCAAGTTCAGCTCATTTGGCCAGTTCCCTAAAAGCCCTTGACACTATTTCACTGGTGCAACACAAGAAGTTCTCCTCCTGGGGTTGTTGCAGCGTATTTCTGTGGGTTGCCCGCTACTACCATTAACACACTGCCTACAAGTTCAGATCATGGGCCAAGCCCTTTGTGTCTTGCATCATACAGAGCCAAGAGGTCAGGTTTTGCTATTGCAAATGCTTAGGGCAGAGGCTGTTAAGAAGTCCACTCCCAATGTGGACTGCATCCCAGAAAGCCTCTGTTACCTCATGGGTTATGAAGAAGGTCCTATACCGTTGCCCAGAGTGACCAAAGGGGTGTCTGAGACTGCTCCTGGAAAGTCTGGCAGCATTAAGAAGAGCACTGGAAAGCCTACAGTCCCATACCAGCTGCCACTAGGATTTTTGGACTGCTTCAGCCCATGAGCAACTCCTCCATATATTAGACATTTGCAGGAACACATTTTTAAAACAACAATTTTAGACAAAAAAAACCCTCTTTCTTATATATTTTAAAGATGTTCTATTAAAGCTGTTGTGATTATTTTAATGAGGTTTCTCTTCTGAGAAATAAAGTCTCTTTTCTGAGAAGCTGAGGTAGAGACAATCTGAAGTTGCTGTCATACTGAAGGCTGTTTAGGGAGTCAGTGGATGCAGTCCACTACCTGTCAAACACACACCTACCAACACTGCAGATAATAAGTGCAACCTTCAGGAGTTGTCTCTGCAGAGACCTTGAAGCAAACATGTCTGAAGAACGGGCTACTCTCTGGAGAGCAGTTTTGATGGAGACTGGCTAAAGAATGTTGGGAAGCTCATCTACAACTCTCTCCTCCTGAGCTAGGAGTAGGAACATCACGTTTCCACAGCTGTCAGGAGAGCACTTCTCAAAAAAAATTAAAGTCTGTATCAGAGTTTTAACAGAGAAAGGAAGGTCCCTGTTCATTTCACGCTCCTCTTCCTCTGCAGGGCACCAGTGGAAGGGCTCCTTCGCTGGCATGCCTGGCTGCAGATCTGCTGGCACCCAGCCCATCAGAAACAGTGTTATTTAAAATTGCTGGAATCACCATCTTGTTTTTCTTTTGCCTCTATGAGAATCTTAAACAATCCATCAGTGTTAAAGCCTGAATATGTGCAAGAATAACTCCCCCCCATTTAGATGTCGATTGAAGGACACATAAAAAGCTGCTTTCTTCAAAATTCCTTTTCGAATTCAGTGATTTCCATGCTGCTGAAACTAACAGAGTTTGTATGTATAGAGGGGGAAAAAATAATCCCAGAAGACAAATTATTTATGAAAAGTTTTATCCAAAACCATAGTAAGTACAGTATGTACCATCTTCATACTCTTAATTCTGAACGCACAGACCAAAGGTGGAACATTTGGAGCATGTTTTCCATTTTCACTCAAGTATCAGGACTAAAAATAAAGGCAAAGGACAGAAGTCTAACATGGAGTAGAGGAAAGAGTCCAAAGAGTCCAGGCCCCAAGAGCAACAGAGATTCTTGGACTAGTATAAAAAGGCATTTTTATTTTTCACCAGGAATAAAATCACTGAAGCACCAATACTTACAAAAGATGAAAGAAAATAATGATGAATAATGTTAATGTCTTGAATAATTAGAGGACTGCTGGGTCAGATGGCCTACTGGGAGAGCAAACAGCTATCTGTGACTAAGCAAACAGTTGGAAGAACAAAAGTTAGAAAAAAATTGGCAAACAAGCAGAAACTAATCATTTTAGGTTGAATGACACTGTGAGAAGTATAAAAATATCTTAATCCTGAATAAGTAAAGTAAACAGATACTGCTGGGATTATTTCTAAAAGTAACAAGCAGAGAAGACCAAAGGGACACTAAAATCAAGAGAATCACTTCTCCATTCATCTGATGGTGTCAGAGCCCTCAATCAAACTCTTCTCACCTAAAAAATTACCTGGCTTTGGAGTACTCCCATGGGGACAATGTTAATTAATATTCAGAAACCCTGTGACATAATTAATTTTTAATGTATGTGGATATTAGCAAAGGGGTAGAGGTATCTATTAATGCTCACTACCTTCCCTGGCAATTACAGTGTTTCCCACTCCATGCAAGTTGGCACCTTTATCTCCACCTCTCCAGCTGTATGCGTGGACAAAGCCTAACACGGCAAAACCGGAGGGGTATTTGCTGTGTGCAGAAGCAGAGCAGCAGATTCCATACGGAGGTAGCAGAAGTTGTCTGCATTATATTCAGCCATAATTTCACAAGGGAACATGTATAAGTGTAAAAAGTGCCATGTATCTGCTGCAAGACACTGGAGACCAAAAAGTAAAGAGGGTTAAGATTAGTTCCTTTATGGAAAGCCTCACTTGTCATAAAATTAATCAAAATATTGATCCCACTGCATGGTAAAAGTACATTTCTTCTTTCACTTTTCATTAGACATCCATAATGCCACACGATGATTTTTCTCTATTCTTCTGCGTTGCAATGCATTTCATAAGTACACAGCTTTTCAAGAATAGATTGATACCACAGCTGAAAAGGATAAAGTTGCAGTACCACCAATATACAATATGAAATTAAAGAAATGCAATAAATTCTAAGCAAAAAGCAGTTCTGGAACCCAGGAGATGAGACTTTTATGGGAATGTTTCGAAGCAAGGCTCTCCTAGGCTTCACTAAATCTCGACAATGTGTAGCTATTTAAACCACACTTTATGCTCAAATTCACTGGAGTACAGAAGTCAAGGCTGCAGTAGAAGGGAACACTATTGAATATGTATCGTTTTACTTGACATTCAGTGTGGGAAATTATTTTAACACAGCCAGAGTCAGTCTCTTTGCCTAGTGTATATCTTTTAAATAAAGGACCAATAAATAAATAATGATCTTTAAACTCTGCAAATTTCTTTGTTATACAAAAGAGTATTACTTATCAAGGCTCACACACATTAATCACCCATCTCTCTGTGCTTTGCCTTAGGTGTTTCCTGACAGTTCTATACACCAGTGTGAAAAAGATCCCAATCTTTAACAGCTCATTCACGATTATTCAGCATACTGACAACAACTGGCAATAATCCTACAGTCAAAACCGTACTTGAGATTTCTGAGATATCCCAGTAAATCCTCTCATTCTTTCACAGCTGGAAAAAACAGGCAGCCCTTGTACCTCCTCCTGGGGGATAGTAATGCAGAGTACTAAGGAACAAGGAGGTGTTAGAGTTACAGGCTTACTGGTACTGCAGTTCACCTTCTGGTTTTTTCTGTATTCATCCCCTGGGGTGGCAGGCCTCAACTTTCACCTGTCAGGGAGGAGGATTTCACAGTCCTCCTGATCAGAAGGTGGGATTTAACTCATCTGACTTCAACTATGTGAAAGCTATTCATCTAAACTGAACTGACTTGGTTTCCTCTGTAGTCGGTAGAGGAAAATAAAGGATGTAGAAGAGGATGACAGGTCACATCTATCTTAGACTTGGTACCGTCAGTACTGCATAAGTTACTCATTTAGATGTTAGTCTTTTTGCATAGTAAAAGCCCAAATGACAGCTTAGACTAGGTGCTTGGCTTTTATAACTGTTAAAATTAATTAAGACAAATTCTACCCTAGAATGAGACGTATCCTTTAACTTCCAATACATCAACCATGCTGACACACCAGTTCTGGCTGAATTCATATGCCTGAAGTCCTTTCTCTCAGGGCTGCCCATGGCACATGGGACATTCAGGGAACAGCCTTCTTAAATATAAATGTTTATTTTAGTTCTAAATACTTGTCGCATATGTACACATAATGTACACATAATCAGCAAACTCTCCACATATATTTCTGCCATGTAACTTCAACTATAATTCAGGGAGACCTAATTTCTTCAGCCACCACATGTGAAGCCCGGCGTCTTTCAAGTGCTGTGGACCATGAACCTCCCCTTCTGTCCCTCTCTCTCTTGTCTCTTTTAATTCCGACAGTTATTACATTCACATTTCATTTCTTATCCTTGTAGTTTGCTGGAGAGGGAGCCAAAAATCTAAGAGTCCCCATTAATAACAATTAGCTCTCTGAGTTAGCTGTTTGGTGCATTCTTTTTCTTCTTTTGTCTCGGACAGATTTTTTACAAGTTAAACAAGTGATACCATACAGCATACAGAAAATACCAAAGACACGCAGCATACCAGTACATGAATAATCAAGCAATGTATTCAGAATCTATCATAGGGCAGTTCCAAATCTGTCACTGAAAATAGAAAAATCCAGGATTGGTGAGACCCTGTGGATTTTACCCCAGCAGCTGACTGGCTGCCAGCTACCTGCTGAATCCACAGGAGATGCCCCTTGAAGCAGTCAGTCTCCTCTGTTAATAATCTCTTTTTCCTGTTTCTAGCGGGCATTACATGATATTTAAAGGCTCCTGAGTTTAAAGCACCCCCTGAATTTAAAGTGAAAATGTTATCTTCTTTTTATAAGAATGTATAAGAACTTTGTTTGATGCAAATTATCTGTAATTGAGACTAGTAAACAAATACTCAAAGCTATAGCCTCTTCAGCCTCCCACTGCAGAAACGATCTTGTTCTTGTAAAAGCCAATACCTTCATTAGAAAGAAAATCCACTCTGAGCTTTTTATGAGCAAGAAAAACAAAATGCAGCCATAGCTTCATGGTAAAACATTTATTAGAATTGTATAAGTGAACGAAATGCTTTCTAGTAAATGACATAGTAAAAATAACCTTAGAATTTATGCAAAGAAATTGTGACTACAGATTTCTGTGGGATTTTTAAAATAAATGAATGTTTGTAATTATTGCAACAACATTTAGGTTTGCAAATACACCAGAATGTTTTAATATTATATTTCACACAGTGACCACATTTACCAAATGTGCACAAACACACAAAGCCTGGTTATAAGACATTGCTGTTACCTCTCAGATACGTAAAACAGAGCACAGTCAGCTTCCATAGAGGGCTCACACCTATTTCGAAGGACACAACCTCATTCTTATATGGTACACTGTGAATTTAAAGTCCATTTGGATTTTAACCTTCTATCTTTGATCCAGCAGTATAATGAAAATAAGTGAAACCATGAATTTAAACCTCCACAAGCTTGGGGAAAGTTCTGGTGGGGTCTCACATTTTGTGACATGAATACCTCAGATTACTATTTGAAAATTATGTACAATTGTCTACCCTCCTTTACATATGTCTCCATGGTCTATTATGCCTGAAGATTAAAGAAGCTATCTTCCAGGTGCCATATGCACTGCTGCACCAAAAAAGGCAGAAATTCCAGTTGCCCATGCTGAGTGTTCTGGTTTCTAAGTATCCAGATTTGGGTTGACCTCATCCATGTGACAAGAGCTTACTGTGAGCACACGTTGTTTTGAAAAACCGTACCATATTGTTTCCTTTTTACATGTGTTCATGCCGTTTGCGTGCAATAATATCCCACATATTATTTCTGTTCTAAAATGATGAGTAGAGGAAAAACAATGTGCTGACGAGATTAATCTGATAAATGTTAAGGAAGAACAAACTAATGAACAGAAGTGGTTTGTCAGGTGAGCATTTTAAGGACAACTCCTGCGGCTATCCAGAGGTGTGATCTCCATCCCATGCATACACAAGCAGACCAATTCAAGCTCCACTGTCATAACCTGCTAATAAATTCATGCAAGTAAGCTTTTATTGCAAGCCCAGTGCTAGCCAAGGAAGCAAGTGTGGTCCAAGGATGTATAAAACACTATAAAAATTATCATTATTGTTGACTCGTATCACTATGTATCTATTATAAGGGCCCTGCAAAAAGCCTCCTCTTTACAGACCCTGTGTTTAAGCAAGGGTTGCCGCACTGGTAAGCACAACTTACTTCAAATCACATTTGTCAGGAATTGAGAAGCAGTCACAAAAATCAGCAATGTCTCTATAGATGCAGAGGAACTTGGCCCTGTAGAATTATCTGCTGCATGTCTCACAAACTGTGACAAATGACATTTTTACCAGACCAACAACATTTTTTTGTTTGGCCTTCTCAGATACAAACCTCAACAGCCCCACCAGTGGCACAGCAACAATTTCTGATAGCCACTGTCCCTACTCCTGTATGAGGAGATCTAACATTATAAAGCTTTTAGCAAGAAAGAGCACACAATACACACTTTCAGATATCAAAACTGAACACTCCAGGTCTGCCTGGATCTGAACCCTGACAGCAGCAGCTTTGAATGTCATGAGAAACCATCCATTGTATAAGCTGTGAACCAGCCAGTCCTGTTTTTAATGATGTGATGATTGCATGTCAGCTCTGACATTTGACTTGAAACTAGAAACATCTTCGAAGTCTAATCAAAACTGTCATAGGTATTTAAAAATGTCTTGTAAAGATATCTGAGTTAATATACATCTAGTAAATACTTAGTGAGTTAATTGGCATACTAGAATGAATCACTGCAGTACTTCTCTAATGTCTTTGTTCTAGGCAAGAATATTCACAACTCCCATTCAATTTTATCCTTCTAGTTATTCATATTCAAAATCTTTCATTCCTGCCACAAAGTCCAGTTTATAACGTATACGCTGAAATATCAGTTACTGCATTTTTGACAGGAAATAACTCACTGCAGTTGCTGGAGGAAACAATCAGGCAGATTCAAAGATCACTTCATGGCAGTTCAGAGTGGTTATTGCACCAGTCTCATAGCTTCCCACCTTAATTCACATGACTTTTATGACCTCCTTGTCTAAGCTTTTCAACACAGATATTAAAATACTTGGAAACCATCCTTGTTATTCATTTGACTTACCCTACCCACAGATTAAAGGGATATTCTTCTCCAGCTGAATTCCATTCAACTTTTCTCAGTTCCTTCTCATTTTCATCCCTTCTTTTGTTGTTATCAGCTTACTGAAAGAGATCTGCATAAACCTTTGAAAATGTACATGTTCTAAAGTGATATGCTGAATTAACCTCAAATCAAGGGCAAGAGAGTCATTCAGCATGTAAAAATTAGGTTAAAGCTAATGCTTCATGCTCCCAATATCTAGGCTATTTAATGCCTAGTCTGTAAGACAACTCAGCATGCATTACACTCGTCACGTCACATCAGTTACAAAGACCTGCAGGAGTCTAAAGCTAGGATTTAAAGGTAGGAGAGTCATCATTTTCAGTAAATTTGTTTCGTTTCTAATTTGTTAGAAGTCAGAATATTCGCACAATGTAAACTGAAACTGGAGATTAAGAATTTGGGATAACCATACACTGTGGTAGTCCTTCCTATTATAGATATTTGAGGAGATCACCAATTAACAAGGCTCACACCCACAGAGTAATCTAGAAAGCTGTAACAGTAAGGATAGCACCTCCCAAGAAAGAGAGCGATCTGGTTGTGGCTCCCTCACTTCAATAGTTGCTCCTTTAAACCCAGTAACAGTTCCTTAGCAATTTTATCTGCCGGAGTTGGCCAGGAGAAGCAATGAACAATGGATCTTATTGCTACCTTTGCCATACATCCTCCACACGTCTTGTTTTGCAGTGCAAGGCTCTCAGGAAATTGCCGGAACTTTGTATTCTTGGTATTCAGAGACAGAAATACTTGCCATTATGAAGGAATCACTATACTGGCTTGGATTTACTTTTGCATTTGCATATCCTCACATACAGCAATAACTGTATAGTAGGTTCCTGGTTCAGGGTCAAGATGTGCTGTTCATTTCTATGTTCCCCAAAAAGAAACACTATCTTTTCTCAAATAGGGTGTCTCAGAAAATCACCTTCTCAGGCTGACACATCCATAATCAGGTCCTCAAGTTTGAAAAACTGGTGAAGAAACTTCAAAAAAACCCCAACCAAATTTTAAAAAATGTTATTTCCTTCCATCTTTTAAGACAGATACTCATATTCCTTCTTCATTCACAGTATTAGGGAGTGGTATGCTGAGGTGCCATGGAAGCTGCGAAATGAATTATTCATCTATTAGGGGGAGCAAAATGCTGAAGAAGGAAGTTGTTGAAAACTCCTATAGGTAGGCTAGAAGAAAATGTATTCCCACAGAAGAATTCCTAGCAAAAAAGGGATAGCATTCCAGCAAATTCAGCAGTATAAGCTTCCAGCACATCAATGCAAGCTGCAGCTGAGAACGTTTCACGAGTGGTGTCCCCCAGGGCTCGGTTTTGGGGCCACTCCTGTTTAACATCTTTATTGATGATCTAGACGAGCGGATCGAGTGCACCCTCAGTAAGTTTGCAGATGACACCAAGTTGGGTGGGAGTGTTGATCTGCTCGAGGGTAGGGAGGCTCTGCAGAGAGACCTGGACAGGCTGGAGCAATGGGCTAAGGCCAACTGGATGAGCTTCAATAAGGCCAAATGCCAGGTGCTGCACCTGGGCCACAACAACCCCCAGCAGCGCTACAGGCTTGGGGAGGAGTGGCTGGAGAGCTGCCAGTCAGAGGGGGACCTGGGGGTGTTGATTGACAGCCAGCTAAACATGAGCCAGCAGTGTGCCCAGGTGGCCAAGAAGGCCAATGGCATCCTGGCTTGTATCAGAAATAGCGTGGCCAGCAGGGACAGGGAAGGGCTCTTACCCCTGTACTCGGCACTGGTGAGGCCGCACCTCGATTACTGTGTTCAGTTTTGGGCCCCTCACTACAAAAAGGACATTGAATTACTCGAGTGTGTCCAGAGAAGGGCAATGAAGCTGGTGAAGGGTCTGGAGCACATGTCGTACGAGGAGCGGCTGAGGGAACTGGGGGTGTTTAGTCTGGAGAAGAGGAGGCTGAGGGGAGACCTCATCGCCCTCTACAACTACCTGAAAGGAGGTTGCAGAGAACTGGGGATGAGTCTCTTCAACCAAGTAATGAGTGATAGGACAAGAGGGAATGGCCTCAAGTTGTGCCAGAGAAGGTTTAGACTGGATATTAGGAAGCATTTCTTTACAGAACGGGTTGTTAGGCATTGGAATGGGCTGCCCAGGGAGGTGGTGGAGTCCCCATCCCTGGAGGTGTTTAAGAGTAGAGTCGACATAGCGCTGAGGGATATGGTGTAGTTGGGAACTGTCAATGTTGGGTTGATGGTTGGACTGGATGATCTTCAAGGTCTTTTCCAACCTAGACGATTCTGTGATTCTGTCTGATATCCTCCACAGTTTCCAGCCACAATTCAAAACTTTATTCCATCAGCCACAAGAGGTGGGATTTTTTTTCTTCACTGCTATCTGACATTTTTCCTGCAGCTGTTTCAAATTGACAAATATCACACTCTACTAGGAGTATGCATCCTCACTTAGCTGTAGTATCAAGAATTATTTCAATACAGCAAGAGCCTGTGCTTTTAGCTTCAAGGAATATATCTGTCACCTTGCAAGAGCCTCCTCACAGTGATGCATGTTTATTTCATTATTGGTCACTCTAGGGTGTCATACACTTTTCTACAAATGTTTGGAAGCAACCTAGGAATTATCTATTGATTAATATTCCCTGTGCTAATAAACATTTGCTTTTTGTTCTTTCAGTGCAACAGTGGATATACTGCAGCCTGTTTTAACCTCTTAGACTACTCTCCCTATAAACAAACTATGAACTCTTAATTTCAGCTCCTGAATTTATATAGAAAAAACATCCTCTTAAAAATATTTAAGTACATTTATAGTGAGTGTATCTCTTGCAGTTTGGTTGACAGATTGCGATCCTTTGCATAATGGATAAAGTGGATATTTTGAATTATGCTTCACTCATTTTTACAAGGGTGGCAGGCCTAGCACTCCACAAGGGGACAGAGAGAAATGTCTTCTTTGTACCTCAGTATTTCATGACCAAGCACTGACAGCAGACCTGTTAAGTCTTATGTATTCAGTAAGAGACTTGGAAACTTCACCAAGGTGTCTGCAGTTGCAGAACAGAATCACAGCTTCTCTCCTGTTCCGGGTTCCCATCTGCCAGATCCATCTGGACCCTGATCCATTACGCACTGATTATCTGCATCTGGTACATGAAAACAAAACAGGAGCAAATGCAAAGTACTATATGGCAGCTAAAGAAGGTGCCAACAAGTGAGCCACCACAATTAAAGAATCATATACCCTGGCACTAATACACTGGTTCTATCTATTGACCCATCCATCCTATACATGGGGTCACATACAGAAACAGGGCTGAGTGGTCTTTTGCACAGTGGAAATACTGAAGAAAATTTGTATTAAAAGTGGTAGTTTAATTTGGCATAAACTTGTACTGTTGCCAAAAAATGCAAGCCTGCCCTCTTCTTGCCCATTTTCTTGTTCCTGTCCTTGTGTTATCCCTTCCCTTGAGCTGATACAAACATTTGTGAGGTTGCCTGATGAATCAGGGTATGGAATATATCTGGATTAAAAATCCTCTGTTTCTTGTCAGGTTAATTTCAACCTAATTCAATTCTGAGTATAATTGAGCACATAATTCACAACATGACAATGCAAATGCTTATGCTGACCAAAGAAGCCAGAAACATATAGGTAGGAGCAGGAAGAAGGATTGCTTCTTTTAGTGGCAGTTCTGTCTTATTCTAGCTTAAATTGATCACAGTCTAACTATTACTGTGCTGTTTCAAAGCTCATCAAGATGATTTAAGAAGACAGTGACACCATGAGCAGTAGACCAGCCCTTCTCATCACCCCTGACCACATTTACCCACTCCCTTTCTCATGTAAGGATTACTGAATATGCAGGTAAGTCTGATCAATTCACTGATCCCACTGAAAACTAACTTTCTTGTAAGGCTGATTTTTGGCTGGACCACTGAGCTGAACTGACTCACTGCACAGTTGCACAACTGCACCAACACAAGAGGGGGTGAGCTCATACAGGTGAAAGCGTTCCCTTTGAGAGGCTGTACAGCCATAGATCATCAGCTTGTTCCAAGCATGAAACTGCACTTTTACTATCACCTTTTACTGTCCATTAGACACAAAGGCTTAGAAGTCCTAGCTTTTCAGCATTCTCAAACAAGCACTACATACAACTGTTGTACATAAAACCATCAGAAGCAGGCGCTAATTGTTCCCTCTCACATAGAAAGTTCTCCACCGTTTTTTACTAAACAAGTATCTAATGATCACTGAAAATATTTTAAATATATGAAACAATATAAATGACTTTTGGAATACTCCAATTAACCTGTAAATAAAGTACCAGACAGCAATTTTTGGGGTGTTTCTCAAATACATTTTTTCTCTTGTGCTATGCTTAAATGTAAAGGCTCCGACATAGCACTGATGCTCTCATGCTTTAGCATATATAACCAACATGTTTCTTTTAGGTTTGTCAGAAAACATTTTTCAGGTTAGATAGCACAACTATAATATTTCATACATGTTGCCTGCAGACTTAGTAGTTTGAGCAGAAAAAAAAATTATCAGTCCTTTTTCACATCTTCAGGACTTCACCAGCAACCAAATAGGGATGTCTGCAGCTACAAGGATGACAGTCCTTGGGTCAGCCATTGACTGACGCCAATTACCAGTAAAGCAGAAATCTGCATGCTGAAACCAAAACAATGCAGACATTGGAATTGCTGTTATCTAACAAGCATTTTGGAATTCTTTGCAAGGCAGTGCTGTTGGATTGCACCATTTGCTCCCCAGGGCTCAGTATTGGGGTGGGCCAGTTCTGTTTTATCAATGATCTGGACGAGGGGATCGAGTGCACCCTCAGTAAGTTTGCAGACGACACCAAGTTGGGTGGGAGTGTTGATCTGTTTGAGGGTAGGAAGGTTCTACAGAGGGATCTGGACAGGCTGGAGCGATGGGCTGAGGTCAATTGTATGAGGTTCAACAAGGCTGAGTGCCAGGTCCTGCAGTCGTGTCACAACAATCCCATGCAATGCTGCAGGCTTGGGGAAGGGTGGCTGGAAAGCTGCCTGGTGGAAAAGGACCTGGGGGTGTTGGTTGGCAGCCAGCTGAGTATGAGCCAGCAGTGTGCCCAGGTGGCCAAGAAGGCCAATGGCATCCTGGCTTGTATCAGAAATAGTGTGGCCAGCAGGGACAGGGAAGTGATCTTGCCCCTGGACTCGGCACTGGTGAGGCCGCACCTCGATTACTGTGTTCAGTTTTGGGCCCCTCACTACCAGAAAGACATGGAGGTGCTGGAGAATGTCCAAAGAAGGGCAACGAAGCTGGTGAAGGGTCTGGAGCACAAGTCTTACAAGGAGTGGCTGAGGGAACTGGGGTTGTTTAGTCTGGAGAAGAGGAGGCTCAGGGGAGACCTTATCACTCTCTACCACTACGTGAAAGGAGGTTGTAGCAAGGTAGGTGTTGGTCTCCTCTCCCAAGTAACAAGCAACAGGACAAGAGGAAACGGCCTCAAGTTGTGCCAGGGGAGGATTAGATTGGATATTAGGAAAAGTTTCTTCACTGAAAGGGTTATCAAACATTGGAACAGGTTGGTTGCCCAGGGAAGTGGTTGAGTCACCATCCCTGGAGGTATGTGGTGCTTAGGGACATGGTTTAGTGGTGGACGTGGTGGTGTTAGGTTGGACTCAATGATCCAATAAGAGTCTTTTCCATCCTAAATGATTCCATGATTTTATGTTGGAATTCCTAGTTAGGAACCCATGTAAGACAGAAATATTCTAAATTTTCACCGTTCCTTGTGTTTTCTTATTCTCCTTTTAATAGAGATAAAACCCTAGGGTTTTTTTAATCAGAAAAGAGCTGAATATGTCCCTTATGGTCTGTAGTCTCTGCAACAAAGTGTGCCTCAAAATGCTTCCTCAAAGTCCATAAAATTCTTCATAATTGACCAAACTTTTTTTTAATACATGGCTTCCCTAGTAAATAAAGCTGTCAAAACAACTAGCTCTATTCAAAGCACTGGGACCCAGCACACAAGCTGACAACCACTCATATCTTGGCTCTAAAGGAGGGCACTGGACTGTCTTTTTATCTCCAGTGCTTACATCATAGTTCCCCTGTGATATCCATCCTTATTGGCTCAGCTCTTGGGAGGAAATTGGATGTCAACCTGCTGGACAGATGATTTACAATAATCTTCCCGTACAATTTCAGCAGCGGTCCTTCGATAACATGCAGGCTCTACACTGTTGCGGGGTTTAGGCAGGGGTTGCCTTGTGACTAGCATGTAGAGTACCAGCTGAGCCAAGCTATGGATTGAGTGAACGGAGCAGCAGTTGTTTGAAAATTCAAACCACACGAAAAAAACAAAAGAAAACAAAACAATAAGCTTAATCTATTCATATTAGAGCAGGAATGAAAGACATGGAACTAAGTGTCTTTTTGACGGGTCTTTTTCTCCAGTAGCTTGATGCTTTAGCAGCAATTCTATATGCTCAACTAAAACATACTGTACATGTAAAATAATCTTGTGTACAGCATATCAAAACAGAAATTAATATGAACAGGTAACTGCAGTCCTCAGTGCTCTTTACGTATAGATACCCACTGTCTTCATAATACTGCAATTGCAAGTCTATTTCTGCCAAATGGACTGTGAAAATCAATAGCAAACTCCATTTGCTAAGTAACACTTGCAAGCTCTGACTTGGCTAAGGAAATTTGGACTTGGGTGGTTTGTACAAAACTACCAACAAGATCTCTGTGGGAATTCTTACTCTTGCCATATCGTCACTAGTGGGCAGCTCTGAAAGACCAAAGTAATTCTGACATCAGAATCTGAACTTGCACCTGCATATAAAAAAAATTCAGATATAACCAACAGGCAGAGGGTTTTTCCCCAAATAAATGGCTAGAAACAATTCAATTATGCTTAGTAATTGTGCTGAAGACGCAGTCTTTTGAATAAACCAACCCAACCTGAATATAATCATTAAAAAACCCTTGTGTTTTTCAGGAATCAATGTGCTTGGTGATGTGACTTCTAACTCTCACACAAAGCTGTTATTAGGCTAAAATGAGGTCTACCCTCTTAGTATTTTCAGTATTGTTTATCAGCTGGGTAATGGCCTGCAGATTCTAACTGACAGTGACTGGAAAAAACCCCTGGTGCAGATCAAGTCACTTCAGCAAAATATGTGTTTTGCTCTAACAGTCAGGCCTGGCATTCACCTATAGCTTTAGTGGAATTCCCCATGCCAGGGTATTCCTTAAAAAGTCCAAATATAGATACCTATAAGGCAACAAGTCAGTCTGGCACATATAAATTTTTCATTTGGGAATCTGGTTAGAGCAATATTGTGCAGCATTAGCTGCCTCTTCATTAGGGGGGCCTGGGATCACTGTACCTTTACTAATGCAGTTACAGCCACTCTGTTGTAGAAAGAGAAACGATGTGCTCAATAAACTCTTCAGTACAGGATGCAAAGCTGCTTGTGAGGCCTCAGCATGGTGACATGATGGCCTGGGCAGGCTCTCTCAAATTCTCCACAAGGAGTGGATCAGGATTAACTTCTTCGGAAGGCTGTTGTCCTGACTGATGCAGCAGGACCAGAGGAATAGAGAACAGACAGGAAAGGTTTGCTGGGGATAACCTCCTTCCCATGTGCTGGCTCTCCATCCTCCCAGGTCAGAGATGGTGCCTGGTTTCCACAACCACCTCTGCTTGTCCCGCTCTGGCTGAAAGCTACATGTAGAAATTCAGTCCTTTCATTTCCAGATTAATTTTTAGTATTTTTTGTTTAAGACAAAAGTTTTCCAAACCAGACCTGGCTTCAGCTAGTGCCATAATCTACTTTTAAATACTGATGTACTACCTCTGAGGACAAAAACTTGCCCTACTGTGTTTTTGCTGCTTACCAGTTAGCTAGTCAGCCAGAACTTTTCTTGGCCCTGAACCAAGGGTGAGGAAATTACCCTTTAGCACTCTGGGAGGGAAAAGGCCAAAGAACGCAAGCAAAAAACCCAACAATTTTACAAAAATGTGTAACAATTTAATAAAATAACAAAACACAGAAATCACTGCTTAGTTATAATGAAGGTGCAATTTTTTTTTTTTAATGCTTCGTACTCCTAGTGCATGTACTATGGCAAGGAAATGCGGGGTGTCTGTTTTAAAGGCAGAGGATGAAGGCGACAGGAAAGGGGCACCATGAAGACCCTCGGGGGAAGGGCTCACCCCACGCCCGAGCGCGGCGGGCGGCAGGGAGGGAGGCCGGCCCGCCTCACGGCAGGCGCCGCTCCCCCACGGCGGAGGCGAGGCCCAGCTCGCCCCGCGGGCGGAGGGGGGACTGCGGGAGCACCCCCGCGGCGGGCACCGCGCTGCCCACTCCCGCCCCGCACCCTGACGCGCTCCTTCCTCCCTCGGTGCTGGCTCCTCCCGTGAGGCAGAGGCCCGTGGGCTTCCCGCCAGGGGAGGCCGCGGCCGGCGGAGGGACGGCAGCTCCTCTCCGAGGCAGCCTCTCACCCTACGCCCGCCGGAGCGCCCCCCCTCAGGGGCAGGTGGCGCTTCCCGGGGGAGCCTTCCTCCCCCTCCTAGTGCTGGTGGCCCGGAAGGGAAGCCCTGCCCCTCCTCCTCAGCCAGCTCCCAGGTGGCAGCAGCCATCTCCGTACCTCCCTCTCCGCTGCCTCCCGCGGGTCTACTCTACCTGTAGCGTGCCCGCGGGGCGGGCAGAAGGCGAGCGCCCCCCCCGCCCGCGTCCCTCCGCCCGCCCGCCCGGGGCACGGCCGCCGCTTCCTCCCGCTCCACAGCCGTGCGGCTGCGGCCCTGACGTCGTTTCCTTCCAACATGGCGAGGGCAGGTTATTGCTGCTGCTACCGCCGCTGCTGCCGCCGCCGCCGCTACTGCTGCTGCTGCCGGTGCTAATGGAGGCGGGTGCGGGCCGGGGGCGGCTCGGGGACTGAGCGCGTCGCGGGCGCTGTCCGCGCACATACGCAGCGGGGGCGGGGGGGGAAAGGCGAAGGAAGGCGAAGGCTTCGTCCTCCCTCAGCAGCGGGGGTTGGCTCTCGCCGCCGCCCGGGCCCACCCCAGCCTCCCCTCGGGGGGAGCCTCCGAGCGGGCGTCGGGACGCCGCGGCCCTCCCTCTGAGGGAGCCCTTCCCCCGCGCCTGCCTCGGCCCGGCCCCGCGGCCTCGCCGCCTGCCCCGGCCCCTCGCAGCCCTCCCCCGGCGGGAGCGGCCGGTGCCCGGCTCTCCCTTTCCCTTCCCTTCCCCACCCCACCCCTCCTCCTCTCCCGGCTCGATCGCGCCCATGTATGAAGGGAAGAAGACGAAAAACATGTTCCTGACCCGGGCCCTGGAGAAGATCCTGGCCGACAAGGAGGTGAAGAAGGCGCATCACTCCCAGCTGCGCAAAGCCTGCGAGGTGGCCCTAGGTGAGGCGCGGCCCGGGGCGGGCAGGGGCGGCCGGCGGGGACAGCACCGGGGCGGGCAGGGGTCGGGGTGCGCTCCGGGGCCGCCTTGCCCCATTACCTGGTGCGCGTTTGTGTTGCGGGGGAGGGGGGGAGGGAGAGAGAAGAGGCGCTTTGGGGTCTCTCTGGGGAAATAGAGGGGCAGAGGGGGCTGCCCGGAGGGGAAGGGCCGGCGGGAGGTGGGGCTGCGGGTTGAGCCGTGGCACAGGTTTTGGGATCGAGTGGAGGATCTGGTTAGCTGTGTGAGACTCGGGGCGGGTGCGCAGGGAGGCCGAGGTCTCGTCGTCGTCTTAGCCCGAAGCCTTCCCGGCTGCCTGCGTGCCCCCGGGCTGAGGGGAGAGCTTCGCCCCTTGCCGAGAGCGGCCCCTCCGCGCACTGCCCCTGGCCGACGGTGGCGGTGAGGGCGCTGCGGCGCCCGGCGGGCTCTCCACCTCCTCCTCCTCCTCCTCCTCCCCGCTCGCAGGATGAATAGGCAGAGAGACGGAGGCGCCGAGCTGAGCTGAGCTGACCTGGAAGCAGACGGCCGGCGGGGAGGGAGCAGGTGACAGGCAGCGGGGAGGGAGGAGGGACGGGGGAGGAAGCGGAGGGGGGTGGTGGAAAGCGAGAGACAATGACACCAGGCCACGTCTGGAGCTGGCGGCCCTTCGGAGCGGGGACGTAGGCCTCCGGGGAGACAGGACAGAGAGGGAGAGGATGGTCCAGGAGATGTGCGAGGGAGAGCCCTGTCGTTACTGGTGGAGAAACAGCTGATGAGGAAGGGAGCTTCCTCCGCGCGTGGCAGCGCTGGTGCAGCCACGGAAGGTGTGGGAATGTTTGTCTGCTCCGGGCTGTAGAGGGGTGTTGGGTTCGTAGTGCAGCTGTGTCAATACCACCTCGTCTGCAAGTGTGACGGAAGTACTGGGGCTGGGTAGTTCAAAGCATCCGCACACGTTCAGTAACAGGCGGCAGAAAAGGAGAACTCGGACTTTAAAATCCTGGCATAATGCATACAGGCAGGGTTTGAGCCTGTGTGGCAAAATATTGACGTATTTACTGAAAGACTTCTGGAGAAAGGCCTGCTTTGTTTAAATAATATATAAATGGATTATGGCCCTCCCATCCTTGTGTAATTGTTTCTGGTTTTGGAGATAATTATCTTGATCTTGTACAGTAATAATGTCAGTTTAAATGGATTTGTTTGAAGAGAGAATATTAAACTGAAACTTGTTTTAAAAATGAGTATAAGTAATTTCAAGCTGTTCTTCTGTCATTCTATTCATTTGTCTTTTATAATACTTCCAATTCAAAAAAAAAAAAAAGAACAATCGTCTTGTTTTCTTTGTCTGTGAAGGACCCTGACAGATGGAGGGGGAGAAATGGCAGTAGTTCAACTATTTATTTCTTAATCGTTCAAATAGATTGGAAAGAGTTTTTTTTTACATTTCTCACTCACCACTAGAATTATTAATAATAATCTTATGATTTAGGCAGATGGGAATAAACTGATAATCCTTTGGCCTTTCTGCTGACTTTAGAGTGTGTATTCAAGTTAGAAATAAGAAAACATTTCTCTGTTTTATTAAACTGAATTTATACCCAGCCTGCATGTCATCCATAGAGTTAAGACACTGGTATTAGTCCTGTATTTCTGTGTACTTTATTTCAGTAGCTTGATCTGTCTTGGGTATCATCCAGATCCCTCCAAGTGTGGCTCCACTGTGTTACACAGATTATAAAGCAAGCCCTCTAGGCTGTGCAATCTGCATCTTTTATCTTGTAAAGTGATTTGTCCAAGGAGACCTCCAAGCACACATTTCAATGATTTCTATGCTACAGCTTCATTGAAACCTTTTCCTGTGTATCTGATTGCATGATTGGGGCTCAAATAGGAAAACAATATGGTGTGCGGGTATAAAAGCCAGTGAAGCAAGGGAAAAAGAAATACAAGATAAGTGTGTATTAGCTAATGTATATAGAAGGGCTTCAGGAACTTGAAAAATACCAAACATGGTGTTAATTACCATAGAGTCTTACTGAAATCCATTTTTTTAGGTTGTGGCACAACAAAATATAGTTGGTGATTGTTAAGTCTAGTATGGTCCATTATCTGGTTTTGTGTGTGATAGACTCCTAATTCAAAAGTGGCAATATTTAACTCTTGAATAGAGTAGTGCTCATATCTAACTATAAAAAACTTGTCAGAGGAAAGTAAATATCCTTATTTCACATGTGGGGCAACTGGGTGTTAAAGCTGAGCTGTGATTTTCATAGCAGAATTGGAAGTAGGATGCACGTCTTGTGCTCTCTCCATCTAGCATCTGTTGGAGAGTACTCTTCAACTGGTTGCTGCTTTGCCACCTTAAGCAAGGAGTACAGACTTCTTATTCCTAAGAAAGTGCTTTATTTTAGAGAGCAACAACATTAATGATAAAACATCAGTAAAATAGTAATTTAGCATTAAGTTCAATTCGGAGTTAGCTCTGGCAAAGTCTAACTCTGAAGTTTTATTGGATTCTAAAAAGTGGTTGTTAAAGGTGGCTTTTTAAAATCATGGCAGTAATTACACATCCTCAAATCAATATATTTTTTTCTGTCTGAATATTTAATTGATTAGTCTTCACTGAAATTATCTGATGTAATATAAAACTGCCATTAAGATCTTTTTTTCCAACTGCATGACTGTAGTAAAAATGTTGCTTACTATTAGTATATCAAGTATTCTAACTAGTAGTTGTTACTAATCCAGACTCTTTTTTTGTTTCTTTTTTTGAAATTTTTTGGTTTTTTTTTCAAACCCACTATTTCTATTGTTTTACGTTGTTTGTATAAGATGAGCTGCTATTGAAGTGTTTCAGAAACAAGCAAGCAATGACCAGAAGTATGATATTCCTGTACAATAGGCAAACAAACTAAAACTCTGCTTTTTAGATTGAGGTTGACAAGAACTATTTTAAGAATCTTTAAGACTATCCTGTTTGTCATTTTTAATCCCTCTATATTTTCTCACAAACCTGTGCTGTTGCATTCCATTAAGATTATACTTCATCTATTTGTGATTTGTGAATTCCGAGGGAGAAAAAGCATGCAACATTCCTGGTATATGTTACTGTGGCAGTCTGACCTCTGAACAGGTGTTAAAATGAGGTCCTTCTCACATGACCATTTTTCTGGGCTATTAGAAGATAAGAAAGCAAAATATGACTTAAATATTGCAACTTGAATTATAGATGTTCTTCGTTTTTTTTTAACAGGAACGAAATTAAGCCTGATACTCAGATCTTAAATCTAAAGATTCACCAGGTTGTGTCTGGATTAATACAGAATAGTGGACTCCAAGTTTAATGTATTTTTTCATGTAACATTGTCCTTTCTGAAAGACATTTTCTGTATGTAAAAAATATAACATTTCTTTCTCTAGTCAATGAAATAATGAAATAGAGCTAATTTAGAAGATTGTATTGTTTACTTGCATAGCAGCTACTCTTAATCTATGTAAGGAATGAGTTTATCTTTAAAATTGTCCGCTTGCAGAGAGCATCAAGCTGACAGCAGGATTAGATTTAAAGGTTCCCTTCCCAGTCAGTTCCCTGCACTGCTGTGTCTGTATTGGTTTTCAGCCATATTACAGTCTAGGAAACTTTACAGCAAATATACTGCATTATGCATAGTCCATAAAAGGTTTTGGGGAAAAAAAATTCTTCAGCTGAATGTAAAGTTTTTATAGACTGAACAAAAACCGTTAGTGCTTTGTCAGAATCTGAGGTGTGGGTTTGGCTGCCTGGAAAAGTGGTTTATAGAAAGACCGAGATGATCAAACCAAAATTCCCTGCTTGTGTAAAGGCTGCTAGTTCAACTGCGAATCAGGAGTCTTCTGTAAAACTCCAAACCACAAATAATGTAAAATGATAAGGATACGTACTTAGTATGTACTTCAAAGAAAAGTGTGCATGTGCTGCTCGGAATTCTGGAAGTACAGACTGAAGAGGGCTGAAACTTAATTTTAAAAGGTTCTCCGGTGCTCCTGGGATTGTTTAGTCTGTCACACAAAGATCCTGCTGGATCATGTAGGTCTCATGCAGTGTGAAAATAACAGCTCTGTTCAGTTTGTGCTGCCATTACTTGCACGTGTAGGATGATGAAGCAGCAGGATATAATTAAGCACTGAATCCTACATGTTCTGAAAACAGGTAATGTTTGGAGTAGGACTCACCCCCAGAGGTGGGAAGATTCATCTATATCTTTACCTACGCAGATTTGTAAACGGTCTGGGAAGGTCTCACCTGCATAAATTTTTCTGCCTCTTTTTACCCTTCCTAGTTTAATTTTCTTGTGTCCTTTGCATGTATAGATAATCATGTTCTATTATCAGAATAATCAAGGTTAATGGTCAATACAGAAATGCATATACGTGTTGGAGATGCTGGTTGCATTGAAAAAAAACCTTCCTAAACTGTTCTAACGAACAGTTACAAATGCATTTTGAAGATCATTATCACGTTACTCCTCTGGAATTAGTTTCGCTGGAGAAGTGTTGGATGAGCTAAATTTCTGTTTGTATTTTAGATAATGCTGTTCTCTGTAGACTACCTTCCATCTTTCATCAAAATTACTTACCCTTTTTTTAGAAGCCGAAGCCCAGAATTTTTGGAGTCTTTTCTATGCTCAATACAAAGAGATCAGTATTGTACCATTGTCTGTTGTCTGCATGTGCTATAGGCATTTATTTTCACAGTATACAAGTCACCATTGTCCATACGGAATTTATTTGCTGGTTGTAATTGTTCTTTTGAAACACTTATTTTGAAGTAAGCAAGCAGGATAAATGGGGATTTTTTGCTAGGATAAACCAAGATGTGTATTTTAAAAAAAACTCCAACGTATCCCTAAAATCTGCAGCTGCGCTTCCCTCCTCTTGCTTGCTTTGCTAAGCTTGGGCTTTAATTAGCAGGGTTTCAGTGTGATTTAAGATCTTGCCTACTTTTGCAAAGATTTAAAACTTGACTTAGTAACAGTAAGGTTTGGTTGGCCCCATAAACTGCTTTCCAGGTTGCCTTCTGCATTTGAGGTGTAAAGTGGCATTTGTGTTGAATTTATGGGGCTAATTTAAGAGAAGTTGTGTATAGTGGGAATTTTTATTGTTTTAAATGTAAATCAGTTCTTGGCTGCATAGGATGGCAATGCTGACAAGCTTTAATCTCCCTTGAGAGAGGAGATGGTTGGGAGGGTGCACATGAAAACACTTTTGTAGAAAACAAGGTAGATTGCATTTGAGTTGGAAAAACCTTATAATGGAGAACGAGTATCAAATATTTACTTTTTGTCTTGGAAGGAAAAAAATGCTATTTTTTTAGGTGGAACTTTCACTTTAACCTGAAATACATCCTCAGTTAAAGCCTGTGATGTTTTGAAAGTTTTAACATTGATTTCCAGGATCTTTTAAAATCTGATCTTGAAAGACTTCAACACATCTTTGTGACACTGGTCAGCTTTTAAATACCTCTGTTATGCAGCGTATCTTAGAGCACTAATTGGAATGTTGAAGCTTAAAACGAAAAGTTGTTGCCTTGTGACCAGAGTGCATCTGTTTCTTATAATGAAATATCTTTAGTGTTTTGTGAGGTTTTGTTCTAGTTGATCTTCTTCTGTACCCTCTGCTGGTATATTATTCCTGTAATTGTCATCTTTTCCTCTCTTCTCTTGGTTCTTGTCTCTAGTTAACCACTGTTTCATTTTTTCAGGATAATAACAGTGTATGTTCTGATGTGATGTTTTCATATACAATTGAAAAAAATTTAGCTTGGCCATTGACGTCAGATGTGCACTCCAGACCTTTTCTGGAGTACTTCAGAGAATTGGTATTGAGCTAGTATTTTGATAATATGTTGGTAAATATGCTAACTTGTTTAGTTGTCAGGGAGGATTGTCACATGGGTGTTTATAGAGAGGGAAGCATCAGCCAGTGGTGTTTGGGTCAGCCTCTCTTCCCTGTTGTTGGCGAAACTCCTGGCAGAAATCATGAACTCAAAAAGAGCGAGATGAGGAAGCCTTGTCTTCTTTTGGGGCACCTACCTGTCGGTTTCGGGTTTTTCATTGGTGTTGATATTTTTATCAAGTTGCTGATTAATTAGTACTTTAAAGTAAACAAATGCTGCCAGGAGCCTGGAAAGCCAGACAAGCAAGTTTGCACGTGACTCTCATTCAGTTCTGCTATAGCCAGTGGTAGATTGGTGACTCGAATAGGCAGGGGGAGGGAGTTTTGTGTTTTTTGCATTAAGCCAGAGAGCTTTCCTGTGTGATGTGTAAATTAGTGGTTTGCCGGGAGAAAGTATTTTTGTCTGGGAAGGACAGCTACTGTCAGTGGAGCATCAGAGGCTGAAGTGACTTGGGAAACACAGCTCTGCAGATTTTGAAGAAGGAGGGAGGTATCAAGGAAATAGACAAAATTGAGTAAGAAGCTTGATAATTTTAATCTGTTAAAGGAGGCAGAACTCTACTCTGTGTGTCTGAAAGCCAAAGATACATGATCTAACAGTGCTAGTCAGATGGATACAGACCAAGAACTACTCTCTGCATAGCTGGCAGTTATTACCATGTGCTTTACATAAGTAGATAGTAGACGAAACTATAGATTACTGTTAGGCAAACCAAACCTTTAAGAAAAATCACACAAATACAGAAAGTCTCCAAACAACCAGGGAAAACATAAAATACTTCTGTGGGATTTTACAGAAATACTGTACAAGGACAGCTGAACAAATCATAGCTGGTGTGCTTTGTTTCTATGAAAAATGCCAGAATAAAAATAAAACCCAAACACCACCACCCCCCCCCCCAATATATTTTATAGATATCTTAATGGAATGCAGGGGAGTGTTTATTAAAAGTATCTGTTTTGAGGGATAAGGTAGATGATACATGTTATATGATACTTGCCATTTTGAGTATAAATGTAAAAGAGCTGCTAAAAATAGGCCTGTCAAATCCAAAGAGTTTGAAATACCTGGCAGAACTCCCTTATTGATTTCTAATCAATCTTAGGACACTGAGAAAATTCCAAAGGACTGGAAGACACCTGCAACTGTGCCAGCATTGTTACAAGGATGACCTAGGTAATTACTAGTGTATTGGCCTAATGCTGATCCCAGGCAAGGTAGTGTAGTAGTTGATACGTGACGTGAGTGAGAACGAAAATGCCAGTCAGCAAGGATTTGAGAAAGATTTTAATTTTTTTTCTTAAAGAGCAAGCCCTCTACCAGTTTTAAGTTTTTTGGGATAGATGATAAGGCATTTTCCCCACATTTTAGTCTTCTATAACTCCTGTGTTCTTCGGTTCTTAATTTTACATGATTAGAAGTAAAAACTGCCAAACTGGTAGGAAAAGGCTTGATAAAATTTCATTTGAATTGATAAATATTGACAAATTTTGTTTTTTTTTTTTCCCTTTCTTTATGTTGCTTCTTTCCCCTGTGTCCATGGTCTTAGCTTTCAGGTATTCTTCTTGGTGTTGGAAATTTTGCTTGGATTTCTTTGGGGGTTTCTGGGTTTGATTTTGTTTATTATTTTTCTTTAATTTGAAGTTCTACATTTTAGTTTTCAGTGTAGACCTATTAGTAGATGATGAGGTTTTAGTTGGGAAGCAGGAGCTCTAAAGAACTTGAAGTCTTGAGGAATCACAGCTCTTAGTATGATGCTGTAGTCAAGAGCAGCTTTGAAGCTTGGGTAGGGAATGTGGAGGTTACACTAACTCTGTACCTGATACAGCTTTTAGAGTAGTGTCACCCCTGGTTTCCACAGTGCGTGGGGTTTTATTGAGACATGCTTGAAGAGCCATATGAATTAGAGACTGAAAAAAACAGTGCAAGAATCAAGCTTAAGTCTTTTGCTTCTGTTTAGACACAGGTAGGAAAAGAGTGGGCTGGTTTTATTCTCTGATGTTGCAGATCTTCATATCACTCATTCTTTTCCAAAAATGTGTTTTAATTCAAGCAAAAATTGTTTCAGAGATGTCTTACATCTGCCTCTGCTTTTCAGGAGTTTGTAAAAGGCGGTCACACTGGATGCTTCGTCTTAAACTGCAAAAAGGATAATTCTATTTTGGAAATTCCTTTCTCTTTAATAAAGTCACACTTGATTTTATGGGAATTGTAAGTGAAACTATGCTTGTACTTTTAAACTTTCTACCAAGAAGCTTGTGTACTTAGTGTGTTGTGGAAGTGCTGTTTGTGTGTGTGTGAAAACCCAAAAATGACAAGTAGAGCTTTCCTTTTGAGAGGGAATTTCACTTTGGTCACCTGCCCACTGATGTTTTTTTGCATCTTCAGGAATAATAAATTGCCCAAACTTCCTGAACTGAGCGATCATTGCTGCATTCTTATGGTGTTTATTCTCTGAAGGGGCCACTTGTAGCTCTTCTCTAAGCTGTGATCAAATGTACTCATGCTAGTGAAAGATCCCAAAGCAGTAATGTATTTGGTTGCAATGTTCGATTAGATTCCCAAAATATCTTTCTGCTCAGTTGTTTTAATCTTTGTTTTCCTCCTGTGATTTTTTTTTTTTTTTTGGGGGGGGGGGGTTTAGTAAAGAACAGTTTTTCAGTAGCATCTCGAGTAGATGTTAAAATAAAAAGACAAACCCAAGCCTGAAAAACAGATTTGCACTTGACCAAAGTAGTGGACAGTAGCCCCTGTCTGCTTTGATAAACTCACATGGCTGCCTGTTTTACCAGCTCACATTCTGTTTTTTGCAGGTATGCTGTTCTTGTTCTGTTCTACTGTTATTTAATTTTTCTGCTAAACAGGTTGCATTCTAATTGTATTATCTAAGTAGTTGTTTTGTCATGCTTGGGTGGTTTTTCTTGTCTTTTATCCCAGTTTAGAATTGTATTTTACCAAAACCAAGAGAGTCTTTTATTAAGACATCTAGGGGCATGATTATTGTGGGCTTTTTTTTTTTTTTAATTGTCGATTTCAGTTCAGAATGTTTTACTTCTGTTCTCCCCCCCCCCCCCCCCCCCCCCCCCCATTTCTGGTACTCTGTCCTGTGTGCTAATGTGGTATGAGATGATGTGGTTACTGATGTTATGCTATTTAATACTTGATTTTGTTCAAATGGGTAATGCCTGCTGTCGAGTGCTCTTCAATTTTTTTGTATTTCATGTATTTCTTGTGTCAGAAAAAAATTTAAGATATTTTTAAGATGATTGAAAATACCCACCCTTGAGATAAATGGGTTTATTCAAGCCCTCTTTTCTGTTTGCTCTTAAACACAGAGGGAGATAGGTTTAAAAAAGATGTAAATGTGGGACTCTTGAGCATAAATTCACATTGCAGTTAGTTGTCAGGAATGTTTGAATGACCATCGTGCTTCAACATTGCAATGCACAGCTTTGCAGTGTGAGAGAAACTGGGAAGAAGATACTTTTAGACTTTCAAATTGAGATAAAAATTTGGGGTTTACTAAAGATGTTAAATCACATTTTATACTACAGGGCTCAGCTGTCCAGTTGAATAGTGAGGGTATACTTACAAAGTTTCAAATCTGTATGTTAAATATAAGTAGTGTGGCACTGGTTTGATTTTTTTGGTAGCTTCACATTATATTTTAATTTTAAAACTGTGCTACAAATTAACACAGATATGCTTGCACAAAACAGTGTACTTTTAGTGCAGGTAATAAGGTAATAAGAATGCCCTTTCAAATGAAGTTTTTTTTTGCAAAGGTGTGCTTCTGTTGTGTGTAAAACTAACAGACCTGTGTATGCCTGGCAAGCAACCTTGCAGGCAGGTTATAACAGTGTGTATAAAGGTCTGGGTGGTGCTGTTGCATAGACTAAGAGTGCAGCAGCTGTCATAAAATCACAGGTTTTTTCTGCAACTCAGGAAAGCAGGAAAATGCAGAGTCTTAACTCTGTGCGCTTCATTTGGCTAATGGACTGTGACGTCTGCAAGAATGCTGTACTGGATCTTGTGTAGTGTATGGGAAAGTGGATAGGAATAAATTAACCTCTGTTTTCATTATCCTGAAATGGAAACAGAGCTTTATAACGGCTGTAAGTGAAATTGCTAGAATAGGACAGCTGCATTTGCTTGGAAGTTTGAAAGCTGGGTAAAGACTGCCTAAGTGCCTGAGAAGTATGATGAAAATTTTCTTCACCTGCAGTGAAATGAGACAGTTAGATGTTTTCCACTTGTGATTTAAGACATGACACTTTATTTTGTGTGATTATGTGTGCATAATTATGCATATAAATAGATCTCAAGTGCTTAGAAATTTTGCTGTAAAGAGAAATAGTTTTCTTCTTTAAAATTGTGTCTAACACTGGGCAAAACAGACTGTGATGGTTAGTGATGTTTGGAGGATCTTTAGGTTTGTGGCTTAGATGCAGAAAGGAAAAGAAGAGGAGATAAGTTTGATCTCCATCCCTGAATCCTGCCTTGTATTGTAAAGCTCAAAACAAAATTCTGCGTTCAAATTATTAACACTGGCTTTTACATTGAAAGAAAAGCAGCACTTGGACCATTCTTTTCCTGATTGCCTCCTTTTCACGTGAAAGCAGAAGCTACTGTCTGTCTGCTTTGTTTGCTCTCCAGGCCTTTCATTGATGAACCTGAGGCAGGTGGCATGGCACCAAAACATTTCTTACCTCTGCCCTTTGGGTGATTGTTTCCTTCATGCTTCTGTGTAGGAGTTCACTTTAATACATCACCACTCCTTCCAAACCAAAAATCCCCCTTCCCCCCCTCTCAAAGCTGCTGTCTTGACACTGGACCGGAGGGAAGGAAAGGCTTTAAGTTTCTTTTTTAAAGAACAATGAAGTGTAATTTTGAGGACTTTTAAAAACAAAGTTAGAGATTCTTTTACTATTTATTGTCAATATATATAAAACTTAAAGGATATGTGTAACTTTAGAGGTTTATTTTTGTATAGAGCTTGTACCTGTGGCAGTACATACACTAATGATTCATAACTCTAACTTATGTAAAAGGTTTCTGCCTCCATAGAGGTAGAAATGGCCAAAATAGTTTTATATACCCATGACTTAAAATTAATAATAATAAAAAGCCTTGAATAGCAGAGATTAGATGTAATCTAATAGATGCCTGATGAGTACTAGCTGGTGGTGGAAGATGTTTGCATTTGATCACAAATAGATTGCCTAGAAGTAGCCAGAATTATGCACTAGCTTCTGAAATATGAAGAAACTTCCATTATTTTGATAACAACAAATAGTTAGAAAGACCAGGTATCCTTTTATAACACAGAAGGTGATTTTGAAAGTTCTTTGACTGGCTGTGTAGTTTATAACAGCATTTATTTAACCACGTGTCCTAAAATGCTCTTAAAGAACAAGTAGGAGGGTCACAAAGTAGGAAGTGTAAGTAATTACTGTTAAATAAAAGTTGCATATATTTACAAGAAACATTTGTGTAGTCAATGCAAGTACACTTTTTCCTAATAGTTTATTATGAACTGTGCATCCAGTGTATCCAGTAAATACTGAACAGAATACCTTGTCTCGTTCTCAGCTTTGGTAAGCAATGGTAAAAGAAGCACTTCCTTGTAATGCGGTGTGCAACGTGGGTCTCCAGAGTTAACAGTACTGTGTAGTGGTGACCTTTTTAAGTAGTCTTCCACTTGCCTTCTGATCAGCATCTGAGAAAATAAAGAGTTGTCTTATGAGTAGTTGTCTTAAATTAAGCAGTCTGAACTTTAAAAAAAAATTGGTTTTAATGTAAATAAAAGATATGAGATGGAAAGTAAAGGTTTCATTGTATTAATACTCTAATGCATATGTGCTGAAGGTGGCCACACTGAAGCTTTCAGAATACTGTCATATTCTTACTTCTTGCGTTCATTCAAACATCTTAGTTTTAGCTGCTTCCTCTATCAGAGTCTAATGAAGAAATCAGGACTTCAATAACAGTGTGATCACTTTGAAAGCTTCGTTTGAAGGATCTCACATCAGGACTTCTCATTTAAAGTTTGAGCTTTCTATTACAAATACAAATTTTGGGTTGAGAGAAAATTACAAAGTTAATATGGTTGTAACCTTTTTTGAGGGGCATACCACAGACATAAAAATAAACTTAAGTCCATACTTTTTTGGTTATCCAATATTTTTTTTTGCCCCGGTCAAATGTAGCTTGATGAATTTTATAGACAATCATTAAATTGTAGTCTCCTGTTTGTCTTCTTGTATCTGGAAAAGATGATTATTTTCTGACGATTCAGAGCTACAGCAAGAGGGAAGTGGCATAATGCTTTTTTAATTAGAAGGTTACCAGTAGTATAATTCATGTATAGACTTACATGTCTGTACATGTCTTACATGTCTATACATTGTCTCGACCCACATAGGTCAAGACAATCCCAAGCACAAATACAGGCTGGACAATGACTGCATTGAGAGCAGCCTTGCAGAGAAGGACTTGGGGATATTAATGGACGGAAAACTGAATATGAGCCAACAATGTCCACTTGCAGCCCAGAAAGCCAACTGTATCCTGGGCTGCATTGAGAGAAGCATGACCAGCAGGTCGAGGGAGGTGATTCTCCCCCTCTGCTCTCATGAGACCCCACCTGGAGTGTTGTGTCCAGCTCTGGGGCCCCCAACATAAGAAGAACATAGACCTGTTCAACTGGGTCCAGAGGATGCCATGAAGATAATTGGGTGGCTGGAGCAACTTCCCAATGAGGACAGGCTGAGAGAGTTGGGGTTGTTCAGCCTAGAGAAGAGAAGGGTCCAGGGAGACCTTATAGCGGCCTTCCAGTACTTAAAGGGGACCTACAGGAAAGGTGGGGAGGGACTCTTTATCGGGGAGTGTAGTGATAGGATGAGGGGTAATGGTTTTAAACTGGAAGAGGGTAGATTTAGACTGGATATAAGGAAGAAATTCTTTACTGTGAGGGTGGTGAGGTACTGGCACAGGTTGCCCAGAGAAGCTGTGGCTGCCCCCTCCCTGGAAGTGTTCAAGGCCAGGTTGGACGGGGCTTTGAGCAACCTGGTCTAGTGGAAGTGAAAGCCCGTGGCAGGGGGTTTGGAACTAGGTGATCTTTAAGGTTGTTTCCAGCCCAAACCATTCTGTGATTCTATGTGACCTTTAAAGTTTTAGTGCTTGAAATGGGTAAAATTCTTGTGGTGTCATGTGTTCTGTTTCTTGTTTTTTCATCCCTACTTGCAGATTGCTTTTGAAGTTACTGTAGTGAGTAGGCTACTTAATGGGAATATGCTTTTTTGTCCATTTCTCAAGATATGATGAACTTACAAGAATCTGGTATTTAAGTCTGAAATTAAAGTTTAGTAATTTCCAACTTCTAAATTACCTTTTAAACTACCCATTTCCAAAAGGACAAAAAAATAATTGCAGTCAGATATCTACAGCAAGGATGGAAGTTAAAAATAAAACGTAGCTTTTCTCATATTGCAGAGAGATCTTTTAATTTGATTCCTCACACTGCGCAAGAGCTTATTGTCCTCGAGTTGTATCTAGACTTTGACAATTCACAGTATTGATTGTTTGACAGAAAGGTATATGAAACCTTCTCATAGACATTGAAAATTTTATAGCAAATGATTGCCCCTGTTGTCAGGATTATCATCAAAAAGCATGAAGGTTCCCTTTTTGCAGGATGTGGGAAGGTTTACTACATCAGTTCTATCAGTTTTAACTCTGGATTTTATCTTACAAAGAAGATTTTAGCAGTCAAAATAAACACCTACTTCGAGAGAAATACACTCACATGCCTGGCTTAGAATAATTGTCATTATATGCCAGGATTTATTTTATTCCATGAGTCTCTTTCATATGTATATCACACCTATTTAATATATTGTATGCTTGTGTTCATGAAGGGGACAGCAGAGGTGTAATTGCTTTAATTACCGTGAGTAAACTGTGAAACTTGAGTGACTTCAGTGTATGTAATAGTAGTTTGTAGTAGCTGGTTATACATTAAAATAGGGATGCATAATCATTGCTATGCATGTGTGCTTACTCCTGATAAGAAAAAGCAAAAAGGTTTGAAGGATTGTGTTACATGAGAAAGTATTACTGAAGAGGTGGGCTGTGTTAAAAGTGGACATGTAGCTTTTGTTCGCACTGCCAGATGATCCAGAAACATGACGGTCTTGTTCTGCAGCAGCAACCTGTCCTTGCCAGAATAAATACAAAGCATTAGTAAAACATTTATTTTGGTCTTCAGTTGTCACCAGTGAAGCAAATGAACAGGTAGAACATAGTAGAAGATAACAGAGAAATCTTAAGAAATAGTTTCATCAATAGGTAACTACGTCAAAAACAAACGTATGCTTGCTTATATATGAATGATGGATGACTTTAAAAATGGTCAGCTAAAATATGTCTTTAACAGGCCAGGAATGAGGAGGGGTAATCTGTGGAAAAGTCTTAATTCCATGGCATTAATCACATAGGTATAAATGTCTAATTTGCTGTACTTTACAGAAATCTTAGGTAAAAATCAACTGTGTTGACAGGTAACATTCAATTAAGACATATTGAGCAGCTCTCGAGGCTTTCTCGAGCACTACCCAAGAATTGGTTTAAGATGTAGCAACTGAAGAACTGGTCTGTAATAGTGAACTTTCTCATCATTACATGCTCAGACATATGCTCAAATTCAGCTTCATAGTAATCATGAAAAAGACTCACTAAAGCATGTATATTTTTATTTCAAAAAGACCAATACAGGATTGAGGACACTTTGAAGGGAGCAAAATGCTTAGAGCTAACATGGTGATTCTTTGTCACGTGTTTTATAACAGAATAAGTGTATACCAGCTATTGATAAAAGCTTATGAAAAGCCTGTGATAAAGTCGGTATGAACAAATAGCAAAGAAGAAAACACACCCATATCTGTATGGCTTGTAAGTGATAATGGTATCACAGAAGCATTTGGGGAATACAGAGATATTGAAGGAGACCAAAATATATTATTTGCTTTGTTGTTGTATATGGAAGCTGAGGAAATTTCCTATAGTGAAATTACAAGGAATGAGACAGAAAAAAACTCCCAGTTTGAAGTTTAAACTGGAGTTCCTGTTAACTCATTAGAAGTTTTTAAAGGGCCTCTAATCTGAAATTGCTGAAGTGTTTAATAGAGCAGTAATATTAAAATTTCATTGCTTACTAACAAAGGAGTGGGAGGTACTAAATGTGAGTACTGTTGGTCTTTTTGGTTTTATCTTTTTTTTAAAAAAAAGTGCCAAGGGTATAAGGAATGGAGAAATCTTGAGTTCAGCCTGGCAAATCTGACCTGTAGCAAGGAATAAAGCTGGTAGAGAACAGAATGGATATGGTGTGCTGTGGTGAGGAAGAATCCGCACACTTTGCAGAGGGGAAATTTACCATCACAAATCTGTAAGGCACAGTTGATGAGTGTGTAGATAAGCATTAGGTAATCCAATTTTACACTAAACTTCAACCAGGTTGCTCGCTCAAGGTTCCTGAAGGTACTGAGCTGTCAACATGTTCTGCTTTCCCAACTGAGACTTAATTCAGTTCTGTAAAGGTTCATGGTATTTTGGGGTGAATGGTGAGGTGACAAACGAAAATATTTAAAAGCGTGAAAACAACCTGTTAAAGCTGGCAATTGTGCTATACTGACCCACTTGATAAAATCGCAGCAGTTGAGTGTTGATAAATGCAAACTAATCCATCTGAGCAGAAGAGAAATGGAGGAGAAAACCAGCCTAAATTGAGCATGCACAAACATGGGCTCTAAGTAAGACTTCTATCCAGTGGAGAGGGGGAGAAGAATTTGAGCTACTGTGAATGATTGTATCAAAATATTGATTATTTTGTCAAAAAGACAAATATGAAAACAATAGAGGGAAAAAAATGAAGCTGATGCACCACTTTATAAAGATACCATGTATTCCATGTGTAGTTCTGCTCACTGCTACCTCCCAGAGAGACAATGGATTTAGAAATGATGCATTGGAAGTCAACAATGATGACTGACAGTATGTATTGTCTTCCACAAGAGATCAAGCAGACTATGCCTTCTGCTCCCTGGAGGGGAAAAAATGAGGAAGATGGGTGTAAAGGAAGTTTGTAGGATTGTAAGTGAGAGAATAATTGATTGTAATTTTTCATAATGTGGATCTGGAGATCCTGTGAAGAACTCAGCTTATTTGAAGTAAAGCAAAAATGTATTCTTTCCTGCGGCTTGTAATTACATTGATCCCAAAGTTTAAATGGTTGAAAAACTGATTAAATGAAAATTCCACAAGTGTTGTCAAACCTGCAGGAGCAGCCTTTGTGCAGGAAGAGTATAAGCCCCAGATGGCTAGATGCTGGTAGGAGGGGACTATTGCAGCATTCTTGCCCTGCTTTTTTAATCTGCATTTACTTCAGCATATGCTGTTGGCCACTCGTGGAAGCAAAATACAGGCTAGATATCAAGGGTTTAAGACAAAATTACCATTCTTGTATCTTTTTGTCCAATACAGTCTGGTGATTTTAGGTTTGATTTCTGGGTTTGTTCCCCAGTTCTTAAAGTTTACATGAACTGTATCTTAAAAATCTGGGATAGGGATGCACCTTTTTTGTTGGCATCTTTGGATATTGATCTGTTTATGTATTTCATGAAGCACTCATCATATGTCAAACTTTATTAGTTGTCTCCTTCCTCTTGTTTGAAATGTATTTTCATTTAGTTCCATTATGTCTGCAGTCTTTGGTGAAATAGCTTTTGAACTAGGTAGTGCTTAAGTTCAAAAATGTTTATGCTAAATCATCTTCTTTTTTCATTATTTTATGTATTAAAATGCATGTTTGACTAGAAAGGAGAAAGAAACTTGTTCTCTTAACAAAATGGACTAGAGCTACTGCATGCAAATCCCTGTCTTATGACATGAAATGATGATGAAAATACTAGTGTTCTGGGAATGGCATCATGAACTGAAGATACACTAATTCTGGGATTAAACTTTGCATGTAGGTGTAAAAAGCTGTGTTGCATCTGAAGTAGGAAGAACAGAATGCTTGCATAACACAAGGAGAGCTCAACTGCTGCAAAACGTGCTGCAGATTGTTTTTCCAGTTTGTATTTGGTTAGGCCTTTAAAAATTTGATTCATAAATAACCCAAGTACATAAGTGAAAATATAGTCTTTTTTTCTTTGAGTTTCTGTCATAAATTAAGTAAATATAGTGCTTTATGTTTACAACTGTAATACTGTTGGTAAAGTACGGGAATATGGGTGCTGAGGAAAAACTGAGAAACTGGCTTTGTGACTTAAATTCATGTTATCTGTCACTTGTTCTTCTGTTACTAGATTGTTGATTCTGTCATGGGAGCATAAACTCTTGAAACAGGACTCAGTTAAAGGGTAAGATGTCTAAGGTTAGAGGCCTTCATATGTATCAAATCTCTTTATTCCATTGATTATATTGATCAGCTCTCTGCTGCCTTTGGAGAATGCTTAGGCAAGTCCTGAAGCACACATCCTGCTGGTTTGCTGCACAGCTTCCTCAGCTGTTGATTGCATTGACAACTTTGCACTTAGAAGAGGTCAGGCAAATAGCATGCATGAAAACACGCAGGTAGAAACACCATATATATCAAACCAAATCCTACCTTGAATGTGACATTTTGTGTTTCTAGATGTAGGTTCTATTGAATGTTTAGAATGCGTTTTCAGTTGTCAATGCAAA
This sequence comes from Strix aluco, assembly GCF_031877795.1. NCBI lineage: Eukaryota > Metazoa > Chordata > Aves > Strigiformes > Strigidae > Strix > Strix aluco. The sequence goes on from NC_133931.1 coordinate 37,858,221, forward strand.
CAATTGAAAATGTTAATTAAATTTTAAGAGTTACTCAGTTACCTAACAGACTTGTTTCTGTTAAGCCTTGTATTTATCACATTGGCTGCAAGTGAATGCTGAAGATATGTTCTTGTGTAACAGAGGTCTTTTGGAAATGTATGGAGTAAAGTCAGAGAGAAATCCAGATTGAATGGGACCTATGATCTGTTGAAAGCAGGGCTTTAAGTTAGATTGAGAGCCCTGTCATGCAGTAGTGTGAGTAATTCCAGCGGAACAGACTACCACTTCTCTGGGTGGCATTTTCACTGGTTAGATATTACCAAAGATAATAAATAGGCAGCAGCATATCAGACTGTGCAGAAGCTTCTCTCTTACAGGGATGGATATGGTGGAAGAATCCAGCAATTATATTGCAGAGGGGTGAGATAATTTTTTTGAGTTGGGCTGCTCCTGCTTGCCTGCTTTGAACTTAAAGGTCAGACTTAAAGATGATCTTCAAAGAGAAGCTCATTGTGTCCTTTCAGATAAGTTACAAATAACAGGATTTTGTTCTGGATGTATTTAATTTCAGATACGCTTTTTCAGACAGATGGAAATGATCTGATTGAAAATGCTTTCCCTATTTCAAATGTAATTTTGTGTCTGCAGAATTTGTTTCTGCTTCTGTCATCTCTGTGTTTTGGCAGAAACTCACACTTTTCCAAGCAGAGTATGAGGGATGTGCTTGAGTTTCTGGTCTTAAAAATGAGGGAGACTAAGCTACTCTGTTAAGGGGGAAGGGCGAAGCCCAGCTTGACATGAAAAGGCGCAATGTGCATTACCACAAGCTTGCCTTCTGTGTAAGAAATGATGCTATGCTTCTTTCATATCTGATAGTTTTCACTAGAAATATCATACATAATTAATTCTTTTATTCGCCTGTATTCATGAGTTTCAATTTTAACTTTTCAAAATAAAAAAGAAGACTCAGTATTGTGTTAGAGTAGATAGGAGTACTTTTCATTAAAAGTTTTATCAGGCTGTCTGAAACAGTGGTAGAGGCTGGAAATGTGTTAGTATTCTGACTGCAGTTTCAGTCATGACCTATCTTCTGATTCAAAGTTATTAGTTAAATGCTTGTGGTGTTTCCTTTGTTCTGCTGAGTTAAAACTTCCTCTTCAAGTTATAGATTAGATCAAGGGAGTAAAAATCACATTATATGTGGAGATACTGTGTGCGTGTCCATGCGCGTGCATATATATATATATATAAATTTTGAGATATATATATGGTCAAATAGTCTTAAATTTCTATTTTCTACTGTGAAGTAGCTAAATTATATTCAGTGCTCAAAGGGAAAAATATAAAGACCTAGATTCAAGTTTAATTTCTTAAAGGTTGAAGCAGAGGAACTGAGACTGCATTTCAGAGATCAACATATCAAACTCTGTGACAAATTAAGAGTTACTGATGATTCATCATCGCTAGAACTAGGCAAACACGTTTCACAATCTTAAACAACAGAGTTACTGGTTTCCTCGTGGCTTTGAGGAAGCGTAAACCCACCATGCTCAGAGAGTGTGTGCAATCTGGTCTTACATGCAGTACGAGCTACTGTTCTGCTGACTGAAGCAAATACTCACTCAAATAGACTAGTGAATATTTGAGAAAATTGATAGAGAGGAGGAATGGATGTATTGAGTGTCCCCTCAGTACATCCTATTGAGAATTTCTGTCTGTCCTGATTTTTCAGTCTATTTTCTCTGATGAATATGCTGAGAAACTAAAGCATCACATCAGTTGAATCAGGTAAACAGTAGTGGGGAGGAAAGTCCAGTTATTTTGCATGAACTATTCTAGAGAAACTGGAGGAATTACATATTAATTTCAAACCATTAAATTCTATCATCCTTCAAGCCCCCTCTCTTAAATTTGAAACTTAATTAAATTGGTAGATTCCTAACTCTTTCTTGTGGAGTTACAGGTACTTTCAGGAACTTCACGCACATAAAGGTGCATTGTAATGTTGGGTTGCAGTGATGGAGGGGATGTAAATATAAAGTCTCACTTCTGTAAAGAATTATGCTGATTATAATACCTATTTTACAGAATTTATAATTGGTAATTACTTTCTTTACCTTGTTATGAGTTACTTAGACGGCAGTTTTAATTCTTGGCAAGACTTTGAAAAATCAATTACTGTGGTAGAGAAGCTGCTGCTTTTTTTCTGTCTACAAAGACTTGCAATGCTTTTCTTATTCTAGCACGTTGGTATTTTCATGAGAGACAGTTGGTAAGAACCTTTTTGTATATTGATCTGTATACTGTATACCATTGCACTCAGTTGGGAAAATTGCTTTTTCTGTAAATTACAGTTATTGTGACCTGAATAATTGTAGTGTATCCTTTGATCAAACTCTTCTAGGGGGTCTGTCTTAATTTGGTTGTTTCTCTGCAGTGTTTTGTCCTCTCATATTCTTTAGTAAAGAAATAAATGACCTCTCTCAACACACATTTTCATGTTCCATGTTGAATTGGATTTTCTGTTCTTTCTGTGATTCTAGTCTGTTATAATTAACACCCCATCTTTTGCCAACAGTAGCAGTGATACTGGCTAAAGCATTTGTTTTCTTCCCATCCTACCCTTAGCTACATGGTAAAACCAGATGAAGGAACTAATCCATATTTTTTTAAAATCTTTTAAAATTTAAGTTAAAAACTTCAACATTTACTTTCTTAATCCAGTGCTACTTTGTAACTTTTCAACTAGTAAGGTCCCTCTGCAATTTTATAGAAGATGTGCACAGACAGTTGTACTGGTATACTAGAGATAGATGATGCAGTCAGGAGGAAAGGGATGTTAAGTAGCAAAAAAGTTTATGCCGGTTAACACATTGAACAATTCGCTAAGTTTTTCTTGCTGAGTAGTCTTTCTTTGTTTTGAGTAGTAGTTGACGCGTAGGTCTGCATAGAATATATACGCTGCTTACTTTCTTTAAGCAGCAAAAAGTACAAATGTCCTGGTTTGAGTGAGTGGCAGGGGTTTTTTGGTAGCAGGGGAGGAGGCTCGCGTGGTGGCCCCCTGTGAGAAGCTTCCCCAGCTCCAAGTCGGACCCATCTCTGGCCAAGGCCAGGCCATTTAGCTGTGCCTCTGCAATAACGTATTTAAGAAGGGTAACCTGGAAGGAGTTGTGGGAGTTGTGAGGAGAAGGTGCAAGAAGAACATCTGTGCAAACACCAAGGTCAGTGGAAGAGAGGAGGAGAAGGGGGGGGAGGTGCGTGGGAGCAGAGACTCCCCTGTATCCTGTGGTGAGGAGTCAGGCCCACCCCCCCAGCACCCATGGAGGTCACTGGTGGAGCAGATATCGATTTGCGGCACGTGGGGGGCCCCACGCCAACCCAGGTGACTGTGCCCAAAGGAGGCTGGGACCCCATGGCAAGAAGGCCCCGCAGTTGTAGTTCAGCGCTGGGAGGACTGCAACAGGCAGGGGTGACCCACACACCCGTGGGAGTGACTCATGTTGGAGCTGGTTTGTGGAGGACTGTCTCCTGTGAGAGGGGGACTGCGCTGGAACCCAGGAGGAATGCCAGAAGTCCCCCCCCCACCCTGAGGTGGAAAAAGGTCAGGACTGACTGCACCCCCTGTTCCCTGCTTCCTGTGCCACTGGTGGGAGGAAGTAGAGATACTGGGAGCAAAGCTGAGCCCAGGAAGAAGGGAGGGATGGGGGAAAGTGTTTTCTGGATGTGGTAATGCTTCTCACAGTCATATTTTGTCTGATAAGTGTGGTTGCTGTTAGTGTCTGTATTAAATTTTACATTCTTTTTTTCTTCCCCTAACGAGTTGGTCTTTTGCCTGTGCCGTAATGGATGGGGTCATCCCTCCCTGTCCTTATCTCGATTTCCTGGGCCTTTTGCTTTATTTGCTCCTTCCCAGTGCTGGGGGGAAGGGGGGAGTGCAGGGTACCTTTGCTTTATTTTCCCTTTCTCAGCGCTGGGGGGAAGGGAGGAGTGAGCAGCTGCATGGTACTCTGTTGCCCTCTGAGCTCAAACCACAACAATAAAAATAGCTGAGTGAAGTTAGTTTATGCTATTTTCAAAATGTTGTGCTACATGCCTCTTTATAGATACCTGTTGCTGTGTTTATATGTTGGGATTGTAGCTTCTAGAATCAGGATTTACACAACTCACAAGAATTTTAACATAGGACATGAGAAAGAAGGGTCAGAATACACTATACACATTGTGAATATGAAGAGGAATATACAGCTGCAAGCTTCCCCCCCTTACCTGATAAAGAAACATTATTGTCCTTGCAAAACTTACCTCATTGCAAACCATACTAATGCTGATGAAACATAGTGGGTAAAGTTTTGCATTACTTACTCCAGTGCACCTGTGGGCAATGGGTAGTTCTGTTCCAGCTGTTCCTTCCCAAAACATGTGATACACATGAGGTGTTGCAACTCATGGTCACGTACCTCTACAGTGAGTTGAAATAGCTCACTGACCCGATGAAAACTGAAATTATCAAGCTATTTAAACTTTGTGCCTTGGCAGTGATTGCGTAAGGAGTGTGCAAATAAGCACGAAGAGACACGTGGAATAGGAGGAACCGTCTTTTTCCATGGTCACTCTCAATTGGATTGGATTAAAGTATATTGGAAAACTGTAGGCAAGATCCTTCCTATAATCTGGTTAGGTGACTATGTATTTGGTCAGCAACAAAATTGTTTGTATGTTAATGCACCTTTTCAGCAACTCACACCATGAGTTCTGAGCCTGAAACCGATATATAGGGGTAGTGGGATATATGGGGGTAGTGGGAAGAGGTATCAAAAAAGACTGGAACAAGATATTTGAAAGGTATCTCCTGCTTGATTAAAATAAATGTGCATGGCTATCCTCCTGTAATGGTGTTTAAAGATGTAAATAAAAAATCTATTTCTATTCTTTGATTTTGATCTAAGTATCAGAAATTAAGGGGTAAAGACACGAGTTTGGATACTGCTGGGAGTTTGCTGTGGATTTGATAAAGGATGGAGACCCATATAATACTGAGGGGAAGCAGAGGGATTTACTGCTGCAGAAAATGAGCTTTTCAAACACGTGCTAGAATATATGCTACTAATAATGTCTACAATTCAGTTATCCTTCTCAAGGTGTGACCTGTATGTGTGTTGCCCCTCCTCTTCCCAAGTGAAGCAACTTGACAGTAGTCTCGACTTGGTTTAGCAAGTAGAAAGATTATTACAGAAGATCTAGTCATAAAACCCCATTGGATTGAATCATTCGCAATTAATTTTAAACAGAATGAGGCCACTAGAGAAGTTTCTTCCTTTGAGAAGATTTGCCAGTGGTTCTTTGTTTGAAAATGTCATACGTAATGAGCTGAAGGAGCAGGTAGTAAGGTTGACTGAGTGGAGACAGGTTGTGCATTCAAGTTTCTGAATTTACAACCAGAGTTGCGTATTCCCAAATAGTATTATGTCGTGAGTAGGGGTGGGGAGAAGCTGTAGTTCTGTATGTATGACTGTCTAAAAAGAAAATTAAGAATAGGTGAGAAGATTGCTTCACAGATAAGAAGCCCAATAAGGACCATCAGACATAACACCTTTTGAATTGCCGATACAGAAGTAGATAAATACTTCAATAGGGTTTACTGCAAACCTTTAACAATCAGAAAATATGGCATGAGAAGTAACAACATATAATGCTCCTTTCTTATATTATCGCTCTTTTCAGAAAATTAGTGTCACCTAAAGTTGAAGCACTTCACAAAGTTTGTATTCGTGACTTTTGGGTTTTTTACTTTGTGTGTGTGTGTAAACATAAATATTTCTCTATACACTTCAAAGGTCTACTCTGTTTTTCTAAGCTAATGAGATATGACTTAGTATTTCAGTTGATTAGAGGGTTTCAGGATTTTGTAGAGCACAACAAGGAGGATCTACACAGAATTTCATCAAGAGTTGTCAAACTCAAAATGTAACTGCTGTTTGTTTGGAATGCTTCTTAAATAGTGTGATTAATCTGTGCTTCCTTAGGTACTCCTCCAATATCTGTAAACATGAAGTTGCAGCAGCATAAGACATTGGAATGGAAAGCAAGTGGAAGTGTTCAAATACATGCTCTTAAGGCTGTTTTTATTTGTCTGTACAATAATTATTTGCTATTATATAAATGCTGTGTGAAGACCACAGCAGTGACTTTCTTACATTCACGTGGAGCTTTCTTCTTTTCCATCCATGTGCCATAGCTCTGTGAGCTGTAATCTTGCAGATAGAGGAAACTAAGTAGAATGAAAGGTTAACTGACCCCAGCAAATACCAGCAGTCATAAGAACAGATGTGTAAATAAACTGTAACTGAGGGTCTATGCTAAAGTCTGGGCTCAGGAATTTTGAGGGGAACGAGACAATGGTATTCTACAATGGGGAGAATGTACACAGGTGAGATTCACGCTTTGATGCTCTATGTGCTTGCGCTTGTGTCTGTATTTCTTCCAATCCCATTTCTCTTTAGGTTAGCTTCATGATTAAAACAAAGAACAAAAACTGCACCCCTAAAAGCCCAGTGCTGCTATCAGCCTTTTGGACTCCCACAAATAGCATTTATTGTCTATCTTACAGTCACTGTGTTTAGGAGGATTTGAGGGAAAGAAGGAGAGATCTCCCTGCATCCCAGAAGGTATGATGGAGAAAGCTGTTTATAGGATTTACAGGAAGACACAGTGTTATGATAGGCATCTTGGAAATTCCATTTAAGGAACAATTTCAGCTTTCATAGTGAGTGGTTTCTTCTGCAGGCTACCTAAAATACTGATCATTTCAGTACTATCTTCCTGTAATGAATTTCCATACATTATTACCAGTTTTAGTCAAGTCAACCTGATTTGATAATTTAGGGGAATAACAGTATTGTACTAAACAGTTTCATTATTCTATGGTAATTTGAGATCCCAGTGAGGCTTTTTATGAAGCTTTCATTTTATGTTTGTTTGCTATTTACATACACTGATCTGGATTAATGTTGAAGATAGATGGATTAAAAGTTACTGAAAGTTAATTACACTGCTACAGTTAAAAAAGAAATGGGAGATGAAAATACCTCAATCTGAGTTTACTAGTTACTCTCCTCCATACATCTTCAGCACAAGAAAACATACTGAAACTGGAGTAGTTCAGAGTTTAGAAGCAGTGAGGCAGAGGCTCTGTGAGAGCAAGAAGAGTGGTCAGCTGGAAGCCTGGAGAAAATTCCTATGCAGTGTGTGTGCTTGACACGGTCTCTTAGCAAATCCTCAGCTTTGCGGAAGACCTGTAAGGGGTTTGGGTGTCCAGAACAATGTTTATGTAAGTGCCAAATTTGCAGCATGTATTTTTACATAAACTTGTTTTTTCTTAGACGTACTGACTTGGCAGAAGTTGCCCACAGAGATCATCTCTGGATCATCATTGTCCGAATGCAGTGAACCTTGTGTTGAAAATGACTGTGTGTTTCTCCAGTTCTATTGTTTGGACTCCTTAGACCTAATTTAGGTTTTTTCTGAAGTCTGAAGTTACTGACTTTGAGATGTTAATACTTCCTTACTTTAGCTGAATAGACAGGAGACTACTTCTTTTTGACACTGCTTGAAGCAGATATCAAGAAAAGAAACAAGTTTTGGATATATATTTAGAAATACATTCTAATAACCCCTTTTGGGGGAAAACTTACTCAGCATGATCTGCTTGGAAGTTTACCTCTGAGGGAGAGATTGTTTTGGGGATGTTTTTTATTCCTGTCATGTTTATATGGCTTTACTACTGTGCGTACAAACGTGGTATTTTTTTTTAATTAAACTATCAACATGTATATAATAATCTTATTACATAGTTGAGAATATAGCTAATTAAAGTTCTTTTCAAATGAATGTTGAATTTCTAGTTTTACATTACTTACAGTACAGCTAACTTTTATCTTACAGTATTAAATTGACGAGTACCTGTAGACTGCTAGGTCTCTGAGGGCTTCTGTATACCTTGACACGAAGAAGGATAGTTTCGGTATTGTTAATGATGAAAAATTGGGGGTTTTTTAATGCCTTGGTTGCCATAATATTTTGTATGATATTGGAGACAGTCTCTAGAATATTTGGGTGGAAGGAAGCAAGCCAAGTCAATTCAAGCAAAGCCTTTAATGTTCTAATAGGATTTCACTTGCTTTTTTTTTTTTAATATAGATATCGATATAATTTAAATTCCTCTTCACTGCATGTTCCTTGGATCTCATCCACCTGCTTTGACTTGGGAAGAATTGAATTCAAATAGCTTCCTTCTCACAGTAGTCTTCTATGATATAAGTAATGTGAGCTCCAAACATTGACTCGTTTCCTTGGAGTATTGCAGCCTGTGCTGCTTTGGCTGATTACCCAGGATGGTTACAATTCTTTAAAAAGCCACTGCTTACTGTCTTGAATTCATTTTATGTTTAATACCTTTTTTTTTTAGTTCTAATATCATTACGATTTTTAGTCATCTGCATACATTTTGGCATTAAGAAGAGTTGGAAAATCCAATTTTTTTTCCAATACTAAGTGGAAGAGTAGCTGCTTCTGTCTCTTCCCCGGTGAGCAGAGGAATGGGTGTATACATTTTGGATGTAATTTTTATGAGGTAATTTTTTTTTTTCCCCAGTGAAAGTGCAGGATGGTTTCTGTTCCAATAGATTTACTTTCAGTTAGGCAAATAAACTTTTAATTCTGATGTATGTATATGAATATTATATACTGAATATTAGTCTTTAGATGTGCAGATCCTTGTAGAATTGAGACATATGCATGTGCTTCTCTGGCAGGCAACATCAGTTGTTTGGAATACAGTATTGTGGGAATGTAATATGCTCTTGTTTTTGAATACAATTCTGAAGCAAGAATGGAAAAATATAATGTGAGATATGTATTAAATGTTTTTTAAGTGTGGGGGTTTTTTCTAGCATCATACTTTTTAATGAACTTGTAAGGTATCTTTCCATTTTATGGTAAATAGTTTGCCCTTTTCCCAATAGCAAGTTCCGTAAGAATTCTTTTCCCTGTAATCTCACATGCAACTTGATGTTCAGCTGTTACCATAGAACTTAGCTCTGTGTACCATTCCTGAAGGTAACCATTTAGTTATCCCTTACGTGATGAGAATGTTATCCTTGACTTCTGCCAAAGTATAACAGTAGAATATTTATACTTTACATGATATTATGGCATACTTAGGTAAGCAGAAGGAAATACTACCTGAAGGTAATTGTCATGGTTTAAACCCAACTGGCAGCCAAACACCACGCAGCTGCTCACTCACCCTCCCCCCCCCCCGGGGAATGGGAGAGAAAATTGGGGAGGTAAAGGTAAGGAGACTCATAGGTTGAGATAAAACTGATTTAATAATTGAAGTAAAATAAAATAATAGTGATAATAGCAATAATGGAAAATACAAATGAGTAATGCAGAATGTGACTGCTCCCCACCCGCCAACTGAGAAGAGAGAATCCTGAAACTGTAATCCCGTGAGCGAGAGCCAGTTTCCCTGTCAGCCCTCATCTATATACTATGTTGTTAGATGATATGGAATATTCCACTGGACAATTTGAGTCTGTTGTTTTGGCTCTGCTCCCTGCCAGCTTTTTGTGTTCCTGAGCACAGGCAGGATATGGGAGGTTGAAAAGTCCTTGATTTCTTAGCAGCAACTAAAACCATCAGTGTATTATCAACGTTCTTCTCATACCAAATCCCTTACTGAATCCAAAACACAGTACTATGCTAGCTACTAAGAAGAAAACATCAGCTCTATTTCAGCTGAAACCAGGACAATAACCTACAGGAGAGGGTCTGTTTCAGATGTAGGGGAATGTTGGCATAGGAACCAAGGGAATAATCCAGTCATAAACAAACTTCAAATGGGAATTAGAGGTACCCTTCAGTGTAGTTAAGGTTTAAATCATCCTTTGAATCGGATTAGTGGGGTAAACGGTGAATTAGTTCTAAGTTGGAGTTTGATCAGCATTATAGACCAGTTAAGACAGTATTGCCCACAGCACCTGCTTGACCTACTTGGCCCATTTTGACCTTGCTGATTAGGTGTTACCCACTGTCATTAGAGAGAAATTTGTTAATTTTATAGTTGCAAATGAGATAGGCTGCTTATAAGATGTTAAATGGGAAAAAAAATGGAAACTAGGGGTTTTTTTCATACTAGAAACTGAGCAGTCTGAAGAGGGTAAGGAAAAATGTTCAAATGACATGCTGAAATAGTGAATTAAAGTTGGAGAGGTGAGAATGGAATTATGGATACCTGTTGTGGTGGTTTACCTCCAGCTGGCAGCTAAGCCCTACGCAGCCACTCACTGACTGGTATTGAGGAGAGAATTGGAAGGGTAGAAGTGTGAAAACTTTGGTTTGAGATAAAGACAAGTTAATAAGGAAAAAAAAAAAGGCGGGGGGGGGGGGATGGAATGGATGGGACAGGACCCAGACACAACACAACAGCAAAGAATAACAAAACCAAGAAACAGAAGTGGTGCAAAAAAAGCAATAGTTCACTACCAGGCAACCAATGCCCAGCCAGTTTGCAAGCAACAGCAAGGAAACTCCTTCTCCCAAGTTTCTGTTGCTGAGCATGATGTCGTATGGTGTGGGATATCCCTTTGGTCAGTTGGGGTCAGCTGTCCCAGCTGTGTCACCTCCCAACTTCTTGTGCACCTCCAGCCTACTCACTGGCAGGGCCGTGTGAGAAGCAGAAAAGGCCTTGACTCTGTGTGAGCACTGCTAGGTAAGTAACTAAAACATCCCTGTGTTATCAATACTGTTTTCAGCACAAATCAAAACCGCAGCACCATACAAGCTGCCATGAAGAAAATTAACTGTATTCCAGCCAAAACCGGTACACCCATATGAGAAAGGTCTTAGACCTTTTCAGAGATTTCTTTGAAATTATTGTAGTCTGTGCAGGTGTAGATGAAGTGGAAGATTATGTTGAAACTAATGTACATGACACATGAAACAGTTGAGATGCATGGCCATTGTAAAACTGCAAAATAATGCATATTGGATCAGCTCTATCTTGTGTGTGCAGAAGCCATGTATATTTCCATTAATTCTGTGATAGAGCTCTATAAAGAGGTCGTCTTCTAGAGCTGTGTGTGAATATGAGAGTTCAGGAGGGACTGATTTTGTTATTTCTGTTGCACTTTTTATTTAAGAGTACTAATTATACACCAGTTAGTTCCATTTTAGGACATATCGTTCTTTCAGTGCCATAGAATAATATGAGCTCTTTTCCATAGTAATTCTGTGTTTACATCACAGATAATACAGAGGAAGACCCTGAAAGCTGTAGTCCTTTTCTACAGTTTTCTTCCCTTGTTCCAGCATCTTACATCCTCTCTTACTCTTCAAAGAAGTGAATGGTGATGGTGAGATAATAAGCTTTTCCAGGAGCTCTTGGATCCTCTCCTTTGTGGTTTTGATTGTGTGTTTTGGAGAGAGGGAGAGCAGAACAAGGAAGCAGCATATGATTTCAAGCCTGGCTTTATCTCCCTTTTCTAGCTGATTTTTAGTTTTGCAGGAGTTACTTTTTCCCATTTAAAAGAATGTATCAGTCAATGTTCTGGTTCATCTGTCTTTAACAGATTATTTATCTAGCATGAGATTTTTTTAGTTACCTTTATTATAATCTGTTTTTCTGCTGATAATGCTTCTTGAATTTTTGTATGCTTCCTATGGATGTGACTGTTACATGACCATGAAATTGTACTGTGATTAATTTGTGTTTTGGCGTGAAGAGCAGAGGGAACAATCAGACAGTGAAGGAAATTAGGTTTTCTCTGTTCTCAAGGGTAACAGTAAAGTTTAAGCCTGCTGTCTACCTCATTCATAGTAATAGTATCATATCATGTGTTTATCTGCCATTTAAAATATTTTAGTGTTCTAAAATAATTGATACCAGCCACTATAAAAACCTTTCTTTTTATTTAACAAAGGTTATAAAATCCATACTTTCATATTAATAGACTGATGCAGTGCTGCTTGAAAGGGTAGTAACATTTAATTAGATTGACACTTGCATAAGCTTTTTCCTTGTAATTGTAGTATACTTCCTTCAATTACAAAAATTCCCATTTTCTGATACAAATTGGTGTGACCTATTCTGAAGACAATCTCTTGTAGTACTTTAAGAAAGAATAGTGATAATTTGTTAGAATATTAGCAGTGCAGTGAGAGCTCTAAGCAGCTCTGATTGGATTTTATTATTATGTTGGTAATCTTTGCAAGTACTGTTACAGTTTACAAAGCAGAGAATAAATTCAGAGATAGGCTGATGTAGCATCCAGATGACAGCTAGCTGGGTTCGATACTTTTTTTTTTTTTTTAAGTTCAGGAACAAAATGAGTTAGTGCAAAGCGGAACTGCTGTTTCTGATCTTGTTTTTCCTGAATGTTGCTTTATGTTTGTCTGTTCGCCAGGGACTGTCTTTGTTCATGCAGTGCTTTCAGCTCAAGAAATTTACTTAAGCATACGGTTTAACCACTGTTTTGGAACCTGTAAAGTGTCTGAACACTTACCTATTGTCACATCAGCTTTAAGTAGTGCCGGAAGAATATTTGTGCTTAGGACATGTGCTGTCTTTTACTAGCAAAATACAGAGGGTGGGGAGGGGAGAACTGGCTTGCTTGTACTTCCTTAAACAATTTCCACACTAATTCAATACTCACAACTGTTTCTATTCTGAACAATGAACAAGTTCCACTATAATTTGCACCTTCCCTAGGGGGGAGTAGTTAGCCTCAGGGGGTTAGCATTCCAGTGGTGTGGTGCAGGCTGAGAAGGAGAACCAGAATTGGCCATGAAGTGGAGCTTTGCATTTTGTTTTATTTATAGCAATACCCTGAAATAATTATTTTTCTACATTTGTTTGTGGAGTTTTTCAGTCCTAGACAAAGTATAAAATAACTTGTAAATGCACACATCTTTTTGTTTTCTTGAATAGTTGACTCCTGTACCATTTAGGATCCTTTAGATCTTACATAAAACTGTTAAATAAACTATTATGTTTCTTACAAGTTATTAAAATCTGATAAATTTGTAAACTGAAATTTGTGTTATAACAAGCTGATACTGATTGCTTTATCTTGAAATCAAATATCTTTCTTCATATTAAATATGATAAAATGGGTTGTGATCTTGAATTATAAATATAAAACAGTAGAAATGTTTGTTAGCATGACTTAAGTTTGACTTTTATAACTAAGTGGTTTCTAAATATGTTAATCATTTTAAACAGAACTTAATGTATAAAAAGGAGGATTTAAAGCAGTTTTAGTCAACTAATTCAAGTTCAGTAACATGTGATTTCTACTTTTGTGTTGGGTGTCTGCCCCCACCTTTTTAATTACACTACTGTAACACCTTGTGTCATTTTACAGGCAAAATTTGTTAATATTTCGTTGCTGTTATTAATTAGATTACTATTTGAGCAGAGCATTAGGATTCACTTAGTTTCTGTACTGTGTTTCATTCTGTGTTCAAAATAATTGTGTATTGGGGGAGAATCTGCTCAGTTCTGTTGCTTTAGTTGGAAACTTTGAACTTGGAAGCCATTCCGCAGTTGCATCTGTTAGTTGGTAATGTTTGTTGACAGACTTCAGAGCATCTCAGGGAGGAGAGTTTCTGGGTGTGAATGCTAAAGTGAAAGGTAAAATAATGAAAGGTATGTAGATGTTGGGGGAAAGGGAGGAAGAGAGTTTATTCTCCTTCCTGTTGGTCAGGAATTAGACTTCAAGCACGTAAACGGATCAAGGGTCGTACCTGGTAGGAAGTCATACTTCCCTGAAACATTGCTGACTATAAGATTTGTTATTATTGTTACTTATTGAGGAATATTGAATATCTGGAATATGGAATTATTTTCATGTTTTGTCTAATCCTAGGTAACACAGATTTGAACCACTTCTGAACTAGCTGTTTCTCAGATGAACCATTGACCTGCTAACCTCTGGGATTTACTAGGGGTAAACAGGAGCATCAGTCACATCAGAAATAAGACTTAGATTTTAGGTTGATGTGCACTCCTTACATTTACTTTTCTTGATGTTGTGCAAATCTATTAGTAACCATATTTGATACTAGTGATTTGTGATAAAATATCAAATTTACCTGTCTTATGTAAGTGAATCAGTATGACTGTGTGAAATGGTAAATGAGGGATAGGACACAAAGTGTGCTTTTGCTGCATGGGAGCTTAATTAGAAATATTAAATTCTTTTTTTGGTCAGAATCAATTCATGCCACTAGTTTAAAGCTTATACACAAAAAGCAAAGTAAAGTGTTGTTTTTAGTTGATTGTGGTTTTGCATGTTTAAGCAGAACTTGATGTTAGAATAAGTTTCCTGAGATGATTACTTAAAACATATATATATTCATACTTGATCCTGTACATTTTGAAGACGTTTCCTAAAATCATTTTTTTGAAATGTATTGTAAAAAAATACTCAGAATGTCTTGTCAACAGCGTTAAACTATTAGTCCTTCTGTTTTAATATATTTTAAAATAGTATGAAACAGACGTGCTACAGACTTTTTTCCCCCTCCCCTCTAGTCATTACTGTGGTGTCTAACACTTTTAAAAAATCAAAGATCATTATTAGTCATCAAGGTTTCATGTAAGAATCAGCAATGGTGGTTTCTTCATTTTTCTGTATAACCCACATTTAACAAGCAGTATATCCTTTATTGATAGATCAATACTTTTAATAATTTCATTTTCCTCATTATTTTTATATGCATGAGCTGTGAAAAGAGTTTGCCAATGTCTTGGCAGAAACATTCTAGGGACATGGTGTTTAGCTGGCATGACTGGATGCAAATTTAAGTATTAAGTTTTGAATATAGATTTGTAATCTTGATACAGTTTGCAACCAATGCAGGTGGTAGAAGCTCTTATGAAACTGCTTATAAACATGTATTTTCTGTTTTAAACTAATCCTGGTTTCAAATGTTTGCCTAGATACTTGTGCTTTCCAATCATTTTCAGTTATTTAATTTTGTGTTTGTGGTTATGATACCATTTCCATAACTATGTCTTTGTTTCATTTTACAGAGGAAATAAAAGCTGAAACAGAAAAGCAAAGGTATGTGATAGTTCATCGTATTGAGTGATAGTGCTTTTAACTTCTTAAAATGTGTACCATACTTACTCTGCATTGAGATTATAGGCTCTCTCTGAAAAGCATTTTCAATATATTTTGTAAGGTTGATGGTATCTGGAAATGTGCTAAAAGTGCTGTGGTGGCTGTTATGGTGCAAGGCCCAGGGCCTGGGAGTAGGGGCAAAAGATAGCTTAGAGGGAGCAGGCTGATACCTTCTGGCTGGGGAGGGTAGGAATGAGGATCAAGGTTAGAAAAGGTCTTTGTGGGTGACACAGCAAGAAAGTCCTGGCGGAGGGGACTGAGCTTAAAAGGCTCTTGAAGTGGGTTCAGAGGAGGGGGAAGAGTCTGGAATACAAATAAAAGACTTAAACTGTGAGTGAGCGAGGGGAGGAGGTTGGGGTGAGGAAGTGGGAACGGGTAGAGAAGTAGTGTAATTTGAAAAGATAGGATCTGGAAAGGACCTTGTTAGGGAATAGGTGTGGATTTTTGGAAGCAATTCCTCTAAAAGTGAAGGTAGAGGCCAAAATTGACATTCAGCACTCTTCTGCTATCAACAAGTAAATTTTTAAGTATTGGTAAACTGGGGAATCCATTATTTAATTATATGTTTCACAGGATTTTCTTCCTCATTCAATGTACATTATTAACCATGAGTCAGGGCTTCAGGGTGAAGACTGTTTATACCGCTTGTTGAAAGAATCAGATCAGTGGGTGAAACTGATGATGAAAGTGTTCTTAGGGCTTAAGCAGATGAGTGCTGCTTGGGGACCTGTGTTCTGCCCTGTAACTGAATTTCTGGTTTAGGCAAATCATTTAAACCACAGGTGTCAGAATTGGCTGCTAATGATTTCTGCTTCATCTCCTGGGTATTTGAGCTAAAATATACAAGTTTTGGTTCGGAACATGTAAGCACTTTAGCTGGAAAGGTAGTCAGTGGGAACTTTGCTTCAGAAGATGTAAAGGACAATTTAATATCAAATATGCTGAAAAATTTAGTCTCACAGTTTATCAAATTGGGCATGTAAAAATTAATGGATGCATCTGACTGAGTCACTGTGCTTCAGTTTCCACCAGCAAAATAAAGATAATACCATCAACCCATAGTAAGGTTGTAAAAGCAAATTTAATATTTGTGTAGTGTCCAGAAAATGTTGCACCAAGCACCACAAGACAGTCTCAGACAAAAAGTAGTAATGTGGTTTTACAAGAGGTTTTACTTAGAGTAGTATAAACAAAGCAGAAGTCAACATTATGAAGCATGATGAGAAAAAAATGCTTAACGCTAAGTATTCAGTGAGGGAGATTTGTTTTGGGCAGTGAATAAGGAAAACTAATAGCTGATCCTGTAGTTAAATACCATGCTAAAACTAATTGAGAGCTCAGAATTATAATGATTTATACAAGTATGGTTCAGCCATTTCTGAACTTCAGATGCTTAAATTCTATCCTGTTAATATCTGAAGTTGTGATTTTTTTGGTATAATGTCTGTGTCTTACCTGCCTATGTACATTTTCTAAATAGACTTTGGTTTCTTCAGTGCTGTCTTTATTTTGACAGTAGCCTTTTGCTGCTGTGAAGGCATTGCTAGACTTGGAAACTGTGAATGGATTTACCCTATTGTTAGTGTAGAGTTAAATTTTTTATATACAGTAGAAAATACTGTTTTTCTAAGCCTTAGAATAGTGAAACCTATTAGCTTATCAAATCATTTTCAGCTTATTTATGTAACTGAGATTTGAATAGCTTAACAAGGGACTTATAATGATAATTCTTCAAATTTTTCCAGTCCCTGTTCAGGAAAATTGATTTCATGGTTAACCTCGAATGTGTTGAAAAATAGATCATTTCCACCTCCCAGAAATTTTGCATGGAAAACTGCTTCTTTTGTTTTGTTGTTTGTTTTTTAAACAGAACTGATGTTTGGTAGTGGGGTGGAGGGGAATGGAATAAAAAAGGACAGGCTGATTTATGTAACTGTTACACAGCAAGTGCTGCCAAAATAATTTTTAAAATTTTGTTGTGTGATACATACCTTAGCCGGTTTCTATGGCTGATACATAAATATCAGCATATTTCATAATTCTCATGCTTGGTAGATCCCTTGGTGGAAGAAAGTTTTGTTGAGGACAGTTTTGCAGTCTTCTGGAAAAATACCAGCTGAATTTCTTTGCTGACATTAAGAAGAAAAGACCTTTTGGGCTTCTCTTCTTCCCTCTCCCTACTACCCCCTTCCCTTCTGTCACCAGCAAGGTGATGAGCTTATTGCATTATCTTTCCAGAGGCAAATGGAGCATCATCTTCCATATTTATTATTTTGGGCATTTTTTAATAGTTTTCAATTAAGAGAAGCTTCAGGCTCCTGCAGTAGCTTGCCTGTGGCATGGGTTCTTTATTTTCGGAATCTCATCATGGCCTGCTCCTTCTTTCTGAAAAAATCTTTTTATTTCCGGAGTGCTTTTTTGAACCTAATTTTAGTGGTTTCAATAGATGTAATTAGTAGATGAAGAACAGTCTTGTCATAAGACATGAGCGAGAAGAGATACCACCCCTCCATTCCTCACAGAAAAGCTTTTATAGGAATTTCAGAGAGGTTTAAGAACATGGAAGAATCATGTACTTCCTCTGCAAATTACCTGATTGGGGTTTTGTCCAAAAGAGCTCCGTTTCCAGCAAAACAGTATTGGGCAATAAATAAAGTTATGTATCCAATAAAAAGACAAACCTCTGCTCTTCTTCAGGAAAAAAATATGTAGGGAAAAGTCCTTAAACCTTCAAAAGAGAACTTACTTAGTAGAAAGTAGAATCTTACACTTAATTATTCACTATTAAGACAGAATTTAGGTGCCCTTTTTAAGCAGCCTAAACAAGGAGGGCTGTTTGAATGTGGTACCAAACATCTTCTCAAGGACAATCCAGTTTGCTCCTTGAAAAGTTGAAATTAATAATTTATCATATTAGTTTAAGGCTCTCTCCATGATGCATGGGACTGCATTAATTCGCTGGATTTATAATAAACTCTTAGCAGTTCATTCTTCTACTTCAGCAACATGAAAAATGTATTTTTTCTACCATCTGCATTCCTTGAAGCATCTAATTTAATTTTCAACAAATACATAGGGCCTGGATTTGAAATCAGTTTTTCTGTAAAGATCTATTTGAATTACTGCAAGAATTTTGTAATCCCTCACTACAGAATAGGAAGTTATGCTCTTTAATAACACCAAGTCTGTATAATTCACCTTTTATGTAAAGATATATATGTGTGCACAAAACAGGTTGGGAATGCTTTAGATAAAGGTGATGACCTAGTCTGTGAAATGAAAAATCCAAACATCTTGCTTTGAGTCAAAGGCAAATGGCATTGATGCACACAGATTAGTGAAAAATTACCCATTTTAATTGTCCTTTTTAGCTAAGTATTAATGAGCATGCCTTTTCTAAAGGTGCTGTAAGCAATAAGGCTTCAACAGCTAATAATTTTCTCAGATTTTGTACAGTTAGTCATTTCAGATACATTTCCCTAGTGAGATACATTGGTAACCACTGAACTCTTTAAATTCTGTGGTGTCATCTGAAGTACAGATAGAAAGTTTTGGTTGTATTTTCATTGGGGGGGTGGGGATGTTGTTTATTTGTTTGGTTTTTTTTCCCCAAGTATGTTCAGGATTGAAGTTCAGATATGTTTTAATCTCCAAAATAGATGTACTTTCTCTAAAGTACTGAACCAAACTGGTATCATAATGTAGTAGTTCAGTAGTTTAACTTTCAGGGTGATTAAAATTTTTGGCAAGTTGTGTTTTTATCTGTCCTAGTAGTAAGAGACTAGACTTCTCTCAGAATTATCATTTAATGTGGAAATGATACTGAAGATTTCCCTTCTTCCTCTCTGCTTTCACCAACCAAGTAAGGGGAGTCTTTTCCTGTTCTCAGAGGAAACAAGTCTTTATGCCTTCAAACCAACAGGGACCACTGAATATCCACTTAGTGTGCAAATAGGTCAGCCTGACTGATCCGTAAAGGAGACAGATGAAGTATAAAAGCTGTTAAGAATATTTATACGACCATATTAGCATTGTGTTAACTTCATAGTTAAGTTACTCTTCCCTAATGTTAATTTTCTTGATATTTTATATATAAACGTTGTGGTGGTGAGATTTGTGTGATCACTTACATCATTCTAATACAATCATTCTGTTTAGTCCCCCTCATGGAGAAGCCAAGCCTGGTTCAAGCACTCTTCCACCCGTGAAATCAAAGACAAGCTTCATTGAAGCAGACAAATACTTCCTACCGTTTGAACTGGCATGCCAGTCGAAGTGCCCCAGGATTGTCAGTACATCTCTAGATTGTTTACAGGTCTGTATGAAGATGATTAACTGTCAACTATAAAACTCTTGATTTGGAGAGGAAGTACAGTTTTATGTAACAAATAATGTCATCATTTTTCTATTATTTTACTCCACACACAACCAAATTTAATATCTTTCTCACAAAAGGCGAATGTATCTTATTTCATATGTAGTGCATGTGTGTGTTTATTTGTGTATATATGTATTACTGCAGTTACAGGTTTGGATCAGTTTCATTATGTTAGTGTACAACTACCTATTTTCACATGTTTATGTGTTGAACTAACATAGCAGGTATAACATTATCAAATTCATTTAATGTTATTTATAATTGAAGTCAAATATTTTCAATTTGAGATGTCTAGTCTCTCAAAACTCAGAGGCTCCTGTAATGTTTTCAAAACAAATTCTACAGCATGGAATTTAGCCATTTGCTTCTCCTGAGTAGCCCAACAGTGAACTCAATTAATATGTTTACATTCACAGGCATGTGCATGCCTGGCATGCTCTCATGCTGTGATGCATTGCTACTCTGTGTATTTTTAAGTAGGTGGGCTGTGGAGATGACTCTCATGCCTGAAGTGTTTGGAAGAGGATTTTGTTAATTTTGTAATAAATTCCATTTTAAAGTATTAAAGACCTAGAGAGAGAAAGGGATAATAGAACACTTAAAACCCGAAGACTAGCTAGTAGCTTAAATAGAAAGCATTTGCAGCTGGTTTATCTGGTATTAAAAACATTTGTTGTGCTGACTACATATGAAGACTTGTGTGATGTGAGTTAGTTTTTAGAATCCTGTTTGTTTTAAAACATTGTTAACTGATGAACAAAATCTTTAATGTTAAGCTTGCTGACAAACTTTGTATTGCAGTTGCTGAATGAAAATTGAATAAATCTGGAAGACATTTTAAAAAAATTCTTGATGTTTTATGAGAGTTCGGATAAAATGTGCTATTTTAATTAGTCTGTGCAAGTTAGAGCTATCAAGTGAATTTATTTATTATAACGAAAAGCTGACTTATTTTTTAAGCTCTTATTTATATGGGGTTTTTTTCTTCTCTCCAGAAACTTATAGCATATGGGCACTTGACAGGGAATGCTCCAGACAGCACAGCTCCAGGCAAAAAATTAATTGATAGAATTATTGAGACAATATGTGGTTGTTTCCAAGGCCCTCAAACAGACGAAGGGGTTCAGCTACAAATAATAAAGGTAATATGATTAATACTTCCAGTATTTATAGTGGTGACAGCAGAAGACATTAATAGCCTCAGAAAAGCAGAAGCGTTCAATTTGTAAATGTAATGGTAATTTTGAAATATTTTCTTGATCCTGTTTATTTGAGATGGAAACTCCTTATCTTACGTTCCTTTCCCTATTCTCTGCCATTGCATTTTGAATGAATTCATGGTTTGACGTGAAGTCTTGTGCACAGACCTGTGGAGCTCTCTAATTGTAAGGAATTACTATCAAATAATCCTGTGCTGCCAGTGGGGAAGATGGTAATTAAGCAGCAGATTTTTAAATCCATTTTGGAACTGTTTTATGAAATGCAATTAGACCTGGCAGTCAGGCGTTACCATGGTAGCTTTGTGCTGCTGTGTCATAGGCTTCTGCTTGAAGGAGGTCTAGGGTTTCTTTCCATAGCTTGTATAAACGTTGCATGTGGAGTTTGTGCAAATAAGTGTTTCTGGGGAACTTTAGCTGTTTTCTGATTGCATCCATTAATTATGGGTATTTATTACAGGAAATTATTATGCCAAGTAATAGAAGTTAGTCACCTAGTGGAAGCACCATACCCTACTCCTGTAATAGTAGCCTTTGAATGACAGTGATGATGACCAGTAGTGAAGAATAAATTGAAGTTAGTTATGAGGAGTGGAGTATTTGTTACCTTGTATTCTTGTGTATATGTTTCCTGAGGTGTTGACGTTTCTTGCAGATTGTATTTACTTGTTCTATTGCGGAGAATGTAGTTTATTCTGCTACTCCTTTTCATAGCTCAAGTCTTCCTTTTTCTTGGCACTTCACTTCTTCAGCAGACAGTTGTTACAAATGTTGGTTCATGCTGTTGTTTGCTAGATTTGTTGTGTTGTACTGCCCAAGCATTTAAGACATTTTTCACCTTGCAAAGGGAAGTTTTTGTTGATTTAAACTTCCAATGGTTGAAACCCATTATATCTCCCTCTCACTGTAATACCTTCTCTCCAAATGCCTTCTTATTCAGGCCCTCCCCACCTGAAGGGGATTATCTGTGAGCTGATACTCTTTCTGTCCAAGAAAATAGTTGAGAAAGTAAATTCTTCAACAATTGTAAAATGCATTAAGTGTGTAAATTCATTTAGTGCCTTAATCTTTTGACTGTTTAGACTTAGCTAATTGCCATGTTAGAATGCCTGGGAAGGTGGACAGTACTGTTTTGGCTTTGACTCCATCTTTGTCCTGTACACCAGACATTGTAAAAAGCAGCAAAATTAGAAATAACCTTAGCAAAGATAAGAACCTTTGACTTGCTTTGGGGAAATAACAAAACTGCTAAGTCAGTCATATTCTCTTAGGCTTCATAACAATTCAGTTCTGGGCTCAGTGTGGACCCTGCTTCTTCAGTATGATTTGAAGGATGGATCATGTGTCTTTTCAGACTCTTCTGTGGTCCTGGTGATCAGTATGTTCTCTGAAGAATTTTAATTCCATCAGGCAGATAGAAGACAGGGAACCTGGGTCTCCTGCTTTCTGTGCTGGCACTCCCAGGCTGTTACAACGTGAGCAGTGTTCACGCAGGGCAGCTGCATCACCAACACCACGGTAAAATCTGAGAACCTTGAACCTTCCTCCCTGGAGGGTTATCTCAGTTCTGCATGCTGGGTGGACGGCCCTTACATAGGGTGCTGCCCTCAGGCTAAGATCTGGGAGCCACTCTTGGGTTTGGTAGTTACTAGATGGCTTTCCAGTGGTGGAGTCATCTTAAGCAGGTTCCCGACAATGGGAGCTGCTTAGGCATTCTGAAAATACCTTTCTGTTGACTGCGAGGGAAATAATCTTGCTGAGACTGAGGAGTGTACTTTGTCTCTTTTTAGGTATCTAAGCTTAGAGCTATGTCTGGTGGTAGCTCTGACAGTTAGTGGCTAGTTTAACTTTTCTGCCTCTATTTTTGCTTGCATGTTCTTGCCTGTGTAATCCCCTCATTCTTCATCTGCAGACTCCGTAATGAACCAGACTGGGAAATTGGCCTTCTCCTTCCTTCCTCTTGTAGTTTAGTTTGATTTGGTGTAATTTTGATGGGAAGCCATGCAAATACTTGTTCAGTTATTACAGTGAGGATTGCTGGGGCAGAAAAAAGCAACTAATTAGGCTACTGCTGCCACTGAAAATTGTTTATTCAAATTACGTTTGAAACAGCCTCCCTTGGTTGAAGCTTTTGCCCTCAGGCTTGATCTGCTAGGGCTACTATGGCATTTGTGGTGTGTGTGTGTGCAGACTTCCTGTTGACACCTGCAGAGGTTTTAGTTGAAGTTCTGTTTATATTAATTTCTGGCATTTTTGTTCCTAAAGAACTGCAATTATGATAAAAAATATACTAATTTTTTTAAAAAAAGTCTATAAAGAGTAGGGATGAGGAAGAAAGATGGGACATGAGATCAACTGTTTATCCTCATCCGTGTTTTCTTTCCTTGGTCTGCTGTATAGTAAGTATTTGTTATTATCTAGATACTTTGACAGCTCAAATTGTTCATGTTCAGCAAAGAAAGATTTTTGTGTGTGCTTGATAGCTGTAGTTTGAAAGGATGAATGTTATTTTAGTGACTGCTTTCCAAGTCTTCCATATGCAATAGACTGTTCATAAGGTCAACTCCTGTGTGTGTCTTTTTACAACTAGTCACACTGTCAGTATGACTGGTGACCATGGAGGAAGGAAAGTTCAATCAGACGTTGCTTGGACAAGTTGCCTTTTGAAATTTAACTAAGAATAGAGGACAACTCATGGTTGGATTACAGAATGGGATGATGGTAAAAGCTAACTAATTCTGAGGAATAAGGAGAATGGTGATAGGTTTGAAAGAATTTTAACAAAACTTGTGTGAAAACAGATTCCAAATTCAGAAGACCCTTAGAAAATACTTCAGTTCCATATCCTGTTGTGTTTCAGTAGTGTGGAATGCTATCTAAGTAACTTAATCATCTACAATATCATGTAGTACTGTGGTTATTTTTTCCTATAAAAAGATCATAGAAAGCTTAATTCCTCCTGCTGAGATTAAAAGGAGCTGTGGATCATGGAAAGATTTGAGAATTGAAATAATGATGCAGGAGGTTTTACATCTGAATCTTTGTATTTTGCGGCTTCCATCTTCAGGTTAATGGCTAGGACCGACTACTTAACCTGAAAATGCTGTCCTATCATTTTGCAGTTTTATTTTTTAGAGAAGGATTGCGTTTTCAGAGCTGGACTTGAAATACTTCTGTCTTGCAAAATATGCATCTGTTTGATTCCATACTAGATTCTAGTTAATTTTGAACACCTAACTTTCCAGTGATAAAATGAAATAAAACTTTATATTCTTATATAATTTATATTCTTTATATTATCTTCCATGGGAGAAACTGGAATGTAGTTCTGTTCTTTCTGAAGTCTCCACAGTCATAATCCTTCAGTGTGTTTCAGGGCTGGTAACTGACCACATGCTTGACAGTATGGATTTTTTTTTTCTTCAAATTGATGTTAAGCAGAAAAAAATATTAGTTTTAATCAAATATTGGGTGTTAATTAATGATCCATTATTACTGAAATCTGGTGTAGAATCCAGGATATGACACTGTTGATTTAAATCACTGTCTTGACTGTGAAAACATGCTGGAAGCAAACACAGTATTTTTCTGGTTTTTATACCCTTACAAAGTATTTCCATAGGTCTTCAAAGTTGGTAAACTTAAGTTACATAAACATAGGTCTTTTAAAACTATGGTAAATGTGTAACATCAATGACTGAATAATTTGGAAATAGTGAAAAGCAGGAGATAATCTTATCACTTGCTCACAAAGAAAATGCCACTTGGAGAACTATATTATTGCATTCTGTAATGGTTTTTTTTTTTAGTGTCACTCATACTGAAAAATTATTTATCTGTGAATATTTGTGTTATTTAATGTATTTGTTGCTTTGTGGTTTAAGGACTTAAGTCTCCTGCGTTTTTCCAAAAGTCAGTCCATAGTAACACATTATTTCATTATAAGTTAATGTTTGGACTTCAAGTTGACTTTTAAAAAATTTTATAATTTAAAAATAACCCTATAGCCCTTCTCAAAGAAAACGGAATTACACGGTTTCAGTAGCTAATACGCTAGAGAGAGGGGTTATGGCCACTGTGTTGTATGTGCTGTCTCAACTACTGGAGAGTTCCCAGGCAACTGAATTGCAAGTATTTTACCCAAAGTAAGTTAGTGCTGATCAGGTGATGGCTGTACTGTGTCATAAATCTTCCAAAGATAAGATGATCAGAGTTGGCTGAGAGGAGGAAAAGAATGACCCTGAGTTGAAAATTAGCCTTCCTAGCAAGTCTGCAATGTAGGTGCATCTGCCTCTCTTGTGTTCTTAAATTGTTCTACTGGTTGTAGTTACTTTCTTTCACTCTAACCATCCTGTTCTTGCAGAATATTCAGTGCGAGAGGAATGAGAAGTTTACAGGTACAGATGGATGCTGTATGGTTTTAGTAGAGAATTAATGTCAATTTAGTTATTAAACTACATTAATTTTTCCTCACAAATCAGGATATTTCCTGTACTGTTCTAGTACACTCATTTTACATAATAGGAAATTCACTAAATAGGCAAACATGCTTCAGGCTAAAAGAAAAAAATACTATGGGTGTCATACAAAGATATGATAATCTGTAACTCAAAAAATAATCCTGAAGATTTTTCTCCTTTCCCAAACCCATCTGATGGTTGTTTATAAAAATGAATAAACTTTATTTATAGTAACTATGTAGAGGCACAGAACAATAGGGTCTTTCTCAAATACAGAACAAGAGGTGTGAAGAACTGGAAGGAAGGCCTAAGGAAACAATGTCACAGTCAGGATGATAGCCAGTAGTTTCAGAACAAGGAAAGCTTGTTGGCTGTTGGTATTTTTGCAGGCTTTGTGACAAAGAATGCTTTTGTAGAAGGACCTGAAGTATAATGAGGTAGTGCTAACAATGTTTTTACAAAGGTTTCCTTCCCTGCCGAAAGAACAGCAAAGGGGAGGAGTACAGTAAAGTAGTAATCATCTCTCCATAGCTCACTCTGAAGATACTGGATGAAAACAGATGAGCTAAGTGTGACAGAAGGAGTGAGAACTCGTTTGCAAAAAGCCTTGTGCAGCAAATCTACCATGATAGAAAAGAGCAACCTAATGCTGTCATAGTCAGTAGAGCCACTGCAGTCTGCAGAGACGTATTTTTCCATCCAGGCTTTGCTCCCAGATGTTGTCCTACCCCATCCCTTGTCCTGGCATGGATTTAATACTCTGAATCCACTAGAATCACTTTTAAAACAAACAAACAAAAAAAACCCCCAAAACCAAACACCAGAAAATCACCTGTGGGTTTTTTTGTTCTGTTTGGTTTTAATTGTTTTAATGTGTTGCCATTAAAATAGCACAGGCGGCTTCATGCTCCAGACATGTTGCAAAATAAGCAATAAGAGTATACAGCTGGGAGTAAGGCAGAGCTTTTGTTGTTCCACCTCTCAAGGACATGTGTTGCTGTGCAGCAGTTTGAGATTTTGTGTAATCCTGCTTAACTGGGGACTGTTGCTGAGGTGGTTGCCTTCAACTCACCTGTCTCCCTCTCTTCCTCCTTGCATTGGACCTAGTAGCTGTTTGGCCACAGAGTAAGGTTGGGCAGTAATCTGATGAAAACTGATAAAGTAAGAAAGAGAAGAATTAGTTTTCTAACATCCGAGTTGACAGGGGTTTCAGAGGAGCAGGACTGCTGCTCTTGATCGTAACCTGCAGTTTCTCGGGGTTAGCTGTCCCATCAGTTCTGGTAATGATGTGCTCTTTTATGATACAGAATGAGGTGATGTTGTTTAGGGCATGCTGTCAAATTGAGCCCTAAATGGAAGCTGCCAAGAGGTAATGATGTTGTCAGAAAGTAATTGTAAAATACTTCCTGTCTCATGTTCATTCTTACATTTCTGCTAGATTGTGATAGTAGAGGAAGAGAAATGGCACTGAGACATGAAGTAAGCATGACTAATAGCCGGAGGGTGGCTCTAATTGGAAAGGAATATGAAAGATATTAGCAAAATATCAAAGTTAAAAATGCTTACCAGTTTACAAACACGTTTAGGGTTCATCATCTCTAGTGCCTGAGAAGGAAAGAAACCCGAAGAAGTGACTGTCAGAATCTCTGTAGTGAAGTTGCACTCTTTAATAGTTAGATATCTGCAAAGAGATGCCCTGCTGGAAAGACTGAGTTCTCAGTCTGCATAGAAGATGTAGTTATTCAGTGAATCTGGATTAATATGTTAAGGAAGTATGTGTCCCTGTGTGTGTAAACATTTCTTTGCCTCCACACCCTCTTATCAGGTGGTGTGAAAAGAACCAAGGTCTAGTAGCCATAACAAACTTACTGAAGAAATTTAGGAAATTCAGGCTGTTAAGCCAATTAAAACAAAAGAGCACATAATCCGTCTGTAGCCTTGACACCTTTTTCTACTAGCAGGCATTCTGTCATATTATTAAAAATTGGGGGAAAAAACCTATGGGTTTCTTTGAACTGCAATGGAAGTTAATACTGGACTTTCAAATATCAAATTCCTAATCACCTGAATTTAACAAGGAGACAAAACGTGACACAAAGGAGTAACTTTATGAATGACATAGCTAGAACAAAAGCGATAGAGACTTGATCCCCTGCCCCACTGCACCTTTTCATTAAGAGTCCAAAATGCTAGGCAGCAAGAGACCTTATCTTCCAAGTGAGAAATTGTAGGTGGTTCATAAGCTGATGTATTGTAAGTGTGTGTGTCTCAGTGTTACCTTTTGGCATTGGGTGAAAGAAGTCTTAACTAAATCTAAATGCTTATTGTATTGGGCCCAAACATTAGTGCTTTGGAAAAAAAATAGCTGTCTATTTATGTCTGGGCTGCACTTGTTTGGCTCGTTTTCAGGAGTTACTGATTTTATTTTTTTAAGCTAGCATAGACAAAGTTTTTCAAGGCTAATTCTGTTACAGAATTATTAGTGAAAGATTAAGGGAGCTTTCTGGTTTGGACTTTCAGGACTTCATGATGCACAAAACTTGAAAAAGTAGAATACTAAAATATGTACAGGTGTGCAGCCTTTCCAGCCGGATCGGAGAGTGCAGAATCAAATCACTGGGAGTTACTTGCCTTCAGGGTGATCGTGTTTGCTCCTGAAACATGTAGGAAAGAGTTGGAGAAGTCAGCAGAGCTGTGATTGATGTGAGTAGCTTTGGGGATAAATTTTGGAGTGTGAGAGTACTGTAGTGTAGGGGATACAGATCTGTTACCTGATCTGAAGTGTGCAACTCTAATTAATGGGGTTCGGCATATTTTAACTCAGTATCTGCAAGTCTCAGAAACCCCCCAGGAATTCCTGGCCATAAGGTAGAGGTGGAACAGTACAACGCTTAATGAAGTGTGTAAGTGAAAATGTCACACAAAGTCGTGTGTGTAGGCCAGTGTAGAAGGTGTTTGTATTAAGGGGAGAGGGGAAGGGAGAGGTGGTGAATGGTTTAAATGTATGAATAGGTTTTGGTGGCAGACTCATTGATAAGAGATCATAGAATAGAATCATAGAATGGTTTGGGTTGGAAGGGACCTTTAAAGATCATCTAGTCCAACCCATCTTGCAATGAGCAGAGACATCTTTAACTAGACCAGGTCTCTCAGAACCCCATCCAGCCTGACCTTGAATGTTTACAGTGATGTGCCATCTACCGCCTCTCTGGGCAACCTGTTCCAGTGTTTCACCACCCTCGTAAAAAACTTACTCCTTAT
This sequence comes from Strix aluco, assembly GCF_031877795.1. Classification (NCBI taxonomy): domain Eukaryota; kingdom Metazoa; phylum Chordata; class Aves; order Strigiformes; family Strigidae; genus Strix; species Strix aluco. The sequence goes on from NC_133931.1 coordinate 37,886,707, forward strand.
ATCTAGTCTAAATCTACCCTCTTTTACCTTTAAAACTGTTACCCATTGTCCTATCACAACAGGCCCTACTAAAAAGTCCATCCCCATCTTTCTTGTAAGACCCCTTTAAGTACTGGAAGGTCGCTATAGGGTCTCCTTGGAGCCTTCTCTTCTCCAGGCTGAACAACCCCAACTCTTGCAGCCTTTCCTCATATGGGAAACTCATAGGTTCCATCCATCTGATCATTTTTGTGGCCCACCTCTGGACTCACTGCAAGAGGTCCATGTCTTTCCTGTGCTGAGGGCTCCAGCTCTGGATACAGTATTCCAGGTGGGGTCTCATGAGAGTGGAGTAGAGGGACAGAATCACCTCCCTTGACCTGCTGACCAGGATGCAGCCCAGGATATGGTTGGCCTTCTGGGCTGTGAGCACACATTGCTGACTTGTGTCCAGTTTTTCATCCACCAATACCCCCGAGTCCTTCTCCACAGGGCTTCTCTCAATCCATTCACCTCTCAGTCTGTATTGATACTGGAGGTTGCCATGACCCAGGTGCAGGACCCTGCCCTTGGCCTTGCCTCATGAGGTTCACACAAGCCAACTTCTTGAGCTTGTCCAGGTCCCTCTGGATGGCATCCCATCCCTCAGGCGTGTGTCAGCTGTACCACTCAGCTTGGTGTCGTCTGCAAACTTGCTGAGGGTGCACTTGATCCCACTGTCTGCGTCACTGATTATTAAATAGTACTGGTCCCAGTACAGACCCCTGAGGGACATCACATGTCACTGATCTCCATCCAGATAAGGCACTGGATTTTGTTGTGGCTTTTATATGTCCTTTCCCCTGCATGATGTTTCCATTAGCAGAAGCAGGGTATTGATAAGTTTTGTGGAGGTATTGCATCATTGCACACAGAGGGTAAGAATTAAGGATGGGGGTGTGAATTTTAACTTCGCACTACTTGGTTTTTAGAAGGCTGGAGACATGTAAGCTGAATTTTGGGAGGGGGGAAAAAAGAACGGTACCAGTGCTTGGAGACTCAGGTTCCTTTAACGAAGCCATTGTCTACAGTTTGCCTACCTGTGATTTCTTGTCTTCAGTTGGTTGGGTGTTTTTTGACTTTTTTTCCCTTTCGATTTTTGATAAAGACTTCTACTGGGCATTTAGGCAGCACTACTTTGTAGGTTGTAGTGTGAGATGCTGTTAAGTGGTCATGCAGATAAAAATGTATACTCTCCAGAAAGAAATGTAAGTACAGTCCTTCATATATATACCTCCCTATGTCCACTGATGAGAGGACTAAGGCATCACAGGCAGAATAGGAAGGGACCTTAATGGACTGCTTATCTAGGAGTAGAATTCAGGTCTCTTCAGCAACAGCTCAGTGAGATGGGTCTTTAATTTTCTTTTTCCTGTTAAGCTGTACAGTGGTTTTTAACTGAGTGATAACTCTTTGTCCACTTGTTGGTGACATGTGTGGACAGAGGTGTCAGTAAGAGAAGTTAGGCATGGTTTGATGAGTAAATTACCCAACACTTAAAATAACTTTTGTTTTTAACTGTGATAAACTTGCAAAAGTATGAGGTTTCCAGTGTTTCCAGTTCTTTCTTACTTACCCTAAACATCCCATTAAATCATTAACTCTGTCAAAGTCTTTAATGGCTAAAATTCCCTGATTTCTTCTCCTGGAGTACAGTGATCAGTGTAAACATGTTTGTTCTGTTGTGGACCAAGCTTTTCCCCTCTCCAACATGCACCTCTCACAATGTCTTCACACCCTGTCCTCAGCTTTCATCTGCCTCTATTTCTGCTTTTTAATCCAGCCTGCCTCTACCTCACATAAAGATAATGTCTTACTTTCTGTGTTACCTGATCTTTAGAGGCTTATTTGCATTTTTTTTTTTTTTTGTAAAAAAGAGAAGCAGATACTTGCTCAAATAGAAAGAAAGAAGTTAATTTCTACAGAGAGGGCAACACAATACTCTAGCATCTACCCAAAGAGTGTTTAGAAAGGAGGTTGTCCCACTTATAACTGCCTAATTTCATACTCAGTCTTTTTCTTCACATTTACATTTATTTGTAAAACAACTTTCGGACACTTTAGATTGCTTTCAGGTTTTTAACAGGTAGTCTGTTGTTCATTTTTGTGTCTAGAAAATTCTAGGATTACTTTTATTAACTTCCTGTTTGGTAACTCAGTAGATAACTTCTTATATGCTGTGAAACATGTATTTCCTAGATATGTTGATTAAAAACACTTTCAATTTAATATGACTGGATATGTATGATGTTCCAGTATGGCTACAAGAGTACCTGTGAAAACTTAATTAAAACTGCAGTTCAAGGTATGTACTTAGTTATATTTTCAGAGTAATCAAACCTTCATATTTATTCACTGCAAACTATTTGATTGACAAGACAAGTCTTGAATGGAGAATATATGTATATGTGTGTTTGTTTATTTAGGCTTTGCTCACTGCAGTAACATCTCAACACATAGAAATCCACGAAGGAACAGTGCTACAGGCTGTAAGAACATGTTACAATATCTATCTAGCAAGCAAAAATCTCATAAATCAAACCACAGCCAAGGCCACTCTAACACAAATGCTGAATGTCATTTTTGCACGTATGGAAAATCAAGCAGTGAGTATCTCAGTATCTTTATATAGAAACTAGCTCTTAAAATCAGCTTGAGAGATTTGTTTTGTCATTATTATTAAAGCTTTTTGGTTTTCCAAACTTACGCACTTCTGAAAAAAAAAAAAAGAATCTGGTATCTTACATTGTTCATTTTGTGTTCTGCACTCTGAAATAGGTGTGAAATGTGTTTCTGGGGATTGGGGTGTTGTATATGATTTAAAGTTCTCATAGCAGTCCTCTATATTTAATGGATGTATTCAACTTCAGTTTCTATTGTCAGACTGTCAAGAAATGCCACACTACCTGCATAAGAGTGCATATGGAGTACATTAGTGTTAGTGAAATGCTCTAGTGTTGTTGTGATGATAAACACCGAAGAAATAAGCCATGATTTAAGAAAAAAAAAAACCCTTACAAAAAAAACCCAAACAAAGAAAAACTTTCCAGTCATGTAATCATTTACATTTTTTAAGTATTTGAATGTATAGTAGTCACTAACAGATATGTACATGTCACTGAAATTGCTGTTGTGAGTTCTCAGCGGGGACCCCAGCATATGCCCTGTGCCTTCCACTGCTGGTAATAAAGATCAATAAGGCAAAGTAATGGTCCTAATTCCTATTAAAAAAACCCAACACCTAAAACCCAAAGAAAAAAAAAAAAAAATTGCCCAGATTTGAGAACTGGTTGAATTCCTACTACTTCTAGAAGTAATTCTACTGTATTATTACAAACTCTTAGGATTTATCTAAGAATGGGTAGTACTTTGGTTCATACTTTCCTCTCAGAAGCAACTGCGTATTGGTATGTGGTACCATCACAGTCGAAGATTTATAAGACATGTTTATGATAAGTCATGCCAAAAGCCATACAGTACCTGAGAAATCTGTGCAGTTATTGTCCTTTTAAGCAACTTATTCTACAATGGAAGTCTTCATTTTTGTCAGACTGTAAGTGTGGTCTTTATGCAAGTTGATAAGTAGTTCTGCTTTTTTTGCACACTCAGGGCAGTTATTTTAATATGATAGCTAACAAATGCTGGAAGAAATTATATGAGCTGTAATATGAAAGGTAATATCTGCTTGGGGATCTATAGCATCCCAAAAGATGCAGCATAGAAAGCTTTAAGTGGAAGAGTAAAGGTCTGAGATCATAGTAGCCAAAATAACTATAGGAAGTTACAAAACTTTTGGTAAACACTAGACTCTTCAGGGATAGAAAGCCAGTCCTTAGAGCATCTCTTCAAAGGACACCCTCCTTTGGTTTGACTTTAAAGACTGTTCTCTTAAGCATTAGACAAGTTACAGAAATTCTTTCCTTTCTGGGGATTCCAGATCAAGGAACTGCGAAACTGAAATAGTCTTTGCCTTACAGTTTTAAGTATGATGATTTCTTTCTGAGGATCTGTCTTCTGTAGTGTTGTGGAAGTGCTGCTCTTTTCAGTTTTAACACTTATTTTTGTTTTTTTCCCCTGGATGTTTAGCCAGTTTTGGGGTTGGGGTTTCTTTTTTTTTTTCCCCAGTCTTTCCCTTAGTACCACATGCTTGTAGGATAACAGAAGACTCATTTAAGTTCTCCAGTGTATTTCTCTTTGTCAGAGCTGCATAGATGTTTCTCCATGCAGTCGTATATTGTCACATCTCCTGGCTGATCATCTTACAGGCCAGGCAGACAACTCTTGGTCCTGTACTGTGTGTAGTTTAGTCATCCCTCTTCCACAGTGAAGGTACAGTTAAATGTAATGTGCATAGTTGAAAAGCAGCCTTCTTGCAAAGGTTTATCCCATGATGTTAAAATTATTTATAATAATACAACGGATGCATTTTCTTAAACTGTTACAGCTTTATGAAGGCACTGTGTAAGCAGAAACAATAGAGATTTCATGTTTATAAAATAATGTATACAATATGTATGGAGCTCGTTGTTTTGATAGTGAAATTCTTGTGTGATTGCAATGTTTTTGTAGCTTCAGGAAGCCAAACAGATGGAAAAGGAAAGACATAGACAGCAACACCATCTACAGCAGTCTCCAGTAAGCCATCATGAGCCTGAGTCACCTCAGTTGAGACATATTCCAACACAGACTGATCAGCTATCCAAAGAACATGAAAGAGAGCTTGACCACAGCACAAATGATGTGGACAAGAACCTTCAAGAAGATATAGAGGCAGAAAATGGATCTGATATATCTAGTGCTGAAAATGAACAGACAGAAGCTGACCAAGCTACAGCAGCAGAAAGTAATCAGTGTGTATTTCTGTTTCATGGAGGGAGGGAAAAGGTCTGTAAAAAGAAAGGCTTGAGGATTGTCTTTTTTTTTTCCGCTCTCCCAAATCTGGAGTCAGGCATATATTTTCAAATAGTTCACCAATGCAGAATGCCTGTTGTCCTTGTTACCACTGTTAAACTTTATCACGAGTATCCTTTAGTCTTACACTCTGTTGTAGCAAAGATTCCTCTTTGCACCTATGCAATACTGTGAAAGTTTTTGAGAATAACATCTCAAAACCAGTAAGTTTTCAGTGTTTAATGTACATGAAAATACAAAATTGATGTCTTTTGTTGGCATTGGCCTGTGGCTTAATTACCATTTACAGGTTAAACACCGGAATGCTTATGTTCTGCAAATACTATTTTCAGAGCATCCAAACACAGCTTTTTTTAAAAAAAAACATATACTCTCCTATTAATAGATTTATAATTGAATTTTTAAATATTTAATGCAAGTAAAATATCTCCTTAATTTCTGAGTTTCTCATTAATATTTGTTTGGGTTTGTTTTTCTTTTTAAAGATCTTTCTAAAGCTGATGGAGGAACATATGATGGTGAAAGCAATGAGTGTGAAGAGAAGGCACAAGAAATTGTAGAAAGTATTGTTCAGGAAATGGTGAACATAGTAGTTGGAGGTATTATATTAATATGTCTAGTCAATAGTGACTGCAGTCTGAATCTTGACATTAAGAATTATTTTAACACTTCTGAATATTTAACTAAAACATGTCATTATGTAAGTAACACATGCTGAAGAAAACAGTTTCAGTTATCAGACCTTAGCTGTGCATTATTTAACAGTGAAATGGACAAGATTTCATACATTCATTTACACTCTATATTGGAGACTAATGTTCTTTTTAAAATACAAATTCTTGTTCCTTTTTTTTTTTCTGTTTTGTTTCCACATAAACTCTTCACAAATGGGCCTGTCTGTATTAGCAGTGTAGCAGTACGTTTTTCAGTTTGTTCAAAAGTGTATATCAGATCAGTGACTTTTTTTTTCCCCTCAAATGCTTCTTGGAAACTTGGTAGAATGGTGAACCTGGCAATATAAAGTTATAAAGTAATTTTTTAATTGTAATTTTCATTAGTGGGAATAAAGAGTATTTGTAATTTCTTTAGTTATATGCCATGTAAATTCTGCCTTAAACGCCTTCTTATAATACTTTGCTTATGGTTGTTTTAGTATTTAAATATTAAATTTTAAAGCTCTTTAATTTGCATTCTTATGTAACATTTGTTTATCATTTTTACATCTTTTCTGATAGATATGGAAGGGACTGCTGAAAGTGCAGGTGGTGATGGCACAATTGTAACATTAGAGGATGGCAGTGACAGTGAAAACATTCAGGCAAATGGAATTCCAGGGACTCCAATTTCTGTTGCTTATACACCATCTTTACCTGATGACAGATTGTCTGTCTCTTCCAACGATACTCAGGTACAGGCAGTTGTAAATTAGGAAATACTGAAAAAAGTAATATCTTTTAAGTGTTGCCCAACACTTGTGCAGAGTGTGTTTAATATAAATCCATAAAGTAAGTTACTCAGATGAATTTAAAATATTAAGTCATGTTCTAAGCATTACTCTATTTTAATGCGCTATTTAAATTAAATTTTTGTAAGTACATTTTGCAGGTGATGCTTTTTGTCCTTGCATATTTTTAGCTGCCCCATAGAGTACACTGTTCCGGCATTAGAGAACTGTCCCCTGTTTTTTGAAGTGCTCCTGAGAAACTGTAAAACTATCACTCAGTACACATAATGAAGAATATAGTCCATTATAGACATGCTTGTATAATTTCAATGTGCTCTCTTCAAATGATAAATCAAAATTTCAAGCCTATAGCATGACCTTACTGCAGTGATTTCAGATAAGTTTCATGTCTGAGAGGATTTGATTTTCATTAACAAGAGAGATGTGTAAATACACTCCCTCTGTGTATCAAATATCAGCATGAGTGTACTGTCAGCTGACAGAGGGTATCTGAGTAATTAGGTTTGGGAATAATGGATTTTAAGCTTAAAAAGCTAGAGTCACATATGCCATACAAATAGAAGATTAACATTAAATATGTTGCTTATATAAGGAACAACAATACAGAATTGCAAGAACTTAGTAATAGAGGTGATTATTGTACCATAGAAGTTTTACCAAATGTATCTTGCCACAGATACGTAACTACTCGCATTGCATTAAAATGTCAAGTTTGTTGCGTTTTTTTTTTAAACTAGTTATCTGCTGAAAAAGTCTGAAGGCAATTCACTGCAAGTTACCTTATTTAAACTTGACCTACCTAATTTCATGACAGTCTTTAATTAATTCTGACTTTTTACTGAGATGGCAGTTTTTATTAGTGAGTTTGCTCATTTTAACTGAACAGAATATTTTGTTTTGTTTTAGTTTAGTCTTGAGACCTTAAAGCTATAGTGAATTAGTTATATTTGTATAATATGTTAACTTCTTGTTGCTAGGAGGTGGGGATTTCCCTACACACCCTGCTAATACAAAATGGAATACTGAAATATGTTAACTTCTTTAGGAATCTGGAAATTCTTCAGGACCTACCCCTGGTGCTAAGTTTTCCCACATTTTACAAAAGGATGCCTTCCTTGTATTCAGGTCACTGTGTAAACTCTCCATGAAGCCCCTGTCAGATGGACCACCAGATCCAAAGTAAGGAGAATTAAGAGTTCTCATAATGAATCTTTTCTATTTGAAAATATAAATAAATTATTTAAATATTTTTGAGAGCCTTCAGTTACTGAGGAAATAATGGTATGGTAAAAAGAACCTAGAAATTGTGAAGAGGTGCTTTTATATTTTAATGCATCTTTTGTATGTTAAACGAAAGCAACTGCTGCTACCCGTCTACCTGTTTAGAAGTTTCTTAACAATGCCTATGCCTCCTGTAAGTACATCATGTTCTTCCAAGTTGCTCTTTATAATGTTTTTCAGAATTTTTTGTAAAGAAGGTTTTCAGGTATTCTTGGTCTCAACTAACGCTCTGCTTTTAAGTAATACCCTAAGTTCATAACCGTCGCTGTTTATGCCCCACAGTTTCTTAACATCCCTTGCATGTTGGGTATCCAGTACACATACCTAACTCTACTTCATCTTAATATCAGCTCCTCACTTTGAGCTGGTACTGGTTATGATAAACTTGTCATACACTGTTTCATTCTTTTGTTTGGGTTGGACACTTTTGAGAGCCTCCTTAATTGAAACACAGGTGTTTTGAAAACTAAGTCTTTATTTGGCTGTTTTGGAAATCTTGTCCTCTGACTGAAGATACCATGTTTTCAATTTGGCTTAGAGAATTTTTCGTTGTAAACAAAAAAAAAATATTCTCCTCTATAGATGGGCACCAGTATTAGTTAGTTGTTGAGTACTGGCAAAGAACTTTGTTTTTCTGGTCTTAGGTAGAATTTATATGCATCTTTTTTTTGCACATTAGGAACAATTGGTAACAATTTTAAAGAGGAATGGTTTTTTTGTTCCTAAGATATTAAAACTGTAGTATGACTTCTGATGGTAACCAAAGGCCCGGTATTCTTCAAAACAAAATCAGCTTTATTGTTTCAACATCTAACTTTTAAAGCAGGTGACTTTAAGACAGTTTAATTTAATCACCAGTATGTGTTGTGGATTTAATAAGCTAAAAAAAAATATGATGTAGTAGAAAGGGGTTCGAAGGGTTAGTCTAGAACTGTTTTCAAATTGATACCTATTGATGCACTGTGGAAAGTCAGGACATTCAAGAATGAAGACTGAGACATGAGGTTTTTCCTCAATATTTTTGAGAATCTGTCTTCCAGGAAATGCCATGAAAATCCTCTGGTTTTAGTCAGTTCTCTGAGACTAAGATTGTCCATTTATTAAAGGTTTTAATAGATTAACTCCCTCTGGAAGAGCAGCAGTAGCTATTGAGGCACTTGGAGCATCTCCTCTGAATCCATGGAGTCCTTGACGTTCATATTAGAACTGATTAAGGTCTTCATATAGAACAAATTGGAGGAAATCGTATTTAGGGCAACAAGAATTAGCTGCAAAGGCATTCGAAAAGTCCCGTGGTTGGAGAAGCGCCTAGAATTTAACGGTGGTTCTGAGGCATTGATGGCTTTTTGAACTATTACAAACATGCTGTAATTGGAAGAGGAGGCGTAGGATATCTACAGCATTTTAAAAAGTCTTATCTGCCTCTTTAAAAATAAACTTTTCAGTGAAATTAGCTATGGAGTCTTTAATGAAAATATTTTTAAATTTTAGGTAACTGGTCATGGAGCTTTTAGCTTAAAATCACAAGGCTGGGAGTTGAGATCAATGTTATGCTTCCTAGGAACCTGCATAATCTCTTTATCTCCTTTTTCCCTGGAATGAAATAAGATGGGGGAGACATGTCTTGAAGGTTCATTTATTAGATTTTAGTTCTTAAACTTGTTTTAAATTAAGTGGGCTCTACACATCATACAGAATTGGTAAGGCTAGAAAGTTAGGACTTCAGCTGTGAGTTGACTCTTGCTGGAAGTAGGCAGTACTTCATATTTTATTTATGGTTGAAATTCTCTTTATGTTTAAATTCTTACATTTCATAGCAAAGTATGGTCTGGTCATGTGCTGTCTACACATTTGATACAACATGATGCAAAAATCAAGCCTTTTGCGTTAAAAGAGATCATTATGTTAGGTTCCATGTAGCTGTGCAGTGTCCAGAGCCAGGCATTTTCTTGCAGAACTTCTACAGAGAGCTTTGGGCATTTACTTTGGGGCATTTATTTTGACCTGCAGCCCATTAGGAGGATTGGGAGGAACAAGTTCCTCACTCAATTTGACTGGCTCTGTTTTGCTTCTTAAAAACATTTTCAGGCAAAAAGTCTAGTCTTGGATTATATTCTGTGAGTTTGAAATGCTTGTAGATTGATTCTCCCCATCTCACTTTGTTTGCCAGAGTGCAGAAGTCATTGAGTTTATTTGCAACATACTTGTTATTAATTTGCATTTTTGTTTTTAGCTAGACTGGAATTACTTTTTTTTTTTTTTCCCATTAAGCTCATATTTTTGCAGTATACGGCAAATATCCAGCTATTTTGTGTCACGTGTTGACTTGACGTCCTCCTTACTCTATCTGGGCTGTACTGTATGAAAAATTTCTTGTCATTGTTCCTTATGCTTCCTAACTGTCCTCTGTCAGTGGGTGGTTTTTCAATGAAAGCTGTGGACTGTCTTGTTGGGAAAGCCATTTGTGTCTATACCTGCTCTTCAGAAGAGCTATAGTCTTTTTTGAGATGATCAGAAGTGGGAAGGAGCATCAAGAGTCTGAGGAGAGAATGCTTTCACCCAGAATGCTATTTAAATTGCATTATATTTTCATAGATGCAGATTTCCTTTACACTTTTCTGTGTGTGTGGTTTGGGTTTTTTTTTTTTTTTTGCATAAATAGTAGCACTGTTCTGACAGGAATTCTAGTTTGCTTCAGTCTGTAAGAAGCATGATGTTACTGTGGAGCACTTGACAACACTGCAGTTGCCTGACTTCGCTATTGCCATGCTTAAAATAGGCATGTTATGTATCTTGGCTGCTCTTGGAGTGGGATGGGGCCAGTAACTGATACACAATATAAAATACTGTATTTGAGAAAAGACATTTCAGTGTTGGGAGGAAGTAGGTCAGGCAGTACAGCTGTTGTCTTTATGGGCCTTCAACTCTCTTCCTGTGCTGGTGAAAATAGAGGAGGAGGAATTTCTACCTTTGGGTAGTCAGGGTTCTATAGATGAACTGGATATTTTAGATGGTATCTTCCAAAAATTCATTAAAAGGAAAGAATGCTCCCCTTCATCCTCTGGCTAAGATGGGCAGCATTGCCTACTATTGCTGCTGTTCTGCAGTGCTGTGCTACAGAAGAGAGAGAGACTCAACAGTAATGGAGAGAAACAGTAACTGGAAAAGGTTATTTTTGCCTACCTTCTTGGCTGAAGAGTGACCACTTCAACAAAAAAGATCAACATCTTTTTCTGACTCATTCTACACCAGGTTGTGTCAAAATTGAGTTTATTTCATAAACATTCCACATAGAAAATCATGGTGTGTATTCAAGAGAATGTTTTTTTTTTTTTATGACTTACACTGAGCTGATAGGATGCATTGCTTTATTCTAGATCTCATGAACTGCGATCAAAGATTCTTTCATTGCAGTTGCTTCTGTCCATTCTGCAAAATGCAGGACCTGTCTTCAGGACAAATGAGATGTTTATTAATGCTATTAAGCAGTACCTTTGTGTTGCACTGTCAAAAAATGGAGTCTCATCAGTTCCAGAAGTGTTTGAACTTTCACTTTCCATATTTCTTACCCTCCTCTCAAACTTTAAGACTCATCTAAAGATGCAAATCGAGGTAAGTTACGTGAATTTCTGATTTAAGGGGTGGGAGGGTGTTAAGTGAACATTTGTTCATATATTTGTGTGTAGCTTGTTCTTGCTTAGATAAATTTGTTTTCCTTTCTGAATCTCAGCTTTTGTGTAAGACTTGCCAGGTCTTCCTGTGCGTAGAAGCTCTTTTTCACGCCGTGGCAATGGACTTGCTTGCAACAATGCCCTTGAAACCTCCTTCAACTAAAATAGCAGCATTTTCTTTGGAATACTTACAGATTAAATAAAATTTGCTCTGTAACATCAGAAGTAATGTGACGCTTGCAGTAGTGCTGCTTGCTGAAGTGGAATGTGATGGGAAAACTTCTGTAAGGCTGTTGAAAAAAAGTCCATCATATTTTAACTAGAACATGAAATTAAGTATATTAAGTAAATTAAGTAAATAAAGAAGTGGGCCATTTCATCACTTAATAATAGGCATTAACATAAACTAAGAAATTTTACAGTGCAAAACATGCTTTGATTCACGCTGATTGAGGTAAACTTTTACAATCATAACATGCCCATACTCACTACTGTTAATGTATAAGTTAGTTTCCTTTATGTAAAAGCAGAATTTTCTGTTGGCTGTGGCAGGGTATTATCTCAGAATGTTGTTGAAACTCAGAAATGAGGTTTGTGGATAAGCTCTGTTAGCCAATGTTCGGTAAGGCGATTGGGAAGTTTTAGCTCTGTACTACGTAGTACAAGCAAATGAATACACTTATGAAAAGACTGTGTAATATATGGCTTTGCAAAGGAATTTTAGAATAAAAATTAATAACTTAAAATGCTTTGTGGATTCTCTTTGAGGTCACTTCAACAGATTTCTTTCTCTAGGGAAATCCCAGCTATTTGGTTATTGTAGCCACTTCACTTTGTATGTCAGGACCTACATCAATACATGTCCTGAATAAGATAATCTAATTTCCTCAGGTCTCAAAAGGTGTACTCATGATTTAAGTCCTTTGGCCATAAGCAGAGATAAGTTCATATTCTTGGCAAGACATTGCTCATTTTCTCAGTGTGCTAAGGGTCTTAATTCCATGGTAAATAAAGTAGTAGTGTGTGCAGTGTGTGCCCACTGTTCATTTTGGTAATTTATGTTTTGGGAGTCAGTATGAATACTGAAGCCTACAGATTGCCCCATAAATTTGGAGGTTAAGTATGTGAAAAGATGCTGAGAAATGTTGATGATTTTTCTGTTACAAGGACCTTGAATTCAGGGATTTCTTCATCTATGGATGTCATTGTGTAAGTTAATGTGTTGTGGCAGCTTTGGAGGAAGAACCTCATTTTGCCAGTACCATGCCAGAAAGGTATTATGTTCTGATCACTACTAGGTGATCACTTTGGTGCCTTTTTGGGGAAGAAACAATAGGATTTTCAGTATTTCCTTGAGCATAGCTTGGATAGAAATACAGGTTTGGTGATTGAATGTGCCTTGAAAATATGATGAATTTTGAAGACTTTCAAGACAAACTGTGTATGCTCAACAAGACTAGTGCATGTGCAGTGTTCAGCACAGACTGGGCCGAGCTGCTCTTCAGTCACACAGCCTGTTTCCCGGAAAGTGTTGGACTCGCTATGTGTTCACAGAGCTTACAAGTCAGTGTGTAGGTGGTAAATGCACTGCAATCCGGCTTCCCTGACAGAAATTTGATGAGCTTCCATCGCTGCCATCCTTTCCCTAAATTCCAAACAGCAAATGAATTCACATCTGAGGAAAATTTGATACAGGATACCCTACACTATTGCAGCTTCTAGAATATGCTAAATTAGGACCATCACCACATAGCAGGGCTGCATTTCCTCCTCACAAATATGAAAGCCAAAAGCTTGATGCTGCCAAAGTATCCATCTATTACAAAGCATGGGGGACAGCAATTTCTAGAAACTTACCCTTTTTCCTGGTTGTGAGCTAAGAATTCCTTTTCCTTCAGCTACTGATCCTAAAGGTTATTCAGAAGATGTGGGTAGACAAGTAGATAACTTCATATTCAGTGTGTGTCTTGGAGCTGTAAGGAGAGCCATATGTTCTGATTTATAATATGCAAAATCTATATATTTTGGGATTGAGGATGCATTCTTCATCAGTGTAAGAAATTTTTGGCATACTTTAAAATAATAGTTTCAGATTCTGTTGAAAGTGACCCTCCCTTGGTCCTTTGACTTAAATATTCAGCTAACACTGCCCTCTGACAGTTAAAATAGTTTGAGTCGTACCTTAATTGTATTGTAACTGTATTTCTAAATGGGTCAATAAATATATTTGCAGCAGATCAAATCCCAGATATCAGGGTATTTGGGGTGTCATTTAGTTATACTTTCCACCCTTTTGTAACGGCGAATAAGCTATCTTAAAACTTATTTTCAGTAGACCGAACTAAATAATTAGCTCTTTTCTAGTTTACTTTTCCAATATGCTTAGGAATAAAGTCTCAACTCTGTGACATGAATTGCAATAAGTAACATAGTGATAGATAGCATTTTTAAATATCTGAAATGTAAATAATCAGTATGGATTTGAGAAGCTGTTCATTCCAAGATACACTTGTCCAAAGTTGACACCAGAACCAAGAAGTCAGCTGTGTCTCAGAAACATAGAGATCCAAAGAGTCTTTGTAGTATGCAGACCTTCCAGCTAATTTCTCTTCTGACTTAGATTTGGGTTTCATTTTTATACTTGAAACTGTTTTCTCTGCTCCATCAGTGACTTCTTTTTTTAAACTTTCTACCAGAAAAAAATTATTCTCCTGGTTCCAGAGGGTATATAACATTACTCTTTCAGTAAAAAATCAGAAAACAGTAAATATGTAACTAAGGATCACTCACAGCACAACCTTTATTAAAATTTTATGTCTTCCTCTGTTTGGATTACATAAAGTTGTGGCTAAAATCAGTTTACTATTCTTGAGTATTGAGTTTAAGTGTTTGGAAGTCTTTAATCTGTTACGTTTTGAACTCCTTATGTTTTGTTGTTACTAAGACTAGTAATTGGGGTTGTGCTGTGTGCCGCTTTTTCTGTAAAGATGCCAATAAAATGGAAATATTGTTAGTGCATTTTGCTTGAGGAAATTGCTTACCATCAAAGTTGCTTAAAAAGCAATGTTGTTGGTTTTCCCTGAACATGTGACTTAAAGCGAAATTAGCCTTATGCTTATCTCTACCTGGCTGATAGCATAAAAAATCTCTAAAAATTCCATGCTATAAGGGATATAATATGTATAATATATATATGCATAATATATATATATAATATAATATGTATTTTATATATATATGCTATACTAAAAACAAGGGTAGTTACATATTTGTATATTTGCGTGATGTTATCAGAGGAGCTTGATGGCTTGAGACTATCGGTAGTGTTCTAGAAAAACCGTATGTTGGCGGATTTGGTAGCCACAACTGGCTATGAAGAGGTGAGCTCTCAGAAGTACAGAACAGTGATGTAATGCTGTGTAGGATGGTGATGTAATGCCATGTAGCAGGTCACATTTTGGGTTCATACGCTGTTACAGCAGTTTCTGCTGCTTAGGGAAGAAGTGAGAAAAAGCGTGCTTTAGCTTGTAACATGCTCAACTGAAATAGTCAACCTATAATGCTAATGGATCTGGTGAGGATCTAATTGAGAGGGGATAAAATAGTCTGTTCCAAACAAAAGCATCCATACTGAAGCAATTTCAGGGAAAACAAGTATCTCTTTTAGGGAAGAGTAACTTTCCTATTAATGGATGTGCTGCGTTTTTTATGCTGTGCCTGACCAGTACCCTTCTTCCAATAATCTAATACCATAGAGTGATTCTTTTGTGTCAGGATGTTTCCCTTCTAATGAAGGTCTGATACTTTATATTGGTGTAAGTGGCTGTTTGTTATGTTTCTGCCATACTACCATCATCTCATAGAGAAAATCTTTTGTGGTGAGGTAATACATTACTCTCCTTTCAAAATCCCAAATGAACTCTAACAGCAGCTTATCTTGTTAGGCTAAATTGACCTTCAGGACGTCACATTCCCGTTCTTTCTGGTTTTGAGTGACCAGAATGTAAACCAAATTTTTCAGCTAGACAAAACTCCAGAAGTACATCAGTAGTAATTCAAATTCCTAATTTGAATGTATTGAGCATAAGTTGTATTTCTTCCTTTCCTCCTTTTTTTTTCTTATCTCCTGTACCTCCAAAATGCTGCTTTCAAAATTATGTCAGAATATTGGCCATCAAAGTTAGTGGCTGTGTTTCTAATAGATTTTTTTTTTTTTCCTCCCTCTTCCTGGAATATTTGTTAGGTTTTCTTCAAAGAAATTTTCCTGTATATCTTGGAAACTTCTACTAGCTCATTTGATCATAAATGGATGGTTATACAAACGCTGACAAGGATATGTGCAGGTATTAAGGACCGTTTGGTTCTATTTTATACATTTTTATGCTAAAGAACAAAACTGTACTTGGTTTTCATTGAATTATCTAGTTTTTCTTACAAGTTTTACAATGTCACTTTGTTTATAGATGCCCAGAGCGTAGTGGACATCTACGTAAACTATGATTGTGATTTAAATGCAGCAAATATATTTGAAAGGCTGGTTAATGACCTATCAAAGATTGCTCAAGGAAGGGGTAGCCAAGAACTTGGCATGTCCAGTGTTCAGGTAAAAATTCCACCAAACTTTATGAAGCTTCATGGTTCTTGGCATGACAGATTAAGACTAAACTCTCCATTCCATTAATGCATTGCTTTTGAAATCTTTTCTAGGAATTAAGTTTGAGAAAAAAAGGATTGGAATGCTTAGTATCAATCTTGAAGTGCATGGTGGAGTGGAGTAAGGATCAATATGTAAATCCCAATTCTCAGACAACACTTGGTAAGACATGAGACGTGTTTCTTCTGGCTTTAGTAAAGAGGTGGTGAAGTTTAGTGCGTTTTTCCAGTATTTTGATACTGTTAGTGTCCAGATTGTTAAAACCTCTTGCATTAAAAAAAGAGAGAGAGAATACACTTTTTTTTTTCCTTTGGTAGAAATATTGGTAAGTTTGGATTGGTGTCATTTGAACAAGTTGTCTAAGTTGGCTTTTCTTAATTGTATGAATTCCTAGAAAGTTACTATACTGAAAATTACTAAATCCTGTTATTTTTCTGTATTTCTGATTTTTAAAAGTTTCTTTCAAACTCCCCTAATTTCATCTAACTTCATATTGATTAAATTACTACTGAAACAATTTGGATGGAGAGCATTTTTTAAATATAGCTGTAGAACTTCCAATGTGTTAATCAGTAAAGTAAGTAAATCATCACTTGTTTTAATCTTGTTTCCATCTGACCTGAGGTGAAGAGTACTAAGGTTATGCCAGAATTTTCAGATTAAATGCTTAAAGTTGGTAGGTGAAGTAATGACCTTTTTAGAGATGGTTGACACAGCTGTCTTTATGAACTGAGAGCAGCAGCTCCTTGGCATGTCTGATCATAAACACTTTTAGACACTGTCTTTCAAAAACTTAGAATAGTGTGATTCACTTCAGGTCAAAAGTAACATCAGACTTCAAAATAAAAGGAAAGATCTGTAATTGGGTTTCTAAAGTGTCATATATTTTTTTCCAAGTGCCTATGAATTATAGTTGTAGTTTAAGGCTTGATTTTTTTATTTTGTTATTTTCCCATCCAAAACAAATGCAGAATATTTATATAAAAATAAATAGATCATTGAAGATACCTCTAGTAAGTTTTAGAAGCCTTTAGAGAGGATTTGAAAAATAACCTGTGATTTTAATTTCTTGTCACTGTATGTATTTTGTATGTATGTAACCCTTTCCAATTTATAGGCCAAGAAAAACCCACAGAACAGGACACCAATGAAACCAAACACCCTGAGACAATTAACAGATATGGAAGCTTAAATTCCTTGGATTCTACTGCTTCATCAGGAATTGGCAGTTACAGCACACAGATGTCTGGCACTGACAACCCAGAGCAGTTTGAGGTCCTAAAGCAACAAAAGGAAATAATAGAACAAGGAATTGACTTGTGAGTGCCCTTTTATCACCCATGGGAGGGTGGATTCTTTTGGAGCTATGAAGATTCCTGGGTTTTTCTTCCTTCTCCTCATAGATACTCATCTTGTGTTAGGAAAAAAACTCTGGATGTAACAGCACTTCCTCTGGTGAAAGAGTGCTGAATGGTGTCCCCTTTGGAGCCTGTCAACAGTGTTTTGTGTTAACCTAATTCCTCACAGCTAGAAGATGAGTACTCTGAATGTTTGTTCTTTTTTTCTCCAGACCTGCTTGTCTAAAAATAAAATTTTTATATTTGGATAAAGAGAACATTGAACTCGTGATCAGTTGAATACGACCCATTTCAGTGTTCACATTACTGATGAAAGTGCTTATATGCTTAAGCTGATGCTTCCTTCTGATTAATTAGGTAGTCATAATTAAACTGGAGGGTAGTATAACTTCTCAGTGCAGTTTGACATGAATCTTCTATGTGATTTCAGCCTTGTCACCTTGCCTCCTCAGTGAGGTCACTTTGTGCAAAAATAAAAGTTTTCTGTAGTAGTAGTTTCTGTAGTTCCTCAGACCCTGAACAAACATGCCTTAGTCCTTTAGGGTTTCAGTTACCTGGTTCCTTGTCTTGTACATTTCCATTCTTACAGGCAACTCATGGATTTCTTGATTGTTTCATACAGATTAAAACAAAAGCAACAGAGCTTAACTGTTCCTTTCCAAGCCAAGACTTTGCTATTTCTGTGGACTATTTTTTTCTTCACGAGTGCCAGAGTAAATGATAGTGTTTCGCTCTCCTTACTGGGAGCTGCTTGGATACCATGCTGGCAGTTATGTAGCAAAGAGGAAGAGGAGGCTGTTTGGGGGGGGGAACGAACATAAAATCATCCAATGATGAAGGGAATAGTCGTAGAGGGGAATAGCTCATTCCTATCTAATGCACAGTTTGATAAAAGGAAGATATTTTAATACATAGACTTTCAATACCTCATCCAAAATTACTGAATCTTTTTACTTAAGCTGGTGAGGCTTTGTGCATGGGTAAAGTGTTAACTCTCATTTCATCCTGATCTTGATTGTACAGATTCAATAAGAAACCAAAGAGGGGGATTCAGTACCTCCAAGAACAAGGAATGCTTGGCACTACCCCTGAAGATATCGCTCAGTTCTTGCATCAAGAGGAAAGATTAGATTCAGTAAGAAAACTCTTTTCCTAATGGTTTGGGTTTGCTCATGCTGATGTTTTTATACTAAATGCAAATCACATGATAGTGTTTTAAAGTATATAATGTTATTGTACAGTGAAGAAAATAAAACTTCCCTCTTCTAAAATTTGTAAGCTCAAGGAATTTGGAGTATGCATTAGAGCTATACTCTGTACTATATGCATCCTACAGTTCCGGGAAGTGTAAAGGAAAAGACTAACCTACTTGAGCTGTCTCAAAACTTGCACTTACTTGCTAGTATAGCTAGAAGCAACTTAGTAAACTGTAGGTACTTTAGTCCGATAGGGGACTGCCAGAAGTAACTGTAGTAACTGTCCTTCAGAGATGGCTAAAAAATTGTGTGCAACAACATGAAAAGCATTTTCGTGGTCTCCCAAAGGAAAGTTATTTAATCTGGATTAGTTCTGTGATTTTATTTACAGCTAGCAGCTGTTGCTGGACTTGGAAGGGTCCTGCAGTATCTGGCTGAGGAGGGTGGGTATATCTCATGTTGGTATTCTCATGAAAAACGTAGCTTTCTGAAATGATAGTCTGCACCATTGTGTTTAGTAGCCACCCCCATTGTTTTCTAAGGAAGAGCCTGCGTATGTCCATGCTTGCAACTGTGACTGAAGTCACAAATTCCAGTATTGGAAGCATCAGCCATTAAAACAATTTTTTAACCTCACTTTACATATACAGGCATCTTTATCTGAACGCACAGTATTATTCACTGTACTGTGTTGCATTGACAGTGATCAACTTGGATATATTTGAGTACTAGCTATTTATATTTGAGCATCACTTGCATCTATCTGAGATCTGTACTCTAATGGGAATAAAGTTGAGTTTACCAAGATCTTCATTCCTGTAGTAAGTTTTCCTAACTACAAAAATCGTTACAGCAGAGAACAATCATTGGTAATATTAACTTTGTCTTGTGCACATGTGGAACTAATCTAATAGCAAAAATGGTGCATGAGTAAAACCAGAGAAGGAGGAAAGTAGGCAGATATGAGCATGTAAGAGCATTATGATGGAATATATGGCCAAAACACTTTGCTTTAGAGAGTAGAGGAGAAGCAGGAATATGTCTTAGTTAACTGCATACAGGCCTCGCTTTTTGTGAGACATATGGGCAGTATGACTCTGTTGTTCCTATTTGCTATTTTTTTTCCCAGTGTAAATGCATTAGTTTGTCTTTTCTATTCTTATTTTAGACTCAGGTTGGGGAGTTCCTGGGAGACAATGATAAATTTAACAAAGAAGTCATGTATGCCTATGTAGACCAACACGACTTTTCAGGAAAGGATTTTGTTTCAGCTCTGCGCATGTTTCTAGAGGGATTTCGTCTTCCAGGAGAGGCTCAAAAAATTGATCGCCTAATGGAGAAATTTGCTGCTAGATATTTAGAATGCAACCAAGGGTAAGCCATACTTCGTCTTCAGAATTTTAGAAAGCTGAATAATAAGTAAAAAATCCCAATATATTAAATTTGCTGTTCTTTTTCTCCTTTCCCCCTTCAGGCAAACTCTTTTTGCTAGTGCAGATACTGCATATGTTTTAGCTTACTCAATTATTATGTTGACAACAGATCTTCACAGTCCACAGGTATGTTGGTAGAAAAATATTTATGTAATCCATAGACATCTAACTTTCAGGCTTAGTGACAATGCAGTTTTAAAAGCTTGATGTTCAACTTAACACCAATATTGTGTGCATCTTTTAAGTAATAGTGTTGTGTTTCATGGGTGTTAAGGTTTTTAAGTTGTTCTGGTTAGACCTTTCTGTAAGGTATCATTTCCCTACTCTGAATATGAGTAGTGTGGATTTGTTTTCATATTATGGCACTCACAATAGTGATCTAACCTACAGTCAAAGCCAGAAGTTGTGTCATTACTTACCCACTGATTTTAACACAAATCTGCTCCTGATTTCAATCTCTTTGAAAAAATAATTCAGCTTTATTTGGATAAATACAGCTCACTTCTGCAGTGCATAATATTAAAAGTTGCAGTGATTAGCCATCATTATTTATTTAAGCAAAATCTGGAAAGAGTATTGAACTCTTACGAGATTATGGGATTATGTTTAAAATAGGTAGTTCAGTGTGTATGGCAAGATAAAACACTTGTTTTTTTGGTAACATATGTCTAATTGATCTGCGGATCCTACTGAATGTTTGAGTGTTGTAATGTACACATGGCCTTGCGTTATTTTGTAGATTTGACAGTGTAGGCTTGCATATGTTGGATACTTAAAAATGTCTTCTGAATCAGCAGGTTTGTCTTTGATGGTAACTTTTTATCTGTTTGGCTGCTTTAGAGGCAGTATTGTAACTGCTATGAACTTACCTCATTTGTTGATTTTAATAACTTCTTTCTGGGTTTCAGGTTAAGAATAAAATGACAAAAGAACAGTATATTAAAATGAATAGAGGTATCAATGACAGTAAAGATCTCCCTGAAGAGTATTTGTCTGCTATCTATAATGAAATAGCTGGAAAGAAGATTTCAATGAAAGAAACAAAAGAATTAACAATACCCACAAAATCCAGTAAACAAAGTAAGTAGTTGCAATGTTAGCGTTCTTCAAAGTGTTGGCTCTGCAGTTTCAAGAAGCTCTTTCTGTTTTAAGATGAGAGATGAATGAAGCAATCACCACTTACTTCACTCAAAATGAGTCCTAGCTTCTGATTTCATATCCTTTTCCTTTTAACATAAATGCATGATGCTACCTTCAAATCTGTGTTAAATGCAACTGCTTATTTTCACTTCCCTTTGCATCTGAATTCATGGTATTCAGTGCATTGACCATGGAGAAGATGGGTTTTGCTGTTGAACAGCAACATAGGGAAATGCATTTGAAGGCTTTATGAAGTAAGAGCGTTGCTGATAGGCATGGTGCAGAACAAACACAGTAGTTGTGCCTTTTATTTCTAACCTAACCGTTGTGTTTTCCAGCAATAACTAGTCCGTCATCTTAAAAAATTTTGCATTATTTGGTTTATAGGGCCTTAATTTATGCACTTTTAAAATTAATTATCTTTTCCTCTCTCAAATACCAGAAAAACTTTTTTATGTTTTGCATAATGTGAAAATTCAGATGTTATTCATTCTAACTTTTGAGAACATTGAGAGACTTGACTTTTTCACAACATAGTCAGATTTCTATACTTTTAAGCCCTAGGTTAGCCTTATGAACAAATAGTTTCCAAATCTGCATCTGGAAAAAAGAATCCCTCTGATTTTCAATATTCGTTCAATTAACAATGTTTTTATTGTAATTTTAAAGAAGCTGATTATTACATTCTACTTGCGTTTCACTTTCTTGATGAGATGGAGGTTCTATTACTGAAATGAAAAGGTGATTAAAATAGTTCTCCATCAGAAAACAGATGTCCACTTACTTTTTTTGTGCTGATGGATTGCTATGAAACTTCTGTTCACTTTGAATTCAGCTTAGTGGATGTGATATTTGTGCTGTCAGTTGAGGTGAAGGAGAAGAAATGTGCAAATCTTAAAATTCTGTAAAGGTTTAAAATTAGGTTACATTTCATACATAGGTTTGCCTTAAGTTAAACTTTATGTATTGTAAGAGAAACACCTTGCTGGTGTGGTAATTTCAAAACATAAAAATAATACAAAAGTGCATCTTGTGTATGACACTTCATGAAAAATTTAAAATTATTATATTCCTGAAGACACCACTGCTAAAGATGCACAAATGAGAGGAAAAAAATGTGTTTACAGGTGTTGCTAGTGAAAAGCAGAGAAGACTCCTGTATAATTTGGAGATGGAACAGATGGCTAAAACAGCTAAAGCTCTTATGGAGGCAGTGAGCCATGTTCAGGCACCTTTTACTAGTGCAACACATCTGGAGCACGTGAGACCCATGTTTAAGGTGAGATACATGTTTAGATCTTTACCTAGAATATCATATAGTTTCTTAATGCAAATTACCGACTGACAGGATTTTTGAAAATACTAAAGATTTGTGTCTGCTATGTTTTGACCATTTTGTAAGTTATTTAACTTGCTACAAGATAGAAGGAGTTGTCAGCCTGCTACTCCAGTTTCATTTGTTCTGGGATTTAAGATGTTTCTGTGCTGATAGAAGCAGCATCTTGATACAGTGGAGGAGTTATGAGGAGTGTGTTGAGGGGACAAAAGTATAGAGAGTAGTTAAAAAGTTGAAATGATAGGATTTTTATTTCAGGTGTAGAGGTGTAGTCAAAACAACAGATTTATAGAAGTGAGAAATGACTAATCCCAGTTCATTGTTTGAGTCCCTCTTACTGCTTCTAAGGGAGATTACTTGATTGCATTTTGGGGGAGCAGTTATCAGAACAAACTGTATAATGTTGTCCATGCAAACTAATATTTCAGAAAGACTAGGACTGTTGTCTAGTTTCGGGAGATGTAGCTAGACCTGTATTAAACCATTATTCTAAACACCTGTCTTTGCTACTGTGTATAGGCATCTCAAATGCCTTTTCCATACCAGTGATTCAGATTCGTAGATACAGAGCATGTTCGGTAGTGTATTATGCCTCAGTATGGTACTGAATATGGTCTTTGGCATAACCAACTCATTTATGAATGGTTATCTGCCACTGAAGTAAATTGTTGTGCCCTTACAATGCGCTCTCATTTGCTGCCTTTGTGCAAGTAGTGGTCTTCATACGACCCCTTTGTGAACTGCTCCAGGGAGATGAAGTCTCAGACCACTACCATTGCAATAAGCAAATGGTTCCCTGGAGTGATGTGCTGTGAGATTAGGTTGAGCTCCAGGCCCAGGCTCAAGAATCATAGAATCATGGAGTCATTTAGGATGGAAAAGACCTTGAAGATCATCAAGTCCAACTGTTAACCTAACACTACTGAGTCCACCACTAAAACATGTCTATAAGCGCCACATCTATTAAATACCTTCAGGGATGATGACTCAACCACTTCCCTGGGCAGCCTGTTCTAGTGCTTGACAATCCTTTTGATGAAAAAGTGTTTCCTAATATCTAATCTAAACCTCCCCTGGCACAACTTGAGGCTGTTGGTTCTCATCCTATCACTTGCTACTTGGGAGAAGAGACCAACACCCACCTCGCTACAACCTCTTTTTCAGGTAGTTGTAGACAACAGTAAGGTCTGCCCTGAGCCTCCTTTTCTCCAGGCAAAACAACCCCAGTTCCCTCAGCCACTCCTTGTAAGAGTTGTGCTCTAGACCCTTCACCAGCTTCTTTGCCCTTCATTGGACATGCTCCAGCACGTCTTTCTAGTAGTGAGGGGCCCAAAACTAAACACAGTATTCGAGGGGTGGCCTCACCAGTGCCAAGTACAGGGGTAAGATCACTTCCCTAGTCCTGCTGGCCACACTGTTCTGATACAAGGCCTTCTTGGCCACCTGGTCACACTGAGGATCTAGCTGTAAGATTGCTGTCCATGAGGCAAGCTTCTGAGTTCTTTATCACCCTATTAATAAAAGTAGGATAGTACTTTGTTTGTACAGAATAACGCTAAATGAAGCCCTTGTTTCAGTTCTTTCAGGATGTCAGGGTGTCACTTAGCAGAGGTTTACTGTACATAATTTCTCTCTGTTGACTTCTTTAAGGCAGAAATGAAATAACTTGCATGCAAGCATCTGTAAAATTCATAAGACTGTTTTTCCTTAAGGCACCAACCCTGTTACTGTGTAACATTTCCTAGCCTTTTAGTATCTGAAAAGTACATTTGCAAAATCCATTTTCAAAGGAGCAAAATAGGAAGCATCAGGGTAAATTAACATCCTAAACATCTTTTGTGAAAGTACTAAGAATTAGAAGTCTTCTTACTTGAGGATGTTCATAAAATAATTAAAGTACTGAGGACAATGAAATATGTTGAACAGAGAACTGTCTTCTCAAAAAAGTGCGAACTGTGGAAGTAAATATTTCACACTTTTTGTTTAGACTTTTTGATTTTTATTTCAACAAAACTTTATAAATTTCTGGGTATCTCACCCATTGATACCAGTGTAAAATCTATCGTTAGAACTGTTTTTACAGATAGATATGCTAAATGATTAAAACAGAACAAAAATTCACTTTATGCACCCACTTAAGCAGCCCAAAATTGGTTGTCTATTTTAGAGGCCTAATTTTCATCTTTAATGACAAAACAGTCAATTATGAATAACAACATAAATCTAGTTATAAAGCATACTATACAGATCTCTAGATAGTTCTTAAGAAAGTATTTCAGTTTTGCAATTTTTAAGATTAGTTTTGGTTTCAATAGGAATGAAAAATTAGAAAGGGGGGGGGGGGAAGAAACATACACTTCTGGAACATAGAATCAAGGAACAGTGTGGGGTGGAAGGGATCTTTAAAGGTCATGCAACAGGGAATTAAGTCCTGGATCTGGGAATTCATCTGATGCCTTTAATACTGTCCCAGCATTATGGTTTGGTGTGTGCAAGTGTTACACAATTTTCTGAAGTACTGCTTTTGGCATTGCTGGCTTAAATGAAACCAAAGCGCTGTGGTGCATCATTTTATTATGAAATTAAGTGTGAAATCTGTTGCTCCCTGCTGTGCCCATTGACTCTGTATTTCATCTGGGGTGACTTCTGGTAAAATTACTTCTAAAATCGTTCTGGGTACACTGGGGTTTCTTCTCCATAACCACATGTGGTTATGGCAGGATCCTCTGCATCTTTTGATTGGTTTTTCTGCTTGTGGGAGAGGGAGCCTTGACCACAAGGACAGGACCATGTGGATTCTCCTGCAATAACTTCTAGTTGAATGTATTTTACTCTCAGTCCCATCAAAGGCAAGAGGAATGGGAAACATCAACAGTGGCTTAGATACAAAAAAATAGAGGGCTGAGGGCAACAAAATTAAGAGCAGAGAGATCAAGGAAAGAGTTGTGTCCTGTCACTTGTTGTGGTTGTCTTACCATAATTTAGTGAAATTAATAAAGTTTGCTGCCCTATTTTACCCTACCTTTTTTTTTTCCTTCTGGTGTTAGCAGGACAAACTTGTCTTACTTAAGTACATACTTTTCATCATGAAGGAATCTATTATACACTGTGTGCGTTCTTGCAACAACTATTGACTCAATCTTTTTTTCTCACTGTACAAACATAAAAGTTATCACAGGAGTACCAAAACTCCAATAGACACCTAACTATGACGTAGCTTTGGGTTTTTTCCAGCTATCTGAAGATGGTTGTGTCTGTTCGTTGCTGAGGGAAAGGGAGAATGCTTCTAAGGGGAGCATCAATCTGCATTACTTCTGTCCTATTCTGTGTCTCAAGTGCATAGTTCTGTCCTGGTCTCTCATGTCTATTCTATTCAGTTTTCTTTTTGGCAAAAGGTAACTTCAAGGTTAATGATGTGAGTTAAGGACGGAATTTACACTTCAGCAAGATATTGAAACTATAAATGCCTTTCAAGTACTAACAGTTGCTAATGTAACTTTTATGTTGCATACGTTCCAGCTGGCATGGACACCTTTTCTAGCTGCATTCAGTGTGGGTCTACAGGACTGTGATGACACAGAAGTTGCCTCTCTTTGTTTGGAGGGTATACGATGTGCAATCAGGATTGCTTGCATTTTCAACATTCAGGTAAAACAAATTAAGATTGAGACAATACTTTGATTTATGTACCAGCAAAAGGTTAGTGGGATTTAAGAGTCCTTGTTGCTGAAGCTGTGCACTGCAATACCTAGAGGCTGCCTGCTTCTGCAATTACTACTTCATCTGATATTTGACTGGAAGTGTTTTAAATGAAGTGACCTTTATTTTTCCTAGTGTTTTGTCATAAGTGCTGCCATGCCTATGTACTGAATTTTTGTTTCCCCACATGTTGACTATTTTTATGTTGAAGTACTTTCTTTCCAGCTTTGTTACAAAGCTCTTTAGCTTCATTGTGATGTTTCATAAAATGAGTCTTTCTATTCTGTTTCACAAGTAAAACAGTATCTCTGTGAACTGTGTTTGAAATGCTGTTCTTAACTTCAGAGAGATTATACTAATCTGAGACTTCTATAATTGGATACCATTTTAACAGTTGTGGTACTGGAAATGTCATTCCTGATGTAATGCATGAATGTATCTTGCATTAAGCACAATGCCAAGAATTCCAGACATTCTGGCTCCAGAGGGTAATTCTCATTAAATGTGGGCTTTTTTTTTTCCATTTTCAAATCATTGGTAGTGAACATACTATTATGTTATTGTAGACTGTTAGTTAATAAATGGAGTACTGGTCTGCCATAAGTCCATTGTAGGGATAGTTGAAGAGAGGGGCAGGCAAAATTCCTATGCTTGACATTGCATTATTTCATGTGTACATTGAAAACATTTTTTTAAAAACCCAAAACAAACCAGTCAAAAATTCCAACAAGCTTGTAAAGGCTAACTTTAAGTAAAAACTGTTGAACTATGATATGATAGTGAATGCTTTGTCTCCCTCTCCCCTTGCACTTGTATTATAGCAAATTAGATAACTTTTTAGCACTAACGTGGAAAGGCACATTAGGACCTCTGATACAGCTGCTTTAAAAAGCCCATTTGAGATCATGTAAGGTTTCCTTTCTCTGTCTTTCCACTTCATTCTGCTCCTGTCTCCCCCACACACACACCCTGAACTGAACAGACTTAAAAATTTGATTAACAAAGCCTTCCCTGGAGCCTGCAGCTGTTAATGAAATTCACATTCCTGTTATTTTTGTTTCTAAGCTGCAAAAGTGGAACTGGCACAAGTATCAGTTTCAGCAGCTGTAGAGGTTAGCTCCCAGTCCTGCAGTGGTCTACTTTGGGTGGGGAGGGCAAGGACACATTTGCTCTAAGATCCCCATGCTCTAAGAATGTACCAGAATCAGTTGTACCCTTCCATTGGCTTGGGACAAACTTGATTGAACTGGAGGTGTTTCAAAAACACTTTTCATTTGCTGAAATTTAAAAACCTGGGTTTGTATTTTCAATACAAGTGATATGCCTTCTTGGTTTCCTA
Source organism: Strix aluco (assembly GCF_031877795.1). Classification (NCBI taxonomy): domain Eukaryota; kingdom Metazoa; phylum Chordata; class Aves; order Strigiformes; family Strigidae; genus Strix; species Strix aluco. Next base: position 37,914,208 of record NC_133931.1, read on the forward strand.
TGAGAATTCTGTTTTGTTGATATCATTAAAAACTATTGGTTTGTTGATGATTTCTGTACGTTGCAGGATGATTCCATTGCATGAGGTCCTGATTAAATGGCAGTGTTGTCTGACTTCAGATGCCAGAGAGCTCTGGTGGTTTGAAGGAGACTGGCAAATTGGTACTTGAGCTGACTTAGGGACCTTTTCTGTTGGAAGCAGGTTTTTCCTTCTGTGCTTAGCTGGTGCTGACAACTTTTCTGTTTCATGGAATAAACGTACAGAAGTGAAGATTGGTGTCAAAGAACAGTTAACATTAGTTTACACACCATGAGAGATAATGGAGGGAGCTGAAGGCTTTTAATTTTAAGAAAATCCCCAAAGTACACAATAAAGCTATGCATGTTCACCTCTAAAACCTCGATTAAAGATTCTGGTTTCAATTATTTATGCTTTTAATGTTAGACTGTCACACAGCCTAACTTTTGCCTCTAAGCATCTGAGACAAGATATGCATCAAAAGGATGAGCTTAATTTGCTTTTATCATCTGTTTTTACTTTCTGGTTGATGGATACATTGTTTAGCTGGTTTTTGCCTACTTTGATGGCTTAGAAAAAGGGGCAGAGAGGAATATCTGTATGGAACAGAGAGGGAAGGTAGGACTGAGAACATTTTCCTTTTACAGAAGATACAGTTTGTAGACTCTAAACCTTCTTTGCTTAGCACTCTTTCCCTGAAACGTCGTTTTTCTGTACTTATACATAATGTGCTGTGCCTTTGCCAGCATACCCTGTAGTAGTAGTTGGATTTGAACATGGCAGTCATGCTATGTGGCTCTGTGAGAATAGGTCCCTTCTATCATTGCCCACTGTTGTGGCGTTTGTGTTTTCTCTATGAAACAAACATTCTTCCTGGGACTTTTTTTTTAGTATTTTATATTTGGTTTTATTATGTGCTCCATGATTTTTTTTTTATTTCAAAATAGTGTTAAACATCCAAACAGTTAAATATATTTCATAGTTGTCATTTATTTCTCTGATGTACAGCCATTTCAGTTTCTGGCCTTCTGAACATACATAACCAGAGAGTAAAATGCACTTGTGAGCTCAACTGTAATCCCCTTTTTACCATTGTAATGGGTTCATGTGAGATCCAAGGAGTTTCCTTTGGTATATATACATACCCTACACATAAAAATTGGGTACCTACATGTAGAACATTCTTTTTTGTGTGATTGATTTCATTTGCCTAGATTATAGGTCACTTGCTGTTTACCCACCCATGACAGTCTCACCTCACAAACTTCTGAGGTGCTCCAAAGGGTGTAGATTAAAACAAATACATTTTGAGCAGTTTTGTGAAATTGGCAAAACATGCCTTTTAGATGTATTATTTAGGTTCTGTTGCCAAAAAAAATCCTGCAACTTGAGAGAGTCTGCTAAGGCAGCTTTCTCAGAGTAGGTCCAAGTATAGTACAAGAATATTAAAAGCTTAGCTAAGAAGCCACATTTCTTTTGAAACAGCATCCTGTTTCCCAAAAAAGCCCTCAAAAAAAGACCAAACCCAGAAACCTAACAACCTATGCGTTCTATGCTGTCAGACATTACTCTTCATGTTCCTGGATAGAGGAGCCTGATTTTATCCCACAGCTTACTACAGAAGAACATGAGATATTGTCATTATGTAGAATGATTTGGAAATTCAGTTCTAGGAAATGAAAGCTAAACGATATAATTGCTGAAATCACATAGATTGTACTAAGAATAAGAAACTGAGAAAATACTTAAAAGACAATTTTTATTTTTTTCTTCTCCCATTTGTAGCTTGAAAGAGATGCCTATGTCCAAGCGTTAGCAAGATTTACATTACTTACAGTGAGTTCTGGTATTACTGAAATGAAGCAGAAGAATATTGACACAATTAAAACTCTCATCACCGTGGCTCATACAGATGGAAACTATTTAGGAAATTCCTGGCATGAGGTACAAGAGTCATTTGTACTTAAACTGTAAGAAAGTGTGTGAACTGATTTTGAACACAGTGGTGTACTTGTTTGTGCATACATACAGTGATTTTTAGATAAGTGCCAAGTATATACTTTTGTACATACATTATGTAGAATTGCACATTATACAGCCAATTAAAGTAGCAAAACATGTCCAAGTGAGAAATAAAATCGAGACTAATCCAATAGTGTTTAAATTAACATTAATTTTAGACAGAACAACAGAAATACTTGTTTGACCTTGAATGTTTAGATTTTTTTTCTTCTAAAGATCTGCCTAAATATTTTAAATTTCTTTTTTTTACTCTTTGAAACTGCTTTTTGTTGATAAACAACTTCTTTATTCTCTGAAATAGATTCTGAAATGCATCAGTCAACTTGAACTGGCACAGTTAATAGGAACTGGAGTAAAACCTCGCTACATCTCAGGGACAGTGCGTGGCAGGGAAGGTTCTTTTACTGGAACAAAAGATCAGGCACCTGATGAATTTGTGGGGCTGGGACTGGGTAAGTAATGCAGATATGAAGTATTTCATTTAACTGCTTTGTTCAGACAGATACTGAAGTTTGTCCTTTGTTTTCATTATTGTTGACTGTGAGGTCTGGAGATGAGATCATGAAGTAGTCCTTGTAAAACTGTCTTAGGCTTCGAATAGACCTATTCCTATTTCTGGAATATTTGTTTTGCTCTGTTAAGTATTATTGCTATGATGGGAGAGTGGGAAATGTAAAAAAATAATACATTATTAATTTCTATTAAAATATAGCTGACCAAGTAAGAATGGATTGATGATGATGTGACCAGATTTAATAATACTGCAATGTTAGCGCACCAAGTACTTTACCAGACTTCATTTGACTGTTGTAAAGTTTCAATTTTAGTATGATGCCAGTATCTCCTGCCTTTTGAACAACTTCACCCGCAACCGAGCAAAAGCTTTGTGTTCCCTCAGTTTTTCATGTAGCTTTTCTTTTTGTGGAGTAATGATTATTTTACTAGTTTCCCTGATCTTAGCCCTCAGCTAGTCCTAATCATCTGGCTTTGCGTTCTCAGTTATTCTTATTCTGCAATCAGTCCTTTTCTTTCCATTGTGCTCTCCTTTGGCCTGCCTTTATATACTCCACTCACCTTGCCAGGAGTTCCTGAAGGGAAACCTTATGCCTGGAAATCAATGCATCTGCCAACATCTCATATACTGAGATTCTTCCTGCCCTTCTAATATGCATGCTCCAGTTTAGTGTTCCCCGATGACCCATCCAGCTTTGCTATTTCCAAATGCTGGCAGTTTCTCTACACTGAAGTGACTGGCCTTTAAAAATTTTAAGTCCTAATAGCTCAAGAATGTAAACTGTAGTCAGGTGTCTCTAAATCATACTTGCTAGTCATTGGTGTAGATCCAGCTCATAAAGACTTTTTTCCCTCTGTCAGCTGCATTTCTAAGGAAAACAGTCTATGCCAAAATGCATAAAATGTTTCTCTCTGAGTTGCATTTCTGGAATGCTTGTTACAGTGCACTTATGGAAACTTAACTTTTTTTTTTTTTGGTTTGTGGTGGTTTTTTTAATATTCGCACTTCAGTCTTAAAGGAAAAGGCCTAACAAAGGAATTTGGTTTTCATGCACTTAGGGGCTGCTCCTTAAGGGCATGCACTTAGGAACATAGTCATTTTTTTCACTGTCTTAGTTTTTTCACTCTTATCCACAAATCCTGTGTTGCAGATACTTTAATTTTCTTTCTATGATCACTCTGAAGTATCCTTTGGAACTGTGGCTTTCGAGCAACCTTCCTATAAACCTAAATTCCTGTGAAGAACCCATAGTGCATATGTCCATATATACAGACACATATTTTACAGGAAAATAGTTGTTTAAGTAGAGTCAGTGAAGTTGCAGTCTGGTGACACAGAAGCTTCATCTTTCAAACCTGCTTGCAAAATCAGACATGCACAAGCAGCAGCCTTCACTCTTCTTGCTGAAGCTAGAAGTGTGTGTTTTTTAAAAAAAAAAAAAGAAAAAAAAAAAACAACAAATCCCAAAGCCCCCTTTACTTATTTACTGCCTGAAAAATGATTCAGGTGTGCACTCTTCACATTTGAATGTCTTCATCACTCTGAGCCCCCCTGCATAAGAAGGACATAGATCTGTTGGAGCGAGTCCAGAGGAGGCCACAAAGGTGATCAGGGGGCTGGAGCACCTCCCTTATGAGGACAGGCTGACAGAGTTGGTGGGGTTGTTCAGCGTGGAGAAGAGAAGGCTCTGAGGGAGGCCTTATTGTGGCCTTCCAGTACTTGAAGGGGGTCTGCAGGAAAGATGGGGAGGGACTCTTATCAGGGAGTGTAGTGATAGGATGAGGGGTAACGGTTTTAAACTGGAAGAGGGTGGATTTGGATTAGATATAAGGAAGAAATTCTTTACTTGAGGGTGGTGAGACACTGGCACAGGTTGCCCAGAGAAGCTGTGGCTGCCCCCTCCCTGGAAGTGTTCAAGGCCAGGTTGGATGGGGCTTTGAGCAACCTGGTCTAGTGGAAGGTGTCCCTGCCTATGGCGGGGGGGTGAAACTAGATGATCTTTAAGGTCCCTTCCAACCCAAACCATTCTGTGATTCCATGAAGTTTTCATCTCTGCAAAGCTCTGAGAACAGAACTGCTGGCCTTCTTTCAGTCTTGTGTTCTCCCCTATCTTTCTGATAGTCTGCCTAAGGAAAAAAAAAAAACTAAATACAGGGTAGGTGGAACTGCCCAGAATGGTTGCAAGATTCCTGCTTTTTTTTTTTTTGATGGGGGGTGGAGGGGATCTTAGAGATTGCCAGAAAATTCAGAAATTATTCAGAAAATTCAGAAATTCACTGTGAAGTTAGCATTTTCTTAACATGAGCTTTCCGGCTGTGGGTTACAGTTTCTAGCCTCCAAAGTAAATATTGCTATTTTTATTTACAGATTTTTCTCACTGTTGTTAGGTGATAATTTTGCTGTACTTGGAATGTAGTTTTAAGATGGGAGTTTTAGTGGGAACTCTTCTCTGTGAATGGTTAAAAAGAAAACCTATCAAGATGGATTTACTCACTTGCTGCTAATAAAGTGTGAAAAGTTCTCTGTGCAGTATTCTCTATCGTATGTTGTGTATTTTCAGTAGCAGAATTACCAAAGATCCATTGAAAGATGGAGAGAAAAAAGCGGTTCTTGTGCTTTTGAATTTTTTTCACTTGTATCTATTCATACAGTTGTTCGAAATGTGGACAATTTTTGGGGACTAATATAGTTAATACATGGATAGAGAATCTAGAGAATTAGGACGTAGACCAACATGCAGCTGTTCACTGAGATGCCCAGTGCCCTTACGCAAGGGAAATTAATGTACTTCTCTTTTTTGTGAATTCAAAATCCATTTAATTATACTGGTAGTGGCATGACTTCTCTTCCTCTTTCTTCCCAGTCCTTTCTGTGTTATCTCTTACCTATTTTTCAATTTTTTTTCACTGTAGTTGGTGGAAACGTGGATTGGAAGCAGATAGCAAGTATTCAGGAATCCATTGGTGAAACTAGCTCCCAAAGTGTTGTCGTTGCTGTAGACAGGTATTGTATTAAATTTGCTGTTGCCATCTCAAACTTTTTAAGCTATATTTGAATACCCTGTGCTAATAATAGGACACTGTTAGTTCATCCCTACTTGGAACAGACTAGATAAATATTACCATATTAAAGTGCTTTTCAGTTTTGTGGGATTTTTCCTTTTTTATGGAGCAGAGGTATTTTTGCAGGAAGGAACAGAACAAAGATTAGGTAAGAAGCCTTTTTACTGATATAAAATTATTACAGGAGAGTTGCAGAATGAAGCCTGCTGTACTGTCCGGTGGATCTTGATTTGCTATATATAGTAAGAGATAGCAAATCTCATTTTGCCTTAGTATAGGGAGCATTGGCAGACTCTTTTTCTCCTGAATGTAGTTGCTGACTCCCTACTTTCCTCTAGGTTGTGTAGATGTCTGAAATTACCAAAATTATTATTCCACTCTTCCTTTCTATGAATTATATTTATCATAACTGGATTTGATCAGGCATAATACATATCATAAACATTCCCTGTTTATATTGTAAAGTACTGATCAGACTGCATTGTTAATGGATCTTGCGCTCTCAGCATATAAGAAATCAAAAACCATCATTTTCTTAACGGTTGTCAAAATTGTCAGCCACGAAGGGGTGTCATTGTGAACGCTTACAAGTGTTTCTGGATTGAGTATAGGCAGCAAGATTGATGTCAGTTCAATGAAAGTTGGCTTGCAGTAAAATCACATCAAGCGAACAGGAGACTTAATGACAAACACATAATAGCTCTTTAGGTTTGCAGTGTTTCTCCCCACTTCCTAATGGGAAGTGTTTCAAGTATCTATGTCATGGCAAATAGGAATTGTGCACTCTGGAGAAGTTTGACTTCTGTATTTGGAGAAGGACTGAATACTTTATAAACTACTGACATTATTCACCAGTCACTGTCAATGACCTGGTAGTATTAGGAGCGATGCTCACCTCCCAGTTTCCACGCGTGGTTATGGGAGTTATTTTTAAATATTAGAAGTAATTGAAATATATCTTTTTTTATTTTCAAAGCTCAGTATTCTTCCACAATTACTAGTTGTTTTTTAATAAATAAGTTGGGGGTGTCTATATATATATTAAAAAAAAAATCTTGAATACATGTTTAATAGATGCTTTTTCAAGAAATTGTAACAATGTCTTAAACTGCACTTTACAGAATATTTACGGGATCTACGAGGTTGGATGGAAATGCTATTGGTAGGTTTTTTGGTTCTCCCCCACCCCCTGTAAACTATAAAGCAGCTTTTTCTTAAATCTTGGAAAAATTCCGCATTAAAATCTGTGGTCATTTAACAGTGGATTTCGTTCGCTGGCTTTGTGCTGTATCTATGGATGAACTGCTGTCTGCTACCCACCCTCGAATGTTTAGTCTGCAGAAGATAGTAGAGATTTCTTACTACAACATGGGCCGGATAAGGCTACAGTGGTCTAGAATCTGGGAAGTTATTGGAGATCATTTTAATAAGGTATGCCTGTTAATGATTATGCTGCATACTCCTTGAATTATTGATACAAATAAATTTTATTTTGAGATTTGTTGGAAAAGCACACGCTTATCTGAATTACACTGTCTTTCCTGTCCTTCTGTATAAGTAGCTTAAAACACAACAAAAACTGTAAAGCTGGAAAGGCCTGTGAGAAGGCAGAAGTACACAATATCATAAATGTAGAAACAGGAGTATACATTAAGTTATTTATCATGATGTGGGTCTAGAACTGGCTGCCTTTAGTTATGTGTTCTGATTTTTGGGGCTCTTATGAAGCTTGGGATAAGAGGTTGTTTTCTGTTCAAGTCTAAATTGATTATTTATCAGGTGAGTCTTTGACATGCATTTTTAATACAGCATGTTGAAGTCTTTCTAGACAGCTTGTTTGTTTTTAGAAAGTTTTAAATGCTAGGGTATATAATGTAGAAAATAGAATTGGTTAGGGATTATTAAATTGCATTAACAATGTGGGTTATGGAATTGGCTACCGTTTAACTTTGTTAATTTTCCAGTACTGCTTAGTTCTCCGTTATCAAATGTAAAAGCAGCTTGGGCTGAATCCATAAGAATTCTGATGCAAGCTTACTATGCATTTCCATTCTACATTATCAGGTTGGCTGCAATCCCAATGAAGATGTAGCTATTTTTGCAGTAGACTCATTAAGGCAATTATCAATGAAGTTCTTAGAAAAAGGTGAACTTGCTAATTTCCGATTCCAGAAGGACTTCCTAAGACCATTTGAACATATCATGAAGAGAAACAGGTAATAACATACAATGAACTGAATTTCCTGGGATCTTAAGCACCAACTTTTGCAATTAATGTTTCAAATTGCTTTTGTTGAATCAGTTGATGGGAGAATGATGCTTTCTAATTGATCATTTAATTTAGTTTAAACGATGATTGTTTATTATCTTAATTTAGGTCTCCTACTATTCGAGACATGGTTGTACGGTGTATTGCACAGATGGTAAATTCCCAAGCTGCTAACATTCGTTCTGGCTGGAAAAACATTTTTTCAGTATTTCATCTGGCAGCCTCAGATCAGGATGAAAGTATAGTGGAACTTGCATTCCAGACTACAGGACACATTGTCAGTGAGTATTGATGATATTCAGACATCATGAAAGTGTATGTGACTCCCAGAAACTGAGAAGCTTTGTTTTATCTGTTGGCTCTACAGCCTGCAGAGTAAAGCTGGCTTTATGCTTTAGAACCAGTGTTTTACACTTTTCAACCAATCTTTTGGGAAAATACTTAAGAAAATAATTCAGTAAGGTTATAGTTACTTGTCTCCCTTTATGCCTTTTAAAAAAAAATTCATCTGTTCCTACCATTCTGTAGTAAAACAAGTCAAGCCTTAGATAATTTTACTTAATGTCTACATTTTCATTTAAGTGAAGAATTTTATATTTTTTTCCCCCTAGAAAAAAATTGTGTAGTCATTTTCCTGTTATGTTATTTGCTTGTCTTTTTCCTTGTTTATGAATTGTGCTTGTCTGTGTCCCTGTTCAGGAGAAGGTACTGAGCTAGGTGGCACTACATTGGTTTGTTGGGTTTTTTTCCCATTCTAATCTAGATCTCAGGCTTTAAGTGCCATAAGGGATCTCTTTATTCTGTCTCAACCTCTGCAAGTTCCTAAAACTTTTTCAGCATTGATGAAGAATGTGTTTTTCCTCAAAAGTGACTATTTAAAATCAAGGCAACAGGACCATATTGCTGAGAGAAGTCATTTTGTAGATGTAACTCTGTGCTTTATGTAGCCCTGTTAAGCTCTGATCACACAGACAAGCGTTAGTCAGCCTATTGCTCTGTCTCGCTTAACTGTTAAATTTTCCCTCCTTTAGACGCTACCTTGATTTATTTTAGATACTTACTTACCGTCAAAATAGCATGTCCTCTAGGTGATTTTTTTGTTTGTTTGAGCATTCATTTTTTAGTTTTTATTACTGCTCAAGAATTTGACGGAACCAATCAATAAACCTGTCTCTAATAACTTCTGTTACAATGCATTCATATTAGAATTAATAGATTTTAAAGCATGACACTTTTTTTTTCTTCTGTTCACACTTTTCTTCCAGCAATTGTGTTTGAAAAACACTTCCCAGCAACCATAGATTCTTTCCAGGATGCAGTAAAGTGCTTGTCTGAATTTGCCTGCAATGCAGCATTTCCAGATACCAGTATGGAAGCGATCCGCCTCATTCGCCACTGTGCAAAATATGTATCTGATAGACCTCAGGTATAGTCTGTATTAACTACATTATAAGTGCTTTAATCAATAGTGCTTTTATAAAGAAAAAAATACTCATGCTAACCTTATTGGCTTTCCTTCAAGTTTCAGAGATTAATGAGAAATGTACTTTATTCAGAAGCAATAGGAATATAAAATGCCACAGGCTTTGAAAGTATCAGCAATTATTTTCTTTCTTTTATCCCCCTCCCCATTCCTATCTACCCAGTCCAGCGGGTGGCTAGCTTTCCTGAGACCTCCTGAAAATCAACTCTGCTCCTTACTGAGAAATGTTGTATAGAATGGATAATGGCATAAGCAAAAATGCTTGGTATCCTCAAAATGCTATGGTAAATCCTCACTTTCAGTGCTGTCTCTGTAAAAAGAGAGTAAGAGACTCAGACTGAACTGCAAGCGAAAACTGATGCTTGAATGTATCATCTTTTATTTTTTTTAGTTTATTTTTCATAATATACTAACCAGTAGTTTGAAAAACACTTCACCTTCTCATTATTATTATTTGATTGCCAGCTCACCTGAGTTATCATAGTGTAATACTAGTACAGCAGAGATTGTTATTTACAGTCCAAATTGTGTTTTCTTTTGAAGTATCAAACTCTTATGACTGTATAACCCTGTGTTGTCTTCCAAAGGCATTCAAGGAATACACAAGTGATGATATGAATGTAGCTCCTGAAGACAGAGTGTGGGTGCGAGGATGGTTTCCAATTCTGTTTGAGTTGTCCTGTATCATCAATAGATGCAAATTAGATGTAAGAACCAGGTAACAATCAGTATTTGTAATTCAAATTTTTAAAGGCTTACTTTACACTTCTAGAAGAGAAACAAGTCTCTTAGTAAACATAACCACCGTAAAATTACCTACATATTTAATTTAGGTGATATCACTGTGGGAGCACCAGACTCTTTAAAAAGACCTTTTGAATAGATGCTGGAATGTAGAAATCAAGTCTGTGTTCTTTACACGTGAAATTTTTATCTTCTGTTACAATAAATGATGTTGCGTGGTTGTGATTGCATTATGTTAAATAAGTATTAAATTTCCTTAAATATTCAAGTAGTGCCTGTTTAGGATGAATAGCCATGAAATCACAAAGATAAGAATTATTTAAATAGTTCATTTGAAAATAAAGGTTAAGTAAATTAAAAAATAGTGACTGTTTTCCATTTATTATAGAACCTGTAAACTATTTAAAACAGCTCAACTTAACAGTCAGATGTGATGGAGGTAGTTTATGCACAGAACACAGTAAAACGTAAAAGTCAACTTTTAACTTTCCTAACATATAACAAGCGAGCATTATTTTAATGAGGAAGGTCAACCCTAGATGGTCAATATGCATTACCCCGCCCCCCTTTTTCTTTTAAATAAGATATTACATCGGTTTGCTATCCAAATCTGTATGATACCAGTGACAATACTGATCCTCTCTATTAGTAAATATGAATGTATGATGTTTGATTCCATGATATATGCACCTGTTACTTGATCCATTTTAGTGATTTGTCATAGTTGACCTGGTTAATCCTCGTGTCACGTTTCCATTTTTGCTCTGTTTAAAACAAATGTAAAATGCTCCATGCAGTAAGTAGGTTTTGTTTTAGTGGACTCCAACAGCAAAATTCTGTTGGAATCTTTTTTTTTGGTTTTAATTAAAACTCATGATCCCAGTCCTGCCTGCCCATCATTCTTACTTTGAGGATTTTAAAATCAGTTTTATAGCATGATCCATTAACTAGTTGAGGATTGCAGAAATAGTTGAAAAAGCAAAGCTGTACTCTGATTTCATGTAAAACTTGCTTATATTCCTTGAATATGGCTTTTCCCCTATAAAGTGTATTCTGTTGCAGTTCTGATGTTAAATGTGAGAGGGTGTATACAAATAATTTTAAATTTACACATCTATATGCGAGCTGTGCATTTGGACTTCCTTTATCTGGTGAAGATTAATACTCATTTTTAGACCTCTGTATTTTTTACCTGGAAATACTTGTTTCTTTATTTTTGTGGTCCTTTGTAAAGAAGTTGTTTTCCTATTTTAGTTTGAAATTACCACAGTTCTCAAAAGTATTTTCTGGCTACTACCTGTGACTTCTAAGTGGTTTTTAAAAAAGATGATTTTCTGCTTAATTTTAGTGTACTGGTGATCCTCATCAGACCAATGTATAATGTTCTTAACAGTATTTGAGTTCATTACTGCTGTTGCACTTGGACATGTTTGGTTTAGTGCATGTCTTTTTTGTAACTCTTAATATACGTTGTTCTTTCTTCCTTTCAGGGGCTTAACAGTAATGTTTGAAATAATGAAGACATATGGCCATACTTACGAAAAACACTGGTGGCAAGATTTGTTTCGGATTGTCTTCAGGATATTTGACAATATGAAACTGCCAGAACAGCAGACTGAGGTGAAAAAAGTGGGGGAAGATAATTTACATGAGATCTGTATTTACAGTAGAAAACCTGATCAGTAATATAGCTTACCAAATAATGTAAGGCAAACCTCAAAACTTGCATGGTTGACCTGTGGTTCTAGTTGCCTTATTTTGTTTTATTAACATTCTGTTGGAGGGCTTGTCACTTTTCTCTTTTTTTTTAAACAATGTGTGTAAAAGCTCTAGTAGTTTACACAACGAACAATAGAAGAATAGCATAAAATGCAATGTATCTAGGGTTTGTAAGAACTCCAGCTTTTACATGGAGTCTGGAGCCTGAGACACACATCATTTAATGGCAGCATGCTCAATGGAATGAGGCTTGTAATCAGCAGTGAAGTCACAATTAGAAGAATTAAATTCTGCTAGTTCAAAACTTTCTGATGACTAGGGAAAAAAAAAGGGGGAAGGGGGGGGGGGGGCGGTCAGGAACCAACCAAAGAAACCCAAAAAACAGCACTGTGCTTTCACTGCACCCTTTTGACCAGCCAAATAGGTTTTGACCTGCAAACCAGGACCAGGTACTGTCCTGACAAGGATGTGAAACAGAAATGGACTTACTAATATAAATTATGTGCAAATTATTTATATTAGAAGGTTGATGAAAATTGTCAACTGTTTGGGAGGCTCTGTCTGACTATTTGTAGAAGGACATGTCTGGCTTCCTAAATTTTTATTCCCTGAATAACTTAGAAGAAACACAGAAAACTTAGCATGGTGTTAAACTATTGAACTAGGGTTAGACACTAAGTTTAATGTCAAACTCAGTATCTCATGATGCTAAGTTTTGTCCTGTAATCTGGTCTCCAAGAATAGCTATTTGTCCGCTTCTGTAGTTTTTAAACCTGCTAGTTAGCAAAGAAGTTGGGGCTCTGAGTTTTGGGGCTTTTGAGATACAGAAAGGAATTGTATGTCACTATAAAGCAATTCAAATTGAGTAAATACATATATCCATTTGCCTGCAGGGATGTGTATCCTAAAAGTTTCACCTTAAACAAAGTTGTAACTTTTTTTTTCTCCCTCCTAGAAAGCTGAATGGATGACAACTACTTGCAATCATGCACTTTATGCAATATGTGATGTATTCACACAGTATTTAGAAGTACTTAGTGATGTTCTTTTGGATGATATATTTGCACAGCTGTACTGGTGTGTGCAGCAAGGTAAGACTGTACCAAGTTATGTTAAACAATGTTAAGATCTTACTATGGTGAATGTGAATAAACAAATACACTGTTTGTCTTTTCCAGACAACGAACAACTGGCACGGTCTGGTACAAACTGTTTGGAGAATGTTGTCATCCTAAATGGTGAAAAGTTCACCCTAGAAATCTGGGATAAAACTTGTACTTGCATGCTGGATATTTTCAAAACTACAATCCCTCATGCGTAAGATGACTTTTAATATTTGTACTTTGTAAAACAGTTTAGCTAGATAACTTACTGATTCCAGACTGCTAGATATCTAATAGGTGGGGTAAACAAAAGGTGTTACATGTGGACTAAATAGAAGCAGACTTCCTTGGAACATAATGATAAAATTAGTTGCTAGATACACTACTTTTGTGTTGTAAGTGATAAACTCTTAAAAACTAGAAATACCATGTGGGAGATAAGGAAAAAGAAAAAACCCAAAACTGTAACTTGATTAAATTTTAAAATGTTGGATTTTTTGAGAAGTACTAGTTTATTGTTTTGGTAATTTTCTTTTTGTAATAGAAGAATGCTATTGATAGGTAGACTTTGCAATTTGTAATAATATGTGAAGCTTTTTCCACAAAATACTAAAACATTGCAACAGTCATACAGATTTAAGTCTGTGGTTGATGGTTAACTTCCATCATATATTTCTTTGAATCCTAATCTTTTTATGAAAATTATCTTGCATATTTGGTAACTGTCTTTCCCTTCATGTTATAACTGTATGTGAAGTTTCTTGGAACAAGGCTGAACTGTTCTGAGTAGTACATTATACATCATAGAGCAGAATAACAAGAAATCACATCCAGGATTATATCAAAGATGAGGGGTTTTTTCCCCTACCATACCAACACTGAGGTGAAACACTACTTGTTTTCAAATCTGATAGTCGTAATGTTGAACTGTTATATTATTACTTGTCCTATGTCTGTCAACTAGTTCATGACATTTGTTTCTGGGTATCACCTAGTTCAGGCCTGAAGAAAACTGAAGTAAGAGGGAACCTTCTGCACATCAGTCTTTCCTTAATTTTAGAGTTATGTATCCGATAGCTCTCTTAGAGAGAACTTCATTCATGCTTAAAAGATAAGTTAATCCATCTGTCACTACCTCATCTACTTTTCTATGTGAGTAGCTATGAATTAATTGCATCCAAAAAGTAATATGGAAATCAAGCTGAAACATCTGGGAGCTAGCAAGATTATTTTTTTTGCAACTGCCAAAAGTAACATTTGAAACCAAATCTCTGGATCTATAAATCCAATTGAGTTAGCCCTAATTTAGTATGTCTCGGGTTTCTGAGTATTATTACAGCTGAATATTCAAAACCCTTCCAGAGCAGCATTTTGGATATCTTAATATTTAGACTCATTCAAAATATTCTTGTTGCCTTTAGCTGTATCTGATTTAAAATATGTCCATTATTCCCTTTTGTTTATGACACTTCTGCTTTTCAAATGGGTTATTTTTCCTAGGAGGGTATCCAACTCCTTCCATAGATTTCCATTCTTCTCATCTTCTTTTTTAATCTTTCTATGCCTTCTTTGACAACTTCATTCTGTTATTCCTTGTTACATTTCTGGGAGGTTGCCAGCTTTTGCAGGGTGACGTAAATCTTACTTGGATTTTATACATGAGTAATCCCTTGAGCATAGGTAATGGGTCTCCTTTCCCATGGTGAAAGTACACCTGCTCTTTTCCAAACAATTGTTGAGTGACACAAAACTGCTCAAAACAGTCTTTTCACTTTGACCATATTTGATTAGAGCTGAAGCTTTTTAGGTGGGTGAGAAAAAATTATGATAACAATATACACGTATTCGTTCATATTTTTAATGAAGACTTTGTACTCATTTTTTTCCTTCTCCTTCTGTACAACTCATTCTTTTTTTTCCTTATTTTCATGGAATCTGGTTCTTTTCCTGTGACTCCTGGTTTGACCGTCATTTCATATTTGAATTTCTTAGTCCCTCTATTAGCCTTACTTCTGCAGTGGAGCTCTTCCTGCCCTTCCAGCCTTTTTTTTTTTTTTTTTTTTTTTTTTGACAACGCAAGCTGTGTTTTAATACCCAGCTTGTTGTGGAGGCTGCCCCAGTACTTAGAGAACAAGGCAAATGTTCCTTTTACCTTTGTTTTTCCAGTGTCTGGAAGTAACACAGTAGTTAATGCTGAAATGAAGACAAAGACAAATTCCATAGTAGTATATATGAAAGTTTTATGGGCAAGTGCTTTATTGCTAATTGTCTTGAAATAGGCAGATGCTATGAATCTCTGGAGTGTAAAGCATCTTCTGGCAGAGGTTTTTATTAATCTGATCAGTTAAGATTACATCTGTTCTTTTTTAGAATTCATATAAAACATTTTCCAGGTATTGTGTAACCTCTTTAAGAGTTGCAGCATTGGCTGCAGGAGTTCTTAGTTGCAGCCTCTGCTGGTTCTTGGCAACTAAGTTACCCTTTTGCAAAGAGAGATAATCATATTATTTTCTTGTTTGGAAAACTTAGTACTAGAATATTTACTCAGCTACCAATTTCAGCAAGGATCACTTACTAGAAAAGCCCAAACTGTACTCCTGCCAAGCTTCCACGAAATCATTGAGGGTCTTGATAGCTGAAGATACTAACACAGAATCACACAGAATGGCTGAGGTTGGAAGGGGCTCTGGAGGTTGTCTGGTCCAACCTCCCTGCTCCAGTATGGCTGCCCAGAGCAGTTTCCCCAGGACCATGTCTTGGCTTTTGAATATTTCCAAGAAGAGAAGCTCCACAGCCTCCCTGGGCAACCGGTGCCAGTGTTCAGTCATCCTCACAGTGAAAAAGTGTTTCCTGATATTCAGAGGAACCTTCAGGTATTTATAGTCATTGATGGGATCCCCACTGAGCCTTCTCCTCTCGGGCCTGAACAGTCCCAGCTCTCTCAGCCTTTCCTCATAGGAGAGATGCTCCAGTCCCTTAATCATGTTTGTGGTCTTTTGCTGGACTCTCTCCAATATGTCCATGTCTGTTTCATAATGGGGAGCCCAGGACTGGGCACAGACAGTGCTGAGTAGAGGGGCAGGATCGCCTTCCTCCACCTGTTGGCAACTCTCCTAATGCAGCCCAGGATACTGTTTACTTTCTTTACAGCAAGGGCACATTGCTGACTCATGTCCAACCCAGTGTCTACCAGGACCCCCAGGGCCTTCTCTGCCAAGCTGGTCTCCAGCTGGGTGGTCCCCAGCCTGTGCTGGTGCCTGGGGGTGTTCCTCTTCAGGTGAAGAACTTTGCACTTCCCCTTGTTGAACTTCTTCGGGCTCCTGTCAGCCCATTTCTCCAGCCTGTCAAGGTCCCTCATGACCCTCTGGTGTATCAGACACTCCTCCCAGTTTTGTGTCATCAGCAAACTTGCTGAGGGTCCACTCTGCCCCATCATCCAGATCATTAATGAAGATGTTGAACAGAATTGGACCCAGTATTGACCCCTGGCATACACCATTAGTTACTGGCCTCCAATGAGACTTTATGCACATGATCACCACGCTCCTGGCTCAGCTGTTTAGCCAGGTTTCAATCTACCTCACTGTTTGCTCATCAGCCCATACTTTGTTAGCTCATTTTAATAGTTTCTTTGATTCTTCTTTTTATTTCATTTCTATTCTGTTTATATTTTTTCCTAATTGGAATTTTCTGACGCTTCGTGAGAGCACATCTTGGCCTTGCTGGTGGTGTATGGAAAATTCAAGAGTTAGAACTGGTTCCTTGCACAAATCAAGATGATCTGGCTTCTGCTTATTATTCCAATCTCCTTTGGCAGATGGAAGTTTAAGACTTCATAGCCCAAAATAAATTACACCATATTTAACAACCTCTAGTCCAGAGTAATCTGCAGTTTGTGTCCTGGTAGCTTTCAAGAATTGATTCAGTTCTCTGCTCTGCTTTATTTGTTGTCTGATTACATGCCTCAAGATTTTATCTTTTCTTATCTCCAATTTGTCTTTTTAGTTATATGGTCTTTAGTTGTATGGAGATCATGTTAATTTAGGATCCTTAACACAGTGGGAAAGATCTCCTTTAAGATGCGCAGACACAAATGTCCAACAAGCACTGACTCACACAAACTGAGGCTAAATAGTTAGTGACAAATAACTTTAATCTTACTTTGTAGCAATAGATTTGATAGAACAAAAGATGATGAGACCACTTAGGTTATTTAATCCAATCAACAGAGACATCCTCAATATGTTACAGTTAATGTAGAAATTTTGTAGCGCTTAAGGTGAAGACCCTCAAGACAGCAGCGTGCTGTAGGAAAACAGGGAGGACATCAGAAGTATTGTCAGTGGCTTGATGCCTCACAACAGCAATGAATCCTAAATGGCAGTGTTGAATCCTAGGTGGAAATAGAACCACAATGCAGGGACATATCCCAAACAGAGAATGCAAAACATCTTCAGACATTGATGCTGATTTGTCCTGGGGTAGATTCATTCCTTATGCCAGGTAAAGCTTCAGCCAATGTGAGAGAACAAGGCCCACTGATGGCACTAGAGCACTGCCTAAAGCCAAATCCAGTATTTCTGAGAAATATTAATCTACCTCCCCATAATACAGTTGTCCATCCAAGGCAATTGACAGAAGTGTTGAAGTTCAAAAACCACAATACTTGAATTTTTCAGTATGTGTGAAAGAAAAAAATGTATACTTAAAACTGAAATTAGCTTACAGATATGGAAGTATCTATATCTGACTCTTTATGTTTGACTTCCATTAATTTAAAATAAAACAAACAAAAACCCCACCATACTGAAGTGGACTTTTCAGAATATCAGTTCTGATTTGTATTTCAAACTTAACTAAATTTGGTACTGGTTTTGTGTTTTCAAGGCTGCTGACTTGGCGACCAGTCAGTGGGGAGTTTAGCTCCGGATCTCCCTCTGATGCAAAAGAAAAACTGGTAAGCTGCTGAAATAAAAAATACTTTAAAAGCTTGCAAGAGTTTGGTACAAATGTGTTGTGAAGTAGAATAAGTGAAAAGTATACTTAGTTTAAACCCATATGTTAATTCTGATTTACTTGAAAAAGTTTTTTGCAGATAAAGTGCTATTTACAGCTTAAAATTGTCAAGGAATTAATTGAGAAGGAAAAGTATATATTTGTTTGCATCAAAGCTGGCTTCCAGAAGTTGGCTGTAGGTTGTTACCTGTGTATGTTTTAGGTAATGTCCTGTGTCTGGTAGGTCTCTAGGACTGTAGGGTTTGAGTTGTTTTCTGGTTTGGGGCATGGTTTTTGTTCCATTTTGCTCGATATTCTCTTTGGTATACTGGCATGATGAGAAAATATTGGAGGTGCAAAGATTGCCAGTTAGATTTACTTTTTTTTTCCTTCAAATTTTCTCTGGTAATAAGAACTTAAACATCAGTGTTTGAAGTAGAAAATATGTATAGCTATCAGATTTCTTAGCACTGATTGAACAAACTGATGTAAAATTTGGATTTGCCTGCAAATGGCAGCCCTGTAGCTACTTTACTACTGATGAGAATTAGTTTAGCTTTTGGACATTCTCACAAGATTGCTGCATGAAGTTTTTTATAGACTGATGAAGCATTTGATAAAAATTTTTCAAGGATACGGTCCCAAATGAGTTCTACGAGAGACCGGCTCCCTCCATTTATCTTTATGGCGTGTTAACATAATTTACTTACAACAGAGTATAAATGTTTCTGATGGCGAGTTCTTATTATACAGGTATTTTTACATCCGCGTGACTGAATGAGCTTGCTGTATCTTGACTCATTTGTACTGTTTGATGTATAAAATGTTTGATTTAAAATTTGGCTACGTTTTTGATCCATTTATGTCAAATATAATAATCTGAAAAAATGGCAAATACATTAAATGTCTTAGTCATGAATAAATCGAAAGATCTTTTCTTTTTGAAACAGCCCAACATGAATGTTTTCAAAAATCTTTTTTGTCTTCAGTGTAAAAAGATACTTTACAACTTCAAAATTAACAAACTTGTATAATACATAGTGTTAAAGGAGTTATATTTTGGTTCCTTTATTTTGGTAGGATAGAATTTTTGCAGGCTTTAGATATCTCCATCTAATTTTTCTTCATATAGTTCAAATATAATGAAGAGCTCTACTATCTGTAGACATAATGTCTATTAAAAGTGTATTTATACTTAATAACAATGAAAACCTTGGTTATTTACTGGTATGAGAACTTGATGTGTTCTTTGTAGGAACTGTGTGTGTAGATTTAAATCTTGCTAACAGCACAATGCAGGGAATTAACATGTAGTCTCCAGTGGCATTTATGGAACGAATGCCAATAGAAATGCTGCATTATTGAAAGGGACAGTAATCACTATATATAACTGCTTTGCAGTTAATGATAATCTATTTTGTTATTAATTAATTACATTCATTTCCTTCTTTTAGTGAATGCTTTCTGAAATGAAAACAGTAGGTATTATCATTGGTTTTAATACTTTACATTCAACTGATCAAGAAGGAAGATATTTATTAAAAAATAAACCAAAAACATCAATAACACAGTACAACATGGAGAATCATAACACATTGCAGAAGTCTGGTGAAACAGCTCTCTGGCAAAAGGATTTGAAATTAGAGCATTTTCTTGATATGCATATATTCTCCTCCTCCGTCATTTTACTGTGGTAAATTCCTGTAGCACCTACAAACATGTTAGTAGGAGCATATAATTCAGAACATTCAAGAGAGTAAAGGCAAGTAAAGATTAAAGTTTGATGATACCTCATATTCTTTGGACTTGTCATTTAAGAGCTATGTGTTCACATTTGCATCTGTTATAAAAGGAATACAAATTCTCATAGAAGCTATTAGAGGTTTTTATTGTAGATCAACCTAGTTACTGCATTTCCCAGTATTGGAACATTGCAGCAAACCTCATACACTTAATCTGGTAAAAGTCAAACTAATGGCTGGCCGAGATACTAAATGCTTGGATGCCATACCACAAACCTCGGTGCAAAACACTGCTCATTGACTTTGCTCTGTAATTAAGTATTTGTTGCTTGTTATATTTTTAATTCTTTCTTAGTAGGTCATCTTTTTGGTACATCTTTCTTGAATGCTAATATCAAATATGGCTGAAGTGAATGAAAAAGTGCAGTGTTGAAACACCAGTTGTCTTAAGCTATGAAGAGCACAACACTATTGACAATTAGCTTACAGAAGTTTTCTGTAAATTAATTAGTTGGGGGGTTTTTTTGCTTTCTTTTCAGGATACAATCTCACAGAAGTCAGTAGATATTAATGATTCTATTCAGCCCAGATCTTCAGATGGACGCCCATATCAGCCCAGCACAGGGTCCACAGCAGGTGAAGAAATGAGTAAAACCAGGCCAACAGCAAGTACGTGTTTTGTAGTGATTTGGCATTTTATATCTGTTAAGTGTAGTATTTAGCAGACATATGATACCTTTAGTTACAGCCCCAGCTATAACTTTAGAAACACGATGTGAAGAAAATAACACTGGTTAAATACATGTAGTATGACAGAATTCTGTTGGACTCTTGCGGATCCACATTTTTGAACTGTGCTTTAAAAATCTAGAGTTCAGCTGCTAACTTCCAGGCTTTTTACCCAAAGCAAAATATAAAAATATTACTGTCCTTATAATGCTATGTAAATGATTTTTTTTTTTTCTGAGAAGTTCTTTCTGTGCAGAATGCAACAGAAGCAATAGCTGAAATAACGAAGTGTACTTAGACAGATTTGAAGAGAGTATATCAAACCATTAAGGTTCTTGTGCAGAGTTAGGTGTTGGTGCTTAAAATGCTCATGCCTGGTGGTATTAGTACTTGCCACAAGTACAAACAAGCATCAGTGATATCAGTGCTATCCTGAGCCTCCTCTGCTTGTGGGCAGTCTCAGCCTCTGGTTCTTGCCACTGCACTGGCAAGGTCACTAGTTTCAGTGAGGTAACATTGAATATGTGTCAAATGTATGGCAGGCGACTTTAAACTTAGGAAACAGTTTTTTAAAACCTGCCAATTGTTAACATGATGATCAGTTCTGCTTTTAGAAGAGTAGTTCAGATGGGTGGATTCCAGGTTTGGTTTATGAATGTGCTTGAATTTAAGCTGTTCCTCAACTTAACCCCAAAATAGCTCAAAAAAGAAAAAAGTATTGCAGTTCTTTAGTTAATGAGCAATTTTCTTTTTCTTTCCTTAAAAGAATTTCCAGAACAGAAGTTATTTGCTGCTCTTTTGATCAAATGTGTTGTGCAACTGGAACTCATTCAGACTATCGACAATATTGTGTTCTTCCCAGCAACTAGCAAAAAAGAGGATGCAGAGAATCTAGCAGCAGCACAAGTAAGTAGAACTGATAGGTATCTCTCTCTTTAAGAGCTTTTTCTCTGGTGGGCAAAGTTTCATAAACTCTGTAGCATCTTCTAATTTACAGTTTTTAGAGATGCTTGAGAACTTCCAGCAGACTGTTGAGATCTTTTACATCTTGCATTAAACTGCATTTGCTGTGCTGGGGCAGCACACTGTGGAGATCAAAACCTGTATTGTTCAAAGGGATTTATGTAACTGGGAAGTGGATACAACTTTTGATACAGTTCTAAGTTTAAATACAAATACAGATGAAAACAGGGTAGGATTGAGTTATCACTGGAACTGGCTGAAGACAATTGTGAATTTTTACTTGATCTCTTTTGTTTCTTTTTTTTCTTTCTTTTTTAATAGAGAGATGCCGTAGACTTCGATGTCCATGTGGATACACAAGATCAAGGGATGTATCGTTTTCTAACATCACAGCAGCTTTTCAAACTTCTCGATTGTCTGCTGGAATCTCACAGATTTGCTAAAGCATTTAATTCAAACAATGAACAAAGAACTGCTCTCTGGAAGGCAGGTGAGTCAGCCACCTTGGAGAAATATTTTGTGTGAATGTGTTACAGTGCTTTGAATTGATCCAAAAATAGTCAAAAGTGCTTTGATACCGAATGTAAAATTGAGTATCAGGCTGTAACTTCATAACCCTAGATTCCCTAAGGGGAGGAGACCTCATCTGTGCAGGTGCAAGTATCTTTTCGATTGCCTAAAATTTAAGGTTTCACTGGTTTACGGCTGCCAAGCTGATCCCTGGCTGTAGGTGTGAGTCCCATACTTGGAAGCTGCAGGCACAAAACCCCAAAAACTTGTTAGGGGGTTGTTTTACCCACCAGTGTATGTCATATATGTCATTTTCTGAAACAGATGGAAAATGGACTCTCTGTAGCCTTGTATTTAATCTGATACTTGCAGCAAAGTTAGCTATATTAATATTTTTAACGGTGATGCAAAATGCGAATGTGCAGCAAGCTGTGTTGTGCGTTGACACATGCATACACAGAACCACTTCAGCTTGAGTGAGGTAGTATTGATATTTATGGGTATGCTTTTTGCTAGTATGGATCTCCACTAGCAAGCCGAGTTTAATTATGTAATAACAGCTTGGGAAACAATAGTATTGTGGACATTTTAATCAAAAAAAAAAAGTGCAGTAAAACAGTATACACTATGAATATACGATTGAGACAAAATAGTTCATTGTTCAGGTGGTTAGAATGCACTTTTATCGTACACCCAGGTTTTACATCTACTTGGAAGCTTATATAAAAATGGGTGTCAAACATGCTTATGGTGTATATACATAGGTTAATTTTTAGCAGTACTCCGTTGTACTGAATGTCATGAGAAATTAATTACATAAGGTGGTTCTTCTAACTTTCTGTGTGCAGAAGATGCTTAGAAGAAGTGGGAGATTGTAAGGAAAAATGTTATATGAAACAAAAATCTAAATGGATGCTTGGAATTTCTCTAGGTTTCAAAGGCAAATCAAAGCCTAATCTTCTGAAACAGGAGACTAGCAGTCTTGCCTGTGGGCTGCGCATTCTGTTCCGTATGTACATGGATGAAAGCCGAACCAGTGCGTGGGAGGAAGTCCAGCAAAGACTGCTCAAGTAAGGTCCATGTAGCTGAACCTGTTGATGTTGTTTCTGATGTTAAAGAATGTTTATTTTTATTTAAAAGGATAGACCTTCTCTGTTTGCAGTAAACTTCTTAGAGCTAACACAGTATGGTGGTGGTTGCAGCTGGTACTAAGAGGTTTTATGTTGTGTGGAGACTGCTGTGGCTCCAGCTAGTAATGCTGCCTCTGCTTTTTGTTCTCATTGCATGTTTTGCAGGAGAGAACAAAGGTTTTTTCACCTTTTTTTGTAGCACATGGGTAGGTGGGGGATTGTTATGGTTCCTCTGAAAAGAAAAGCAACTATCACCTAAACCCTGCTTTTTTTCTTTCAGTAACCTCACATGTTTTAGGGACCTGATGCTGTTTATTCTCATCTGCAGAAATGAGCACTGGGCTTGAGGGAGCCTGTGGGCATACAGAAGCTTTTGGCTTTTTGGTTATTCATTACTGTGAATACTAAGTTTCACCTGAATGTTTTTAGTTTAGAAAGTTGTTCAAGCAAATGTTGGAATAGTAGGGGGCTTAAAACCACGGCAGTAACACAGGGAAAGTATTTTAAGGTTTATAGACCAGGGACCAGAGCTGTAAACTGCCTGGTTACAGCAGCATGAGATTAATTTTTGAAGTCTACATATCATTTTGTCACATGCATTTTAATACCTCTCACAGAGCACTTGATACACTTTAAATATATGCACAAACAGTGCAATCATGTTTTGTCAGCATATTTGATACTGAAGTCCTAGGACTTTGGTTTTAAGTTTAAAAAAGTCACCGCTTTCTATTACTAATCAAGCTTAGGGTAGCTTTCATAAAACGATGCTGTTCTACACTGGTATAGTTGCAAAGCCAAAGCTCCCTTTCTGCACTAGAGCTCAAATTAAAATGTTAGCTACTAGTTATTGTGTCTTTTCTCTCTAGTGTCTGCAGTGAGGCTCTGAGTTATTTCCTCACTCTTACATCAGAAAGTCATCGGGAAGCCTGGACTAATCTATTACTCTTATTTTTGACTAAAGTCTTGAAGATAAGTGACGAAAGGGTAAGTAATTGTTTGGAATAGTATTTAAGACAACATATACAGGTAAGTAGTTGTTTCAGACCGGTTCTTCACGCAGTTAGATACTTGACATTAAAAGCTCCTGCTGCTCTGTAGAAACTTTTTTGAGGGAAGATACATTGAAACTGCACTTCACATATACTGACAGCAGTAATACAGAGTGAGGGTGCGGTTAGTGATAGAAGTGTCTGAGAAAATTTAGAAGATGCTAAAATCCTTGAGAAGTGTGTGTTAAGTTGTTTTACTATCCCTCGCCTGCTGAGGAAGAGGATTAGTGGCTGATATTTTATTCAAACAAATAACTCCTGTTTCTGCTTCCAGGGCTACATGTACATCACCTTGACTTTCTCCAAATCAATCCTGCAGTAAAGAAATCCATATTTAGATCTCCCTTTATTTCTAACAAAACTTGGCTGAAATATTAAGTGAAACGGGCCAACTACAACAAAAAACATAACTAATAATAGAAAAATTCTTCCTCTTGAAAAATAAGCATTAGCAAGGAGCTGCGTGTAGCTAGTGAGCATCTGTCAGAGCACATCACAGCTGTCTTAGCCTTATTCTAGCACTGCTGGCTTCAGTAATAAAGAGGTTTCTGCTTGTCACTTTGTGGGTTTCTCACCTTGACTTGGGAGAGTATTTAAAATTCTTCACTTGCAGCGTGCTTTCTGAGGTGTATTGATGCATAATAGAATAATTTCTTGTTTGTTTTCTCCTCAGTTCAAGGCTCATGCCTCATTCTACTATCCTCTCTTGTGTGAAATTATGCAGTTTGACCTTATTCCTGAACTTCGAGCTGTTCTACGAAGGTTTTTCCTGCGGATTGGTGTGGTTTTCCAAATATCCCAACCACCAGAACAAGAGTCTGGAATAAGCAAGCAGTAGCAGATAGTGACTGAGTATTGCTCCGTTTAAAAGTTTATACTCCTCAGCTAAATAAAAGGACCAGGTAGCTGAGCCATTCTGTCTGGATATCCATAAAAATGGTTTCTTTGTATGGCAATGTGTATCCAAGGGTAACGGTACAGATGCTTACCACTGTAATTAAGGCTTGCAACACTCCAGTCCCTTTATTTCCTGATGGATTATCTCTGTCGGTTTCTCTTACCTGGCTCATGCTGAGCACAGAGCCAGTTTTTAGCACAGTCCTCATGTCAGCATGGGCTGCAATATCCTTTACTGTCCTAGACAGCAGTATGGCAGCAGATGTTTGTGGCGGGTGTGAAAGTAAAATGTACCCAAAGAACTATATATGTAAAGGTTTGAGCTTCTGCAAGAAGTACAACTCAGGAGAGCTGTATTTTGAAGGATAAAATGTTTATAGTGAAAAGAAAATGGAGATTATTGTTCATGGTAAAAGATATTTAGCAACTATGTCTGATATTCTTATTCTGAGATTTTTGCACACTCAGGCTGTCTGAGACATTGGTAATCATCCTTCTGTGAAAAATGTACAGAGATGCAGGTCTGTAATATAAACTCTTTAACACTATACAGTTCTTCCTGAATTGTTTTATTTCTGTATTATTGATTTGCTGAAAACCCATAACACTTCATTGTTTACCAAATGCACTAGAAGTTTGGGTTTATTTTTTTTTGGGTTGTGATTTTTTTTTTCTTTTTCCTTTTTCTTTTTTTTTTGTTTTTTTGGTTTCGTTGTAGCCCAGAAGTTAGTGTTGCTGACTTTTGTCAAGAACAGAGGTAGAAATATCATGACTGACATAACTACCTGTAATATACTTGTTTTAGGGCTTTTAAATATAACGAGCCATTGAGATGATGATCCTTCAAGGACTGGAACTTGAATCACTGCAAACAAGTCTAGGTTGTGTCTGCTGTCAGATGTTTTTTGTTTGATGTAGATTTCACTCTTATGTACAGAATTTAATGTTGAATATATTCAAGTAACAAATCTGGCATGGTTTGGGGATGGTTAAATTTATTGGAAATGTATTCATACTGTGAATTGTGCTCTGATGGTTAAAAGACAAGATTGTCAAGCATTCTGTATTACAATGGATGTAGAAATTTTTTTCAGATGGACAAAATGTATATGGTACAGATATGTAAAGTTTTCTATGTAAAAAAAATTCTGTACAACTTTCTGTACAATATTTGGTTCTCATCTGGCATATTCTAATCAGGTTATAGGTCAATAAAGTTTTTGAACTCTTTCATCAGTGCAATCAAAACCAGTCTAATCCACAGCTACTTGTTTTACAGTTCCCCTTGCCTCATGCTCTTGTTCCAGAGGAACAAAGCCCAGCCCTCTGGGGGCAGAAAGGTGGGTGCCCTTTGGTGGACTAGGATGTGGCTTCTCACTGTTAGGCAGAGAAGGGTGAAAAAGAAGGGTAAGTTGTTTAGGTTTTTTAAAAAACCAGGGGGGTGTGGGAGAGGAGAATAAAAGTGCTTGTAGGTAGACTAGTCAACTAAACCCTGCAGTGCTGCACAGATAGAAACTCAAATACTGCATTTTGCTTTCTGGGGATTAAAATACTAAAACGAAACAGACTATGGAGTGAGGGTGGATGGGAGGGAAGGGCTGGGATTACAGGTCACCTGACTGCTGACTCAGAATACATCAGCCAGCTAAACCTTGTCAGTGTCTTTGATTCTGTAAGTAAAAGTGGAATTGGATTGTTCTCCGGTGTGTTCTCACAAAACTCACGACTAGCAGGGGAGAGGAGTGTGAAGACTGAGAAAGTGGGCGAGGGAGCCTGATCTCGCAGACGAATGAATCTCCCTGTAGCTGTTGACAGCAGGCTCCAGAAATAAGCGTAAGCAGTACAATGAAATCGTTATGGAAAAGCCAGTGGAGGGAATTAATTAAAAGGCATGACCTGTGACTGGGACTTCTCTCATCCTGTTAATTGGGGTGGACCAAAACCAGATTGCATTTACCAAAGTCAGAAGGGGGAGAATTGAGGTGGTTTTAATTAATTGTAATTGTACAGCCCTTCTTCTTGGGCGGTGTATTAGTTTTTTCAGTTTGTTGTGTAATGTTCAAATCTTAAGTCACTGTACTAGGCCAGACCTGAGGTCTGTCTTGTCTGTCAGTGATCAGTAGCAATTAGAGTAAGTATAACGTGTCCCATCCCTGTCGATGTCACAGTCTCCCCCATGCCTGTAGCAAACAGTGTTCTTGGTACCACTGTCGGCCCAGGCGTTCCTGACGCTGTTACCCAGAGCACTGTTTCAACAGGCGTGGATGGATCTTACCCGTGTGCCTGCCCAATTCCTTTTTAAATGCCTGTGCTTCAGGTTCAGCATTCAGTACAGTGAGTACAACAGATTATCTAAAACATTTGGTAGTTTGAGTTGGGTTTGTTTTAAACCTCACTGCTTCATTGTTCTGTTGTGTGCTCCTATTTAGTCATGACTCTTTTACAGGGTGACTGCCTCATGCCTCACCTTATTTACACTTTATGTGGAAAAGGCCTCATAGCTGTTTAGTCTTGGTTCATTGGAAACTGAACTCCTGTACCATCGTTACTCCTTTCTGTACCTCTAGTTTTTGCAGTGCCAGAACTGCACCAGCTGTGCTCGGGGTATCACGTTCAACTTGAGGCTCTCCAAACGCTCACGTCTACAAGGATCATTGGGGTAGGAAATGGGTGCTGGTTTAGTCATCTCAGCTTTGAGCTCAGCACTGGCAATTGCAGCTGCATTTATTTTGCAGATGAGATTTGTCTTTATAAAAAAAAAAAAAAAAATGAGGAAGGTAGGCAGAAAGGCCCTGCCTAGAACTGAACTTTGGGTATGCAGAGAAAACTGAAGGTTTGGAAAGGAAAGATGTGAAGGACCAAGAGTACCCTGCATGCCCAGGGGAGGAGAGCAGGTCAGCAGGGCCTGGTGCACTGTGCAAAGTGCTGCTGAGCAGCGACGCTGAAACAAGGTCAGTGGTTTCAGGTCACTGCAGAGGTGAAGGGGGGGCTGTGCTGTGTCCTAGACTTCAACTGGAGGACATGAATGCCAGCCTGTGGTGATGCTCAGTGACAAAAATGCTTGTGGTTAAACAAGGCTGGCTTTTTAGGGTAACACTATGCTTCTATCAGGGGTAAAACTTTAAAAGTTCAGGGAATAAAGAAAAATTAAAATACATAGGCCACTAAGTGAGGAGGAAGAGAACACCAGGTGTGTACCTAGCCTGGAGTTAGTACAGTGAATATATCACAAAGTTCAACTCAACTCATGAAGCAACTGGAAAGAGGCATCAGGCATCAAAAATGAGGGGAAGGCTGGCAGGTGCCAAAGTACAAAATGTATAAGGTGGGCTTCAACATGAGAGGCTTTGTGCTAGGGCAGTAACTGTATTACAAAACATTTTCACCTTTGCTGCTTAAAATTATTTTGGCATTCCTGCCTCTGGGAAGTTCAGAATCGAGCAGCCATGAGGTCTGTACTACATCCTCTAGCCTAGGGCTTGGATTACACCACCATCCCTGCCTTGCTTACTGGCTGTTGCTGCCGTACCCAAACTGAGGAAGGTCATAAGCCTTTTAGCTGATGAGCCAGAAACTCAGGGTAAGAATGAGCTTGATTTGGCACTTCCTCTCTGAGAAGGACCATGCTAAACCGATGAAGCAGCTGAGCACAACACGATGTTCAAGTACCTCTCCCAGCAAGCACCTCTGGCCTGCTGTCGCCACAGAACAGTCCTGGCCTTCGAGCAGCTACACAGAAGCTTGAAGGTGACATTTTAGTAAAAACAGACTTTTACAAATCAGTTTTGTTTCATCATTTGTTTCTCCCTGCTTGTCAAGCTTTGGCCTCTGGGTGGGAATTACTAACAGAAAGTCAGCCTTACTTGGTTCACCTTGGTGTTTCAGTTCCCTAAACTAAAACCTTGTTTCCTCCTACATGTCCTTCTTGCTAAAGCTCTGTGCTTTTATTTAGCAACTTTTTGACATGTTTTTCCTGCTTCTTTAAAGACAGTGTTAACATTCTAGTTTGTTCGGGAGTAAATGGAAGCTGAAGCAAATGATAAATATGAAAATTTAAGTCTGCTTTCACATTTTTAGTAACAAAATAATTTATTAACTCTGAAATCAGAACCATAAATTAAATATATGCAACAACATCTGTATTTCCAGCACATAACAGGTTAGGAAACATAAGACACATTGCTAGTAAGTCATTTTTCCATGAAACTGCTGAGTTTTCATGCAGGACAGCACTCAGCACTGTATGAACAGCACGTGTCCTTCTCCAAGTTATTCACTCTTTTGTTAAAAGCTTAAAATGCACCTCTGCTGTTCAGTTACTCCATTTCCAGACAGTTTTGGAGTTTGGCTATAAACAAAGCTCAAAATTAATTTTGATTTAATATCAAATTCACACACACAGTTTTTGTGGTAAGTCCAGCTCTGAGGCTGAAACTTAACTTGTACAAAAAGTGCAAAAACCGCCAAGCTCTTCCTCCACTTCCCACGTCATGTAACATAAACCATCCCTGCTCTACAGCTCCACTACACTGCAGCTTGTTACTTTATTATTGCTATTTTAAATCATCCGTACGGCTCCACACTAGGTACACAGAAGAGAACTATCCCTACAAGCAGCCCTGGAAAGTGCGGTAGTGCTGAGCAGTCCCTCCGCAGCGGAAAGGCAGGGCAGGTGCACAGGGGCTGCCCTCAGCCGTGCGCAGTTGACAGGCCCTGCCAGCCAAGCGGTAGCGTGTTTTCGGGTGAAAGCTTCGCCGGGCTCGACTCTTCAGCCATGAAGCGTTGGAGCGTCTCTGACGTTCCTGGCCGCAGCCAGGGCTCCGTTGCAACTGTGTCAGCAGAACTGGGCCGTCTGCCAGCATTGGCTGGGGCAGGCTTCAGAAGGTCAGCCCCTCCTCCTAAGGAAATGTTATCACCTGAGAGAGGGGCAGAGCAACGTACCTGTGTTAAAGGGGACAAACGCTTATCGCATCTTACCACAACACTGTTACATTGAACAGGCTTACCTGTCTGCAATAAATGCATAAATACTGCTTTTAAATCACATTTGTTTCTGCTTAGCACACATTTTTGATGTTCTGGGGAACTGGGCCCATCTACAGTCAACAGCTACAGACTCCAAGTCTCTGCTGTCTGATGCCAACAGCTCCTCCCCCTGCCAGCTCAACAAGGGGGTGATACAGGCAGCCCGGGACAGACTGGTAGAAGCTTCTTGCTTTCCCAAAGCCTCCTCTGTCAGTGCATATGTGCAGAAATTGTATATAAAAAATAAGGTCATTAAATTACAGTGTTATGGCTGCGTATAGACCATCTCAGAACTCGGGAAGAGTTATATTAACACCGGTAAACATTGCAAATGCAAGCAAGTCTGCACATCGCAGTCCAGCACAGCTAATAACCATAGTGCAGTGTCGATCTGAAAAGCATGCTGGGTAAACCCTCATCTGCCAGCTACAAAACAAACCCCCCCATACAAAAAAAACCCCAAAACCTAAAACAGTCTTGGGGTTGTTGTTATCACTCTGAACTCTACTATTACTTGTTTCAATTTAATCATCAGACATACCTAATCCATACTAAAAACTATCTGTTTATGGCATTATCAAACAACAATTTTTTATTATAAATATAAATATAAAAGGATATAAATATCATTTCTCTGTGCCATTCATTTTTTGGATTGTCATGGTTTAGGCCGAGCCAGCAACTAAGCACCACAGCTGCTCGCTCACTCCTCCCCGCTCAGAGGGATGGGGAGGAGAATCAGGAAAGAAAAGTAAAACTCGTGGGTGGAGATAAGGACAGCTTAATAACTAAACTATAATAATAAATAAGAATTATTATATTATTGTAATGAAGAGGGATATAGCAAAAAGAAATAAAACCCAAGACAAGTGATGCACAATGCACACTGACCGATGCCTGAGCAGTGATTCCCCCCCCCAACTCCCCCCAGTTGATATACTGAGCGTGACGTTCTAGGGTATGGAATATCCCTTTGGCTAGTGCAGGTCAGCTGTCCTGGACAGGCTCCCTCCCAGCTTTTTGAGCACCTGCTTGCTGGCAGAGCACGGGAAACTGAAAAATCCTTAATTTAGGATAAGCGCTACTTACCAACAACTAAAACATCAGTGTGTTATCAACATTATTCTCACACTAAATCCAAACCATGGCACTGTACCAGCTACTAAAAGAAAATTAACTCTATCCCAGCCAAAACCAGGACGTGGATTCACAACAGTGAATTTTTTACATACATAAACCAAAAAATAATGCAAAACCCCCACACCTATAATGACTGAAAATTTCAATGTTTTCCTCTTTAAAGCAGACTCATGTAAATGAGGAGGTTTCTGGTTTACTGGGGCTTTTTAAGCTGGACAGAAAAATGTTTCAAGACCCTGGATTTGTAAAAAAAAAAAACACCACACAATTTTTGCAGAAACAGTAATTCCAGTAAAATGTAACAAAATTGTATAAGCAATTCATGTTATGTAATTCAAGTATTTGGATGATTTTTCCAAACTACAGCTTTTTATTCTGGGAAAAAAATGATGACTTTTAAAAACTTGATTTTAAACCAAAGCTTCTCACTAAAACTTGGAAGTTGATGGTCTAAGCACAGGTATGAGAACTCAAGTCCTGCAGAAGCAGCAGGCAGGTGTGCAGACGTGAAGGGAACGACAGAAACCGCACAATCCCACATACATTGGGAGGGAAGGCTCAGTTCTCCTCTCAGTGCCTAAGGCAGGATGCAGGTTCTAAAACAAAATGCCAAATACTTTTTGTTCAGAAAGAACTTGGCAGTAATCTACTAGTTCTGTCATGTCATACAGACAGTGATCTGATCATCCTCCAAGCCTCCTCAGTCTGGTTAAAACAAAACTCATCGGTAACATTAAAAGTGCAAACAGACCTCCCTCTCTCTAGGGCTTGTCACCCCCTTTACTTGGTGCAGGGTTTAAAGCCGGCTGAGTGAACCTCTTTGTCTCCTAAATCCTGGGTCAGACAAACTCTCCTGTGGGTTGGAACCTACAGTTTTTACATGCATAAGTTATGGTGGGGTTAACAACAGTACATGGCAGGAAAAATAATACCTGAAGAAAATTATTTCCTCTTTGCTACTTTTTAAAGAGATGATATTTAGAAACAATAAAAATAAGGTAATGTATTTGTTTAGAGACAAACTGTGGACTTTCAGGCCAGAAGGTTGCAATTTCCGTGAGTTTAACTATTACTGTCTTAAAGACAAAGCCATTAGATCTTCCAGCAGTCAGAAGTTAGAACAAATGTTTTGTCAGAGATAATACCACAGTGCACATCACTATATCAGACTCATTTGGTGCTGATTTTAGAAAGCAGAACAAATCAGCTAGAGCACAAATCTTGTTTCATCATGAATTTCAACACTTTGTATAGTCCATAAAAAAGCTGTTCTTCATTGGGCTCCATCACAGAATTTTTTTTGGTGTTGCCACTTGAGAATTCACAGTTTGTATCTGGAGGCTGGGGGTAAGCAGACGTCTCTCCTTCACATGAAACACTGATTTAGAAATTGAGCGGTGTCTGGACTTCTACTAAACGCTGACTGCAGCCCACCCTGCCCCTAGATGAAAACAAACTCCTTCAGCACCCTAGAGTGGATATTAGAGTTTGTCTTCTGTCAGCCTGCACTTACCAGGAATCAGTGCTGCTGTCCGCTGTAGATCATGGCAGGCTCCAGCATTCCTTTACTTAAAGACACAGAGGAATGCCTAAAAAGTCTCAAGCAATTTAAGGCAACTTCTCTTACATATAAGCAGGGTCTGAGCCACATATCTAATGTGCTCAAAGCTGTGAGAATTCTCTCTTCTGTATCCGAGCCTGCTCTTGTTTACGCAGTTAGTAACACACATACACTGGCCTCTGGAGAAAGTAGCTGCTGACTTGTGGAGACTTCATCGCCCGAAGTACTCACCAAGTCTGCACTGATGGCAATGGGTTTTTTGCATGGGTGAAAACAGAGGAGGATGCCTGGCACCAATATGCACTAGTTTTCCAATTAAGAAAACAATTCTAGGGTGGCTTTAGGCTTCTCACATCAGTCCCACAAAGGAAAGTGAACTGCCATGAACAGAGTCTCCTTACTGTACCAACAGGCTCAGCTCTTAAAATTTATCAAAGCCTGTAAATTGCCATCTCCCGGTCATTTGAAGGGAAGATAACCAGTTAGAGGTCCTTAGTTATGTATTTGACAGAGTTGTTTTCCCCAGCAGTGTCTCTGAGGGTGGAGGAGAAATAACAGT
This sequence comes from Strix aluco, assembly GCF_031877795.1. Taxonomy (NCBI): domain Eukaryota; kingdom Metazoa; phylum Chordata; class Aves; order Strigiformes; family Strigidae; genus Strix; species Strix aluco. The sequence continues at coordinate 37,947,445 of NC_133931.1, forward strand.
CCTAGCTGTTAGGAAAGCAAGAGGATGCCACAAAGATCTGATCAAACTGCTAGGGAAAAGGAATAAAATCACTTGGCTTCACTATTTTTTTTTTTTGTAATGTCACTGAGTATGAGGAGGGAAAAGGAGAGCAGGCAGCAGTGCAGCCCTAACAACCACAGCTGAGCAAAAGGAGCACTTGTTACATTTCCAAGAGGCACATATGCTAAGGATGAGTGATGGTCCCCATATGATCCATAGAACGAGCTACACACAGACATATAAATATATATATACACACACACACGCACGTACATATAAAAATTATACATATCTAAAGGCTGAAGCTCTGGAGACCATGACAAACAGAAGGCAAACAAAAAGTATAGTTCACATGGTATGAGGTGAAATTATAAAAGAGGTGAGATAGAACAAGGGCAGCAAAGTAAAAGAAGTTCACGTGGCAAAAATGTTTGAGTGGAGTAAAATTAGTAAAGCAGAAGAAAGAAATATGAATGGGTTTGGTTTTTTTAGTGACTTAAAAATCACAGCGAGATGGTTAAAACAAACACAAAAAGGATGAAGTGCTTGTAAGAGTACCCATAGCAACAGAATCAGAAAAACTGTCAGCATCTGTACTCTCATTAAGGTTATAAAAAGGATACTGATACTCTAATTGCCCAGACAGCATAGCAACCACCTCCTAAAAAAGGGAGATTTCAGACTCATATGAAAGAATCATTAGCACAAAGTATATCAACTGGGTCATAATCCATCTGAGAAATTGAAGGCCATTAATGGTTGTCATAATTGGTACCTCATACACAAATTGGACCTACATCAGGCAGCCTATGGAGAAGCTCTGGGATAACTCCCAGTTTGATATATTATATGGTCACAAGACATACATAATAAATTCAAGTGCGTGTATACTGAAAGAGGTATCAATATCAACCTCAAATACTGAATGATCCTTTATGTTAACAAACCAATAGAAAACCAAATTAACTAGAAATTGAAGTACTTCTTCATATGCAATTTTTTTGGCATATCTTTGTGCTGGTTGGCCCATAGACATCTGATTCCTGGGAACGCCAATAATCTCCCACAGGCACCCCATCAACATCAATCAGTCAGGAGTTTCATTTCCTTCCACTAACATTTCAGCCGTCCAGCTGAACATCCACATCTTACTGCTAGCAGTGACACATCGCAATATCAAAAGTGGTACAGACAGGACAAGTACTAGTGGCTGATCAGACAGGAATTAGAGCAGCTTTTCCTACTACCCTCCTCTAAAGTTACTCTAAAAAGCTGTGTTGAAGTTTGCTGGGGAACCTCTTGCACCAGCTACAGAGCTCTACAAATAGTTCCTATGTTTGAGCCAGCTACTCAGTGCTCAAATAGAGGCAGTCTATTAATATTTATTCCTTTAATTACTGTAATTAGTATTCACTGCATCATGTCTACTACACGGAGCATACCTAAGTAAGGAGATTTCTGCTGGAGCTCAGTCAGCCTGTGCAATCGTTCTTCATTCTTGCCTTTCAGCTGATCAACATCGAGGCTGAAATTCGAGTGTAAAGAAAAGCTGTCAGGCTGCAGCAATGGTGCCTGGCCTGCTGGAACATCCTCCTGCAGAAAACCCCAAAATACACAAATCTTTCAGTTAAATAGCATCCTTTTGAAAAGGGCAAATAGCTATACATGTACACCCTCAGTATTCATATCATCTAGCCACTAAGGAACCACAGGAACTGTCTGACTTAAGATCTGTGGTCCACCTTCATATTCAAGCCAATCCAGTTATCATACATACAGCACGCTCCAAAGCTTTCTGCTTTATTCGTCTCCTCTCCCTTGCAGAAGGTGGAAGCTGTGGTGACAAATTAACTTCTCCCAAGGCAGGAAATGTTTCCCCATTAGCACCTGGAAAAACAGGTGAAATCATTTCCAAAGAAATCAAAATACTAGTCAGTGTTCAAACCTGTTCATGTTTTGAAATGAGCCAATATATTGTACTTGATTTAATCACAGGAATCAAAGGAATGTATTCATTAGGACATCTTGCACAAAGCCAGTGATAAGCCAGAAGCAGACAAAGTACAACAGCAGCAAGGGATGAACTTCAAGCAAAGGCAACGAATATTGAGATATATATTGAGATCTCTCCCATGTAAAGGATAAGGCGTTTCACATCCTGCAAATCCACCATCTACCTTAGCTCACCGTATCATTTATACCTAGACCTTTAAAGAAAACAAGTACTCAAATGAGTATAGTATCCCTGCTTGAAAGAGAGAACACTAGGCAAATTGGAGGCATAAAGAAATACAATCATGTAATAAATTATGTATGTAAATATGTCACATGGAATATATAATGCTACATGGAATGATAATGTTACATGGAATATGATAACATAATCAATGACTTAATCACATATCCTTAGTCAAATCTCAGCCTTTTCGTGTAATAAAGTGTTCGAATCTCTTCATACAAAAGTAACTAAACTGTTGATCATAACTCTATCACATTACAGTGGGGGGAGGTTAATCTATTTTTATAATATAAATGAACCCTAAGGTGATGTCTCTGCTTCACACTCGGTTTGTCTATTTCCCCTTCCTTTGCTGATTCTGAAAACTACTTCAAATACAAACTCTTCCAAACAGGTACTTTTTTTTCTTTCCAGGACCAGTAACCACTGCTTGGGGGCTGGTTTATGGCTTTGCCACTGCTTGGTGGCTCTGTTTCTAGTTCAGTCCCTCTAGTAGCTCCAAGACCAGAGCCTCCCAGAAAAAGAAAGGACTCTGCTTAACAAAACCAGTACAGAAGCCATTACCATCAATTACTCTTTGTGACAACAAAGTCACCTTTTGGAAAGGCTCTTAGTCTAGTATGACACATTAAGTTAACAAAGAAAAAAAAAAAGGAAGATAAATGTGTGTAAATATATACACACACACACACAAACACACAGAGTACTGAACAATTCTGCATCATTCGTCCAAAATGACACACTGTGACATTAAAAATAAACCACAACTGTGGAAAGAATGGGTTTTTCATTTCCTAGCAATTTGAAAATAAATTTTAATGCAATATGTTATATCAGTCACAAGTTTCAAAGATCTTCAAATGAAATTTTAAAAGTAATAAATTATTTTGGTTGAAAATTAAAATACTTAGGTTTGAAAAATAAATTTGATTGGTATCAAGGAAGTTCAGAATAACAAAGACAGATTTTTTAAAAATTCTTCCATATTACCAGTTATTTTTTCTCTAGAAATAAAAATTTTATTCCCCTCTCCTCTTTTCCTTCCCCTAGTTTCACCAAAGGTACTTATGCTCTCATCACTAATGTTTCAAGTAAAAAAAAAAAAAAAATCAAAGCATAATTTTGAAATGGTATATGGCTAACAATCCAATTACCAGAATTCTAGCAACAAGATCAGCTGAACTTCATTATATTCAAAACAGTGCTATTACTCAGAAAAAAGGTTGTTTACTCATGTGAACTTATCACAACAGAAACAAAGTACAAGCTAAAGAATTTATTTGCACCTTCAGTGTTTCACCAGTGTAAGATGCTACCTGTCCCTTTAAGCATCTATCATTCAGATATTGCTATGCAGATGTGCTTTCAAATCACTACATTAAGACTAATGAATTCTAGGGTTTCAAGTAAGGCAAAAAAAGGGAAAAAGAAACTGATAAACATCTTTATTCCTAATTGCCTCAAGTTTCTGAGCCCTGGGAGACAAATTCATTTGTAATGCTGACATCTATTACAAAATTGAGTTAGATTTTAGAACGATGTCAAAAAAAAACCCAAACCACAGAACAGAGGGTTGTGTTAAGCTCTTCTCAGGAAATGAAAAAAATTGTTAAAATACACCAAAAGTATTTCACAAAAGACCCTCAAACAATGTGAGCAGCAGAGAGAAGGCAGCCCACAGATAATGAGAGTTGTTATTTTTCATTTCTGGGACGGAAGTCACCACATTCATATTTGGAATTTTCATAGCTATTTATAAAGCCCAAATAATGCAAAGGGTAACAAAGTTTTAGTTAGTGCCTACAGCTCAGTATTGGGGAACATGCTTTTCACCAGTCATAAATGATCTGGGAAAAAAAGAAAAAAAAAAAGGAGGGGGGGTATGAATAGTGTTGCAAATTAACTCCATCACCTCACTAAGCTGCAAGAATCAGTTGGATGGGGAGGAGGAGGAAATTGGAGACAGGACTGTAAATATCATGAACCTTGTGAAAGCGGTGAAGAAACCAAGCAGCACCCCGTTACACAGGTGGTAGATTCAGAGCCGATGGAAGGAGATAGTTCACAGAAGGTACAGCATGGAAATTTATCTACACAATACTGCTGATAGTAAACAGAGGGATTCAAAAACGCTGATTTCAACTCATGAAAGACAACCTATTAAAAATCCACCTTAGCAAGACTTATTAAGTGCAAACACACAGCATTTGGCTCAGGAAGCCTCTGAGCTACAAGTCACTGGAGGCTGGCAGAGTCCTCTGCAGTGTTGGTGCACGTCTGCCCTCCACCTTGTATCCTTCCCCATGCAGCTATTCTGGCGACCATTAGAGGCAGGGTATTTGGCCAGATTCTAGACTGATGGACTCTCCTAAAGCACCCTTTCATCATTTGGGCTGTAACTAATAAATAGTATTTCCCAACCTGAAGAAGAATGGATTGCAGACTACAGAAAGTACAACTGAACAAGCCCAAAAGCCCCATCCTGTGCCCTTCCCGATGCCAGGTTCTATCCTGTACTCCAGGACTTGCATGTGAACAGAATAAGCTTGAATACATTTCAAATGAAAAATTCTGCTTTTAACCAAAGCCAGAGATGACAATCATCGGTATATAGAAACATACTTAGTTTCATTAAAAAGCACTTGCAGGAATCTACTGCATCTCCCCTACAGCAAAGAATAAAACCTTGTAAGATGATTTCCCATAGATGATTGAAGAGAATTTCAAGGTACCGTAATGCCTACTAATGGAAAACAATGCCTAGAGGCCTGAGCTGGTTGTTTTTTTAAAAAAGAGGTCAGTTCTAGCCTTATTATTTCTAGTGAGTGGAAACAAAGCACATCTGAAACAGCACTTTTACATACACGCATATACAGGTTGAATGAAGAGACATAAGACAATGGGAGACATAGTCCTCTAATACAAAAATCTTAAGAAAACGAAAACCAATCTACTTCAGATGATTAAGAAGTGACAATGTTACAAGGATGATGTTTCAAGTTTTGTCAAATGAAGTAATGTTTGAACAGCAGAGAAGTAATTTAGAATGAATCACTATTTTATAACCATGTAATCATACTTAAAATCAAACATGCTTGTAAAACAAAAGAACAAAAATGAAGAGAACCGCTGGCTGCCCAACACTTTTATATTTCATTATGGACAGCTCATAACTGTAAGCTGTGATTGCCAATAAATTAATTTGCTGCAGAACAATAGAAGAGCATTACATATTCTACCACCATAACACACATGCTGAACAAATACCAGCTTTTCCTTATCCAAAACTGAGAAGATGTCAAAAAAAGCTCATTGACAAGGCTAACATCCCAGTCAGAGCACAATGAGCACGAAAAGATAATTCCTCATGAAAAGATGCGAAGTGGCAAGAGAGCAGCATCATTAATTCTAGGTGTGACCTACACAAATTCATTGCAGTACAATTCCATAAAGATCTGCATTTTAATTTGGAGGCATAATTTTCTAATACTTGAAAACAATCACCATAGCTACACCCACTGCAACTTTTAGAACAGTAATAATCATTCTAGAGACACATTAGATTAAATGACATGTTTGTAGACTCATAACATGGTTAAGGGGAAGTATAAACTCACCGATAAAAGCACTATCCGATTCCAACAGTGAATTTTTCAAGAATTCATTAGATTCATTCCTGAACTACAGAAGTGAAACAGAAGACATGCAAATTCAGATGTCTCAGTATCTTTCTTGGGCCAAACTATAATTAATGCAAATTAATTGCCAAACTTCTGCAAAGCAAACAGCAGCTTTACAGTGTTCTGTACTATTCCTTACTTTATGCCTATAAAAAAAAAAATACACATTTTTAAATAGTGTTTGTAACTGGTTTGGCTTTTTCTACTCATTCCCACCCCCAGCAGCAATCTAACTTCATATCAATACAAAATAAGTACCAATGAATATAAAAAGGAGTTAAATAATAAAACTATCTCTATATACAAAGACAAGTTGTATGTCAAGTTTAAAGAAGCTGTTACTCATTGTATTGACAAACAAGAGAAGTAAATAAGCTTGCTGTCTCGTTACTTAAGTGAAATTCCTTTATCCAAATCTGTGAAAGACACAATATTTCTCAGACTTGAAAAAGGCAAAATAATATAATAAAAAACCTGTTTTAATTCTTACCAGTCCCATGGTTTGTGGGTTACCGCCAGAAGCAGAATCATCTTGAACAACAAAAGCCACATAGACAAGGGACAAAATGATAGTATTGACATAAAAAGTTAATACTAAAACATATTAAAAGTTTTATTAGCATATTATTACAAAAATGAAGACCACTATGCACTACTACTTTAAAATTACACACACCGTAATGAATATTTTTAAAACATTTGAATGCAATGTTTATTCCCGTTTCCTTACGTCTATTTAAGTAGAATCAGAGAAATCAAACAGAATTCAGCAGTATATTATTTCTAAGAATGTTGAGCATGTGCAAGCCCTTCTTAAGGCCGGATTCATCAGTCCCTCCCAAAGATCAAACACACTTTTCACACTAGAACTATATTGCTCATCACTAATAAAAACCAACCATTTTGATCTTGTTCAAAACCCGATTTGTTATCCAGAAAAAGGAAGCATAACTATTTTTATGGCTATTGAAAACAAATTTTCAAAGATGTAATCACATTTCATTAAATGCTAAAATTGCACTAAACTGTGCTGAATTCTGAAAAATTTCTCTATACTGCAACAGTCAGAAGTACTTTTGTGCTTGTTTACAATATTGTAAACACTTGTTATAGAAAGGTCATGTCCAAGTGTTGACTGAATAATGTAAAAAAACATCAATTTGTGGGAAAGCAGCATCATTTAAGTCATCAAAGCAATACATTATGGCACAAAAAGTTGCTGCATGAATACCCAGTTTCTCTCTTTTATCCTCCTATGCTTCATTTGTTGATACCTTAGCATCTTTATTATTTCAATTACTGCATCTTAAACATTACCCAGTCACACAGCTAGCAAGAAATATTTTTTTCATCATATGTTCTGCACACTACTGAATCCTAGTGCAACTTGAACACAGTAGTGAGAAAACACAGCAGATTAAGTAACTTCAAACAAAAACAATTAAACAGAAACCTACATTTCAAAGTGTACCCAAGAACTCAAAGTCTATGGCCTTCTTGCTATAATTATCCTCCCTTCCCTAGTGTAAGTATTTTGGTTTTCTTGCCATCATCTTCACATACTATATTTTATACATCTCACATTTTTCTTATTTTAAAAACATTTGTGAATTAAAAAAAAAAAAAAAAAAGAGTGGAAGTTAATGGTATTCAACATCCCAGTGGTTGCTAGTTCCAAACTGCAACACTTTAAACTCCATCTGAACTTCACAGCTAGGACACAAAAATACCACAGTAAGGGAGAGAAATGTCTCTAATTCATCAATTTTTGTTTCAACTTGCTATGAACCAAGTAGAAAAACAAATCAATACTGTATCAAATTTCAAAAATTAGAGACATAAAAATTAATTATTTCTTCTATAATTAGGGATCACCTGAGCCATGTATTTCTTAACCCCACTGTGTATTTTGCCATTATTTTTAGTGGCCTACCAAGAACTAGATCGAGGGAGTCAGGAGTCTCATTTACATGTAGTGAAGTTGAAACATTACAACAGTTTTGTAGTTAAAACTCATGGATACTGAAAAAAAAACTTACTATATATTCCAGACATCTGCTTGCCAGGAATAGGCATGTTTGTGCAGCTAAACAGTTGTATTTATAGCAACAGAACTCAAGGCTAATCATGTTCTCCCCTAGGTGGGACACCTCAACAACCAGTTTGACTAGCAAGAAGGATGCCGTCTCACAATAAACTCTGCTAGATGAAATCAGTTCTCTTGCCTTCTGTCAGGGTGTAATAATCGGAGCAGGAGACTGCAGAAAGGCCCAAGAGTGAATGTAAGCTCAACATGCTGAGCACACTGTGCTTGCAGCTTTCACAGAGAGGTTGAACTAGACACTGATTATTTCACTGGAGACTTGTCTAAGGATAAAAACCTCAACTCTGGAGAGCACAGAGAACCATCCTGAAAGTTAATCTAACAATGACCTCATGCATGCTGGAAATGCAAAGAAGCAAAACTGAAGTTACTCTTCATACTTGGTTTAAGTCTTCAAATAAAATATTGAATAAGATAGTTTTTATTTCTTGCATCTCTGTCTAGCAAACTTACTCAGTGTGTAGCTGACATTCTGTCTAGCATCAAAAACCATAGCACACAGGCTGTCACTCCTCCTGGACTGACAACCAGCCTGTTCCTGATAGGCTACTCCAGCCAAGCAAAGCCCAGCACTGCAGTACAACATCATCAAACCTGCTCCTGTGCCTTTCCCTCCTATCCTCCAAAATAATAATCATGCAGAAGTCTGCAAAAGACTGCCTTATTTATAGGGACACAGCAAGCATTTTAAGAATTTGGGACATTTAAAAAAAACATTAATTTCTCAGGTTATAGCTCCACTATAGCCCACATATTTCTCTTTTACATAAAGAATTTAAAAAAAAAAAAAAAAGAAAAATCCTATCAGAAAGAAAATGGTATATAAAGCAGGTAAGGTAAAGAACACTTACATACAGCATGGGAAAACAGGTAAGCCTTTGCCACTACAACCTATAATATGACATTTCAGCCACAGTAGAAAAATACATATTGCTTTAATTCATCTTTCTTTCTGCCTTAAATCAGACAATAAAACCACTCATCTATTTTCAGTGAGGGGAAGATGATGAACTTGTCTCTGAGGAAAATAAACTGGAAATAGAGAAAATAAAGTGGAAATAGAGAGGTACATAGCAACTAATTAATTCTCTTGCTCAGTACACAGTGACAGACTATAAAGTTAAATGATGTTGTAAAACAGTAGAAGAGAGAAAGAGAGTTGAAAAGCTGCTCAAGAATCCTCTATAAGCATCAGTGGAAAATCATTTTAAAAATCAGCTGCTTGTCTACCAACTAATCTAAATTGTCCAAGGAAATGCCTCTCTAGGTTGTCACCATGTAAGCCTGCATTATTCACTCAGCATTAGCATATATCTAAAATGACTGCTTGTCCTTAAAATCAATGAAGAAGGCAAATTTACTTCCTAGCTGGTGGAGGTTCCTCTCCAGACAACATTAAAGCCTTCTCAGACTGGCCTATTGGAAAATATTCTAATGGCAGAAAAACAAAACCAAACCCCACACAGATCTCAGTTGAAGCTAGTGAATTGGCTTTTACCATTTCAGTCAATCTCACAAAGGGGAAGACTGAAGACAACCCTATGCATTCCATTTAGACATTAAATGATATTCAAGAGCTTGTAATTAACACAGATAGATGGTATAGATATGCTTATTTGCAACGGTGACATTATGTTATTAATAAGCAATATTCCACACATTGCTTGAACACCAGCACATCTGTCCAAGATGGAATACAAATCATCTTTAACACTAATCAGTGTGCCAAACAAAACACCCTGCAAGTAACTGTCACCATTCACACATTGGTATCAATTTTGTTAATCTTGCTCACATATGGGTCTATTAACTGTTAACACAAACAAGCCTCAAAGCATGACCAGTGATAAGAAGAGGCATTCAGTTTTTCTAAAGCAGCAGGGAAAGGTCTAACTATTTTCCTTTCATATGTGTATGGGGTTTTTTATGCCAAACTTTCACCTCATCTGTAAGGCAAAAAAAAAGTCAAAGGAGCAATCTGAAACCATACTGGGTGTCTGTGGCTAGAGTGGGGGCTGCAGAGGTGGCCTCTGTGAGAACATGCCAGGGGCTGCCCTGTGCCAGGCACAGCCGGTCCCACAACGGACCCACCGCAGGACACAGCCAAGCCGTCAGCTGAGCCTGCGGTGCCTCTGCAAAAGTCTGGTTAAGAAAGAGCAAAACGAAGCACAGCAGCGAGGCACGAGGGCAAAAGTGCGAGAAGCAGCCCTGCAGACACCAAGAGAAGGAGGAGAGGGAGTTGCTGCTCCAGGTGACGGAGCAGAGATTCCCGTGCAGCCTCTGGGAGAACATGGTGGAGTGGATGGAAAGTGCAGGAAACCAGGAGCAGCAGCGAGGAACCGCTGTGTACTGACCGTAATTCTCCCCCTGCCCAACCCGGTCTGACACCACTCGACTGCATCGAAGGGACTGAGCATAACCTGGGGTGGTACCAAGGAAGGGGAGCGGTGGCGTCAAGAGTGAAGGAGGCATTGGGGAAGGGGGCAGAAAAAGTGTGGACTTGATGTTTGTCTTTTTGTTTGCCACTACTCAAAATCAGTAATTAAATATTTATTTAAATTGATAATAATTAAGTTAATTTTCTCCAAGTTGAATCTATTTTGCCCACAACAGCAATTGGTAAGCAACATCCACGTCTGTACCTCAGCCAACAAGCTTTGTTCTTCCTGTTGCCCCCACTATCTCAAGGGGCAAGTGAGGGGGCATGAGCAGGCGAGCAGCTGGGTGGCAGTTTGGCTGCTAGCCAAGGCTAAGCCACCACAAAAATAAAGTTATTTTCTCTTCAAAAATGTAGTTAGGCCAGCCTGAATTACAGAGACAAACACTCTTCTGAGAAATTTGTACCTTGTACTCAAAACTGAGCTCATTTGTATAGCTGCAACTGAAACTTCTGGAAAGGTTGAAGCAACTCTCCTCATATTTTTAACATCTAAAATAATTTGAGATACTGCTCTTTCATGACTGTTCATAAAAGATATCTGAATGAACATTACATTTGGAATTAAGTGCAGCATGCAAAAAAGGGACATTACATTTACTTTTCACTACTTCTGCAATATGCAGCTAAAATATTTTACTATGTTAGGATGTTAATATTTTACTATATTAGGATGATCTCTATTAAGCAGTACAAGCATCATTTTCATTCTGGAACCTCAAACTAGTTATATCTTACATGTGGTTTCTAAAGCAAAACCTGTTTATGGATACAGATTTCTGAAACTTTGAAATAATCAACCCAAGACTATGGAAATAAAAGAAATTTAATCCATTAAAAGGAGACCAAGGTGAAGACAAGGTTCCATTTTAACCAATTCACAGTTCAAAGCCATCTACTTCTTCAGTGAGAACTGAAAAAATGCCACAAGGAACTTATTTGCTAACACTTTTATCACAAACCAGCTGAAAAGTTTTACTGTTCTGTGGTTTTTAAGCAGCAGTAACCAAACTACTTTTCTCTTGCATTTTTCTGAAGTATGAAGCACTAGTTAAACCGCTTTCAGGGAACCAAAGAAAAAGAGTCACAGTAATTTAAAAAAAAAAAAAAAAAGCCATTCAGTTTTTTTATGCTTTACATTATGACAGAATTTCAGCATTACAGTGTTTTATTTTGTTTTGTACTGCAGTGCCAACACTGAACTTGAAAGAAATAAAACTAGAGCTGGGGTTTTTAAATTCTTATAAAATACAAAACAAATAAACAAAAATAATTAAAATTATCTTAGACCATTCATTCCTTACCTTCTGTTTCTCTCCTCATTCTCATTCTGTCAAGTTTCTTCTGCTGCTCCCTCAACAGTGCCTGCTGTTGAATCTCTAAAGTCTGATCATCTTTTGGGGGATCAGGATACATGTGCCTCAAACCCATACGTGTTTCAGAATCTAGAGGAATGATACTAAATTTAAATTTCTCCCTAAACCAACAACTCTGAAAAACATTTTTAAAGAACTAGCTACAGATAAAAATAAAAATATTAAAAATAATGGTGACAATGGCCAAAAGGATGAACTACTTTAGCAATGATTTTACAATTTTACTATATTAAAAAATGTATTTTCTGGTAAAGTAGAAACAGAAAGTTACACAGAATCATATTTTGTTCACGGGTAAAAAAAAAATCAAATTCACTCTCCTTTCAGTAACATCATATCAAATGCATCAGAAGCAAGGACTGGAAACTGAGTGCTCTGAGCGATAACTCAGCATTACAATGCTGTGAATTGTGTGCACTTCTAGAAATGGCCATACAGAAGGATATACACACATACACAATGCTGTCCACAGAGTATGTTGTGTATGGGCAGTAGCTATGAAGGGGCTGATTTTTGTCTTTAAATCCTGGGTGGTGTGGAAGATGGAGGAAAAGAACAGATGTTTCACTACAGTTCTTCATCAATAACAAGAAGATCTACCTGCCTTTGTATTTAAGTTCATTAAATTCCCAGATATTCTGTATATTGACGGGATCTTGTGCCTCCTTTGATGAAGGTCGCCTTACTGGAGCCTGCAGACGAAGCCTGGCCATCTCAAATATGTCCTTTGGATTCCTCTCTCTCCTTCCACTTGAAAAGTTCGTAAAAGAAGCAGAATATAATTTAACACTGTAATATTAATGAGTTGGATGAAAATATAATATTGATAAAGCTCACATCTTTTATCCTTAAATATAAAAACAGGAAAATAAATTTGAAAGTGATGACACTGCATATTGTGTTATAAAAAGGCATAACCTACTGAAAATAAAAAAAACCCTCATACTTTATGGAGTGGAACTAAGACTGATGATCTGATGAGTCTTTTCCAACTAATTGGTATAATTAACTAATACATTTTGGAAGTAAACCATTTTTTTAAATGGTTTTTTCTTCAATAAGAAAGTACTACCACAACACTATGCTATTCATAAGCATATTCATCAGCAGTAGTACTGCAGTTTACAGGCACAAATTATGCTGCAGGAAAAAAGGTAATGAGATGAAATTCTGCCTTAGACGTCTGTTTTGGGCCACTCTCCAAGACAGAGCATCGCAGCTTCCAATCTTATCAGTACAGCCATTCTTACACTAATCTTTAGCAAGATTCTTGGAAAAAGCCCATACACATTAGAAAAAACTAAAGAAAGTTTTAGATACAAGTTTTATCTTTAGATTTTCATTTCACTCATGTATATTAGCCAACTAGCTACTAATACATAATAGCTTTGAGTTTCTGTGCAAAATCTAGTTTCTAAAACTGAAGATAAATTCTTACCGTGTAACTGGTACCTCATCATCACTGGCCACATTTAGTAACTGTTCTTGCAGTCGCCTCTCTTCACTACGAAGCTGTTTCCTCATCTCTGATAATTCATTTATCACATTCTTTCTTTCCTCTGGAATTTAACACAAATAATTTAAAAATAAGGAGTGTCAGAGACACTTTTCTCCCTACCTCATAAATGTAAAGTGGAAAAAAAAAAAAAGAGATAATGAACTGTTAACTAAAACACGGGTTATACAAACACAAGAATCACAGCATTTCATATACTAGAAATTAGGTCAGAGCTTGTATTTTGTATATAGGTCGTAAGCACAAGGACCAGATCCCCTAAACAGCAGAAAGCATCCAAATTTTAATGGAAATGTTGCACTGTATTTAAAAAAGGAAAAGCTATGAAATACCAGCAAGTGGGCACTGCCAGTTAATAGACTTTTTTTGAAATTAGCAAATTCACAGTCCTCAGAGTCCCAGAGGCAGATGACAGGAACTGAGGTGGTATCAGCAAGAGCACAACCTCATTTCTGTTTCCTGACTCAAAAGTGGGGTGTCTGTCTGCTCAGTGCAGACTCTCTTAAGTATTCAAGAGTTCTAATGTCAACACTTATTTTTAGTATGTGCTTATGTTGACTTTTTAAACTACTTTGGGTCTAAGCTGTTTTTTTGTGGTCAGGACAGCATTCCTCCACAAGTTAGAACAGTTTCATAAATTCCTTATTTTCCAAATAACATGCTTAATAATTTGACATGCTACTGACTTTTTTAGTCTGAGTCCAGAACCTAGCAGGCTGAGGGGTTAGCATTTGTAAAAAAGAATCAGAAGAAAAATAGTGCTTTCCACCCACATATTGCACAGTTAACTAACATATAAAGAGCAAAGGAGATCCTCCCAGCATCCCTGAATTTTAAAACCTCCAGTGAAATCTAAGAGGAATGAGCAGAGGATTAGGCAGACTAACAAAAGCAGAATTTAAGAGTTAGGACTGCAGTGCTCTACACATCATTGGTCTAATCCATTACTCAACCAATCCAAAACTCCCATTTCACAATGTTCTGGTCACAGTGGTCACCACTGTCCTGACTGAAAGATCCGACACTTCCCATGCAGACTATTCCATGAGCAGAGATTTTAGAAAAAAATATTTCCCGATGAAGACACATAATAAATGCATTTTTTATTTTGTATTAATACTTCACACATATGATACTAATGCAGTGATGATACTAAAACAGAGAGAACACCCACACAGAAATGCAAACTTTTTTTAAGATTATTCCTTTGCAGAGAAGAAAGATAACTGTAACTGAGAACAATTTCACTGTAACAGAAAATGAGCTTGTAATAAAGACAATACCTACCAAATGCACGCAACTGATTTCTTCTAGCAGGGACAGGTGGAGAAGGAACCCTTGGTTGTGGAGGATCCTAGTGATCAAAATGAATATGAAATGTCAGTATGTCAAAGGAAAAAAATATAGCAGACGTAAGTACATTTTATTTCCTTACTTTATGCCCAATTTACATTACCTACCACTACTACTGGAAGACAGAATAGTAACCTTACAGGTTGTTAATGTCTAAGGTTTTTTTAAATCTGACCTTTAAATGCATAATCCAAATTACTATGATAATACCTATAATGCACTATTCAGAGATCTAAACAAAGCTATACCAAGTACTGCAAAGCCACAGAAATAAACTGACCTTCCTCCAAAGCATTCTTAACATTTAAGCAAAGCAACAGTTTTAATCAGGTTTAAAGACTTACTTAAAAACATATTCTGAAACTGCACTATAAAGTATTTTGCCAAATTATCATTTTCATGGAAAAATAATTTTTAAAATTTTTAGCCTAGTTCATATAGACAGTTGGTAAAAAAACATTTCCAATAAAAAGTCAAAAGTGTAGCCTGAGATTCAAGACAATTATTTAATCTACTCTTCACAGAAGAAATTTATTTTTTAAAAAATTTGTCCCAGGGAAGATTAAAACAAGTGAAAGAAATGAGTGCTCTCAGGACCACTACTGTAACTCAATGCAAAATACTCTTACTGTAATGCAAAAAAGAAAGTGAAGTGTATTAGGAGTTATAATCTTTTTGTACCTTCAAAAACATAAAGATAAGACAATAATGTCTGTAGCTAAGAATCAACATTAAACTTCATGCCTGAGCTAAGTTCTCCTCTGGGTGAACACAATGAGTTGCTAGATTAGATGTAAACTTTCTTATCCTAAACCTTGAGACTGCTAGACCCTTGGTAAGCTGGACAGAGTATCTACGCTCAAAAATGAGGTGCTCACCTCTACAGAAAATGTTCATGCAGAAAAAAAATTAAAATAACACACTCCAAAAAAAAGGTATTCAATAATTTGAATAAAACTGAACATTAAATTTCAAAGCTGCAAGACTGGCTAACATTAAGACTGTCTCCAGTTATTTGTGGTATTCCAGTAATAACTGACAAACTTTAAAAAACCTGGTAGGATTTCATATACTGTACTGTCTTAAATAAATCAGTAAATGTTGACTATAAAAATCATACTTGTGCATAGTAAGACAAATGACTCTCAGCAGAGGGAATCCTTTCTTCTCTTCTTATTGATTTGTTCTGAAGAGCAGGAACGATGGGAGAAGGCTGCCTTGAAAACTGCAAGGAGGAAAGCAAGACTGAAATTACATTCCTATAGATTCTGAATAAAGTATTATTTTGGACAGGAAGAGCTTGGCTAATATTTTTCATTTGACAGAAAAATGCTTTTGCTTGTCTTAATTGAATTTTTCTTGTATTTTATTTGTTTTCAACTCCTAACTGCATAAAATTATTGCCAAAATTATTTAATCTGGTTTTATTTTCTACCTGTAGTAACTTTAATACTCGTTTTCTATGATGTAGGTTTTTTAATTTATGGTTAAGTTACATATCTTTTTTTCCTCTAAACACTTCCATTGTATCTGTCCATTTTAGAGAACTTTCTAGAAGACAAAGAGTTTTGTAATTTACTTAGATTTTGTCCATCAGAATTCTATGTGATAAACTTCTTACATCATCCAGGTCAAAGGAAATTAATTAAATTACGAAGAACGTAACTGTTAAAAATGAACAATTCTCCAGTCCTCTAAATTATATAACTATTTTTATTTGTATTTGGACCTCAGTAAAAGCAGGCCATGGTACTTCACAGCAGATATAGAAATCAACTATAGAGTGCAGCTTCCTCTTCTTTATCTTGTTTTTACCACTTTTTTTAATGCAAATTTGATCAGCAGGCTAGGTTTCCACTGCAGTATGTCTGATTTTTCAATCAGCTGTTCTCTGTGTGTGCACTAAGTATACTGTAGATCGATAAACTAAGAGAGGAACAACACTGAAGGTAGAAGTCTAAGAAATTATGCAATTTCTTTAAAATTCAGTTATTTTTAAAAGTTAGGAAGAAGTATTTGTATCTTAGAAAGTTACTGAAGCATACCATCTTCTTTTCCTCTTCCATCTTTTCTTTCTCAAAATATTGTCTAAGTTGTTCATCTTGCCTTTCTTCTCTTTCTTTTCTTCTTTTTTCTGCCTCTTTTTGCCTCTCCTCATCTAATCGAATTATTTCTTTATTTTTCAATCTTCGCTGTAACATAAACATTATTAGTACATATAAAAGACTCAACATTATTAAAGATTAGCTTTTTTTCCTCTGAGAAGTTAAAATTACACATCAAAGTGATTAGTATGAAATGAAAAGCATATTTCATTAGGCTGACTTCAAACACTCAAATTAAAAACTATGCCATGCAAATATTAAACATCTGCAGTCCTGGCTCTGCTAACATCATTTAACAGAAATCCTAATAACTTCAATAAACACCACTTTGTGTCCCCAGATCTGCTGCCAGTTAAAGCTAAACTGTAGGAGTCATTTCCAAAAAATTCAGATTCAAACAAAACATACTGCACACATGCACCACCCTATCACAAGCCCACAGAGAAATTACCATCCGGTCTCAATTTTAGTCTTCTGTCTGTGAAAAGCAATGATACCAGTTAGCTTTCTACTCTATACTAGACCAGCTCTATTATCCAGAAGAAAAGATTCATCCAACTAACTTGCTCATACTAAAGAAGAGAATCTAGAATTCTAAGTGTTCTGTCCTAGAAATCTTGAAGTCCTACATCCTGAACTGATCTCTCATAATCCCACAGGGTACTGAAAGATTTTTCCATCTCTGATGGCCTTGAGTGATTTTCCTACAATTATTTATGTGATTCTGAATTATGCAAATTAATTCAATTTTCCAAACCTCATAAATAGATCTTTTGGATTTTAATTAAATCATAAATTTACTTCCATGAAGAGTATTCATTAGATTTGCTTGCCATTCTCTTTCAAAACAAGTAGTATTCTTATCTCAAAGATACATTCTGACCAATTCAAAAAAAGGCTTTACAAAATCTTCCTGTATAGCTACATTCAGAATACTAATAATTCCATGAGAGCTAGATTTAAGAGGCTAACAAAAAAAAAAGTTTTGTTTTGTTTTTAAATTCACCAATTGGACAAAGCTTTTTATTGGCCTCACAAATAATTTCTTTTAAAAATAAGAGCACCACTGTCAATTATAGAACAATACATATTTTCTTAAAAGAATTAACAGTACTTCAAGTGGTAGCATACCATAAAGAGTGAGAAGAATGTGCTAGTTCACACAACTTTCTACCTCTCCTCTGGCCCTTTTAAAAACAAAGAGCAATTGACAGGACACTTCTCAGTTTACCTTCTTAATCTAGAGGACAAATGTTACAAAGGGTTAGTTTAAGATGGAAAAAAGTCAAGGTATCAAAATACTGCACCTCCTCCTCTTTCTTTCTTTTCTCTTCTTGTTCAACTTCATATGCTTTCCGAATTTTCATCCTCTGTTCAGCTAGTCGTTTCTCTTCTTTTTCGTCTTCCATTCTAAGTTTTTCTCGCTCTGCTTCTTCCCTACGTCTCTTTTCTTCAATCTAGAAAATAAAGCAAAGATATATTCAACTGTCAATAGCCACCATGATCTTCTATGGACTTTTGCAGTCGAAGACTGCATGGAGCCACTGGAATAATTCTAGAGCCAGTCTTATGCTTCACCTCCAGAATTCTTTTAAAATTAGATGATATTTTACTACTACTTTCTGGCCACTATTTACTGAACCACCCTCCAGTAAGAGCACTGATCATAAATGCTACTAATAAAACCTGCATATTTCCTAACACTCTACTCCGGATGTGCTGGAATATCACTTTTCTTCACTGATTAAATAATGGAAGATGGGAAACCAAACCAAAAAAGACAGAGCAATTACCTTTTTCCTTTCCAAAAGTGTAATATTTTTAGACACGGCTGTGAGAGACTTACTGAAGTCAAAGGTCTGCCCATTCTTTATTCTTTCTGGCACCACTACACATGAAAAAAACCTTGATCTTTTCTTTTTAAGAGATCCACGTCAAACTACTGTATGACATTCATACTCTATTTTAAATTATCTAGGATCTCTTTGATATTGATATTTAATTAAATTGGTATTTAATTCTTGTGGCATAAGATTATATGCGAAGTATTATGGACAGAAGACAGAAGCTAGTAGAAGAACAATCACGTGTTATATACCCATCAATAAATAACTATATTATTATTATTGCCTCACTGATCACCATTTCATTCTGATGAACATGCATTTGTATCATATAGACTTCCAAAGGCAAACAACTGTTTCTTTAAATATTTATGTATGCAAACTTGTACTGTATACAGAGTTTGAGAACTCAATACTGTATTTAGACAGCTATACTTAGAAAAAAAAAAAAAACCCAGAATCTAGATTAATGAAGCCAACTATTAATAGCATCATTTTTATAGGCATTTCTTACGTAAGGCAAAATCTGAGAGACTCAATAGCATATATAGCTCTAGGTACACCTCTTGTGCACAGAATTAGCTATGACTGGATAAGGTCTTTGGTCAGCAGTACCATATTTACTTTGATTATAATCCCTCTTTTAAAAACTTATTTAACTAGATGATAACCGGTATATGCATTCACCTGTAGACGAAGAAAGTTCTTGTATGACTCCTGTCGCTTAAGATGCTGTGGAGATGGTGGTTCACCAAACACATTACCTCGAGCAAAAGGAGAGGTCTGTGCAAATGTAAAACCTAAGGGAGGGGAGGAAGTTAAAAATCAAAGCAAATCTAAGACAACAAGCCAGAGTGAAGAAGCAGGAATCTGAGATACTTATAGCTATAGCTGAAAACAGTAGCTGGGATTAAAAGTTCTTACATTGTCTGACTAGAATATTGTCAGATTTTAACTGCTCAATTAATTATGTCCAAGCAAGTTGTCTTTTTACAAAATTACACCTATAGAAATCATATATTCTACTGTCCCATCAACAGTTTAGTATCTAAAAATGTTACCCGTAAGTTAATTAGAGTAGCAAAGTTTTTACATCTCATAACTTTACTGCTTACAATTACTCTGATTTAGCACACATAGTTCTGTTCCTTGGGTCTATTCACTCTTTAAAAACAGAACATCTTAACAGAACAAATATTTAGGTAAAATACCAATGGACAGTACAAAAAACAAAGCCCAAAACTGGCAAATAAAATTCTAAGCAGTCAGAAAATTGAATTCTGCCAGCATAAGGTGCCTTCCATACTATGAAGTTTGAAGTGTCAGGTTTTCTTTAGCCCCGAGTTACAAATGCATCATAACCATACAGTCCCAGAAGCTCTAGCTAGGAGGATTAACTCAGAAACCACACAGAACAGGTTTTGCAGAACAGGATCCCTACAGGAAGCAGAAGAGAAAGGAAGCAAGTAAAGGAAAAGTAGATTAAGTTGTGTTGACTTTTCAGCTGACACAGCACGTTCTTCATTCATATCATATCTGCTCCAAAGGACAGTGCCTCAGAGATGTGCAAGAGCCATAGCTCCACTGAGCTGAAATGAACGCAGCTGTAGCTGTTCTCATGTTCCCCCCTTACATTCCCCTACAAGGAGATGTACCATCCAAGACAGATGAAAGCAGAAATAACACATACACTTATTCCCATAGGAATGCATATGCTTACTGCTACAGCCTAGCTTCAGGAGCACGTGCTTGCGTACCAAGGAGTACACTTTGAGGTCAGTATTATTTTTCCTTACAAGGAATCACTGAATTCTTCCAAAACATAACTAAATTTACATGTGGCTCTTTCAGGATAGATTTCCTTCAAACTGATATATTCCATGCAAAAAATCAGAATAAAGTTTATATACCATTTGAAAGGCATGGACACAAGACAGGCAAGTTACTGTGGAAGGTATCAAGGAATGAACTTACTGTGTACCAACTACTATCCTGCAAGTTCCTCTTTTAATGGGGTGGTGTACAAAAAAACCCCACAAAAACCAACCAACCAACACCCAAAACCTACATAAAGCCACTTTACTGCCTGACTAATCAAATGGAAGATACAAGACTATAAAGATCGCATTGTGATCTGCACCACCTCCTGATCCCAAAGCAAGTGATCTAACCAGGGGACTCTTTGCTATTCTGCATTATTACTTTATTGGCCTTGCCTGTTTCACTTCTTACTAAATGGTTAAACATAAGCTGTATTAGGGAGAAAGCAAGAGGGGGGACAGAACAAACAAAAAAACTGATTCTACAGCCAGTGGTCAGGACACTGAATTGCAATCATGCAAAGTAGATCCATGCCCCAAATACCATGTAATTCTTCATATAGAAGTGCAACAGTTCAGACAGGAGAAAGAAAAGAAGCATGTAAGTTAACTTGAGAAGACCACCACTGATCCTGGCCTTTGTCCATCCCAGACTAGGGGCAGGTCTGGAGTACCACAGCTCTCATTTAGATGTCTCACAAAACATGAAAAAGATGTATTAGAATTTTAAATAGGAAAATAAAATAAAATCCCTAAAACTTGGAGGCAGTGCACAGGGCTGCATATGTACCCAATCTACCTGTAACTTTTTAGAACTTGTTAACCTATTTACTGTACCAATTTCATCTTAATCTGTAATATCATACACCTGCAGACCCTCCTCCTTGTATTCTATCTTCTCTCCTGTTACACATTTATATTTTACTGTGTCATTTAAAACACAAATATGTATGAAGATTTGATTAGATAATACTGAACATGGAAAACTAATAGTTTTCCTGACCAGTGCTAAAACAGTTATTAGTTATCACTACTATTAGTTATCACTAGATAAGAAAATACATTTTCAGTGCACACAGTGACAGCAACAAAGAAGTTTGGGAAAGGAGCATGATATTGACTTCGCAGGTAGCGAGCACTAATACTATCATAGAACTGCTAGAAAGGAATAAGGAAACTAGAGAACTTCGATCACTAAGACCTATAATTAATTAGAGCTGTAATACAGTATTCTTAAAAACCTGCTATTTTATTTGTAGAGGCTTCTGTGTTCTCAGGTCTCGGGGAGGCCAAACTTAGGTCAACAGAGACAATAGCCCTTTTATCTTCATATAGTCTTGCCTCTGGATTAAGATATGCATCTTCATTTTGCTTGTGCATCATATTCAAGTCCGCTAAAGGAAAGGGGAAATAACTGTTTATAATGTTTTGTTCTCATAAGAGGTACATTCACTATAGATTCTCAAAAATACAGGGATTTTTGAGCAGACTCCACTTTTCCTGGGCATACCACCTATGGGAACAAAAAGTTTCAGCAAAGACAAGAACATAGAAGCTATAGGTGAAATAACAGTCATTAGGAATTCACTGATTAAAAATTTATGTTGTTGGTTTTCTTTAGCCAGGAGTGATTCTTCACAGCAAACCTCCCCTCTCTCCAGCCCAGAAATGCTATGAAATTGAAAGATAAAGAGCTCCAAGACAAAAATGACTGACAAGTCTCTGTGTTGACAAGCATGTATTTAGAAACCACCCCTTCTTCTATTTCCTTAAAGCTGTAAAATACTTTTGAGTTTAGTACTGATATTTTAAGTACTGAATCTCTAATTGGTTACTGCGAAGGGCAATAAGCACAACTGAACCATTAAAGTGTATTTTGCTCTTCATGTCTTTAGTAATAATCCAGGTGCAGATTTCTGTATGTAAGCAAAACAATGTCATCCAACATTTTCACCAAAACTTGCATGGAGCCTCTCAGTTGCCATAAAAATCCTGATCAAAGATGTTAATTTCAGCTGATTTTGAAGTGTTACCATACTATATCTAGAAGGCTCGTATCAAAACAAGAAAGTACTACAGTTTTCAGATTATCTTTTAAAATAGTGTTTCTGATAATTATGAATTACTGTAGTCATTTAAGCACACAGATTCCAAGAACTTTAAATTACATCCCTCTCTGTAAAGCAGCCTTTGCGTACATCAGAGTCTCAAAAGCTATTTACAGACATTTTCAAGAGGATAAAAAGACAAATCACACTGCATAAGAGAGAGACATGGCAGAAAGCATGTTATGTTTCATGACATTTGACTCATAGCTTATCCATCATGGTGCTAAACTGGTGGGAAAAATAACTTTACATGTGTAATTCAGGAAAACAGGCTAAGAAACTTCTTTCTCTTGGTTCCTCATTTACGGACCAAGATAAGCTTCTCAGCAGGTACATGCAGAGCTCAGGCTAATATGAGAGACCTACATTTTCCTCTGACACACTCTACTCACACCACTGTAAAGCCTAGAGAAAGAAGCCAGACACTTAAATGCAGTGCTAGTGAACACTTCTATATGCTCTGGGGATAAACACTAGCTTTCATCCTCAACACAAGTTTCTAAACTTATTATTTGGGCACACAGTATTTAAAAAGCATTTAAACTTTACCCCCTACCCTCAAACTACACTATGAATTTAGCCATATGTCACTCAGGTGTCATAAATCTGAAACTAATTCTTTATATATAAACTGTTATCCAGTAAGTGTTCCATGCTTTGAAAATTCTTATAGTTTATTACCAGGAGACATATTTTAAAAATCTAATCAGAATTCAACATCATCTTCCAGTAACAAGAAAATCAATTTGTTTTACCTTAGAAATCAATAGTGTGCTGGTTTTGGCTGGGACAGAGTTAATTTTCTTCACAGTAGCTAATATGGGGCTATGTTTTGGATTTGTGCTGGAAACAGTGTTGCTAACACAGGGATGTTTTTGTTACTGCTGAGCAGTGCTTACACAGAGACAAGGTCTTTTCCACTTCTCACCCCACGCCACCAGGGAGCAGGCTGGGGGCACACAAGAAGTTGGGAAGGGACACAGCTGGGACAGCTGACCCCAACTGACCAAAGGGATATCCCAGACCATATGACACCATGCTCAGCATATAAAGCTGGGGGAAGGAGGAGGAAGCAGGGGTCATTTGGAGTGATGGCATTTGTCTTCCCAAGTAACCATTATGCATGGTGAAGCCCTGCTTTCCTGGAGATGGGTGAACTCCTGCCTGCCGATGGGAAGTGGTGAATGAATTCCTTGTTTTGCTTTGCTTGCATGCATGGTTTTTGCTTTACTTATTAAACTGCCTTTATCTCAACCCACAAGTTTTCTCACTTTTACTCTTCTGATTCTCTTTCCCATCCCACTGCGGGGGAGCGAGTGAGCGGCTGTGTGGGGCTTAGTTGCCAGCTGGGGTTAAACCACGACAAATACTTATAAAATTGTAAGACCCACTCACTCAGCTGCTAAAGGCAAGAATGAAGAGAGCTAGCAGAGGCCAAGATTTTGAAATATATAAATCTAATTGTGCATACTGAGTACTATTTTTATTTTATATGAACTATTCCTGTAGGGTTCGCTAGGAACCAGGATCAGGAATTTGAATTTTAATCCTATGTCTATCTTTGCTCGTATCAGAAATAGCGTGGCCAGCAGGGACAGGGAAGGGATCTTACCCTGTACTCGGCACTGGTGAGGCCGCACCTCGATTACTGTGTTCAGTTTTGGGCCCCTCATACAAAAAGGACATTGAATTACTCAGGCGTGTCCAGAGAAGGGCAACGAAGCTGGTGAAGGGTCTGGAGCACATGTTGTACGAGGAGCGGCTGAGGGAACTGGGGGTGTTTAGTCTGGAGAAGAGGAGGCTGAGGGGAGACCTCATCGCCCTCTACAGCTGTCTGAAAGGAGGTTGCAGAGAGCTGGGGATGAGTTTCTTTAACCAAGTAACAAGCGACAGGACAAGAGGGAATGGCCTCAAGTTGCGCCAGGGAAGGTTTAGACTGGATATTAGGAAGCATTTCTTTACAGAACGGGTTGTTAGGCTTTGGAATGGGCTGCCCAGGGAGGTGGTGGAGTCCCCATCCCTGGAGGTGTTTAAGAGTCGGGCTGACAAAGCGCTGAGGGATATGGTCTAGTTGGGAACTGTCAATGTTAGGTTAATGGTTGGACTAGATGATCTTCAAGGTCTTTTCCAACCTAGATGATTTTGTGATTCTGTGTTACTGGAGGGGTGATGAACAACTTGCTGAGATCATAGCTATCTCCCAGCTAACCACTCCCATCTTGTATAATATAGCACTTGGAAAAAAATAAACCTTAAAAAACATTAGTGCTGACTTCTATTTATATAGCCATTTACCAGCAGTGTTACTTGGGGAAATTTAAATATTCCACTTAGCTTTATATATTTATTCAAACATGCTTCCATTTTCCATGTCACAAGTAGAGCTTTCTAAGCCTAGAAGTTATTTTTAAAAATAAGAAAAACAATAAAACCAACCCTGTTCCTGGAAAATGTTTAAATAAAAGTCTTCACAACAGTCTTTAGCAGATTTGTATTGCAGATGATTCTAACAGCTTGTTTTCCTCCTTCTCCCTTTACCATTGCACTGTATCTTCACTTATGGTCGACATGGTTTTCCCATTTTGTTCAAATTGTACTCTTTGAATGATTCTATAGAAATCAAAATAATTTTACTCAAATATTCCTAGAGTGCATCTGCTCGAAACAAGTACATCTATTTGTCAATAAAGGGCTACCAGTGTTACAAAACAAGGAATAACATATCTGAATAGAGCCCTTTCAAGAGCATGAAAACATCAATCTTGGAAAGACAACCCATAGTTTTGGCAAACATACTTATCAGATTTCCTTTTGCATCTCTGAGAGGAGCACCACCACCACCTTTTCCCCAGGGGTTGTAATTCCTCATTTCTGCTTCTAACTTGGCTTCATAGCGCTCCTTCTCCTCTTTCTCTTGTCTGCGTCGTTCCTCTCTCTCTCTTATCTACAAACAAACCAACCAAAGTCAGTTACATAAAAAAATCACATTAAGTATAATTTTAATAAAAAGTTAATGGAGCAAGCTGAATGCTATCATTACTTATTCCCCCATCTATATCAAGTAAATCACAAACACTCCATTGCCTATATGGCAGACAGTGCATTGAATACTGTTGTCAAAACATGCACACTCACAGAGAAACATACAGATACACATTATAAGACTTCCAAGTTCCAGAAATGTTCACATCTGACACATGCAGTAGATCACAAGTCCCATATCTTTGGATCTTTCATACAGAAGTTTATACTGCCTGAAAACTAAACAGACAAAATTCGACAATACTACAGCACTTGCTTCTATCAACCTGGTATATTTTGTTTAACCAACTTAGACTAGAGATGACATGAGATAAAGAAAGACTCCTAACAATAAATGCCTTAATATAATGCTACACAATTCTATAACCACTTATGAAATAGTTTTCTGCAGTAATACATGATGATGTATGCAAATAATGCAGACCTGTTCATATGGTTTGTTCTTCCTTTTCTTCAAAATCAGGTTAGATTTATACAACTAAGTCTCCTAATAACTTAATGTAGCATTTATAAAGAGAACAGCTGTTAGAAAAAGTCCATCTTCTATTCAAAGCTTTTAAAACATTACCTACTATTTATGTAGCTGAAATATATTAATGTATTTTTTCTTAAGTTTGTTTCTTCTGTGCATTAGATAAACATTTCCCTTTATCAAGTAGTCAGACAATTTCATAAGAGAGATAATGAGTCAACACAAATGGTCAGTCAGGTTTGTCTATAGGAAAAAAGCAGAATACCTTCTGTTCACTTTCAACCACAAGCAGCGTAACTTTGAAAGACTGTATCATGCCACGTTTATTAGACCTTTATGTCAGATTGTGGCAGGATAAAATTTACTTAAGACTATAGTGAGAAAATCCCTTCAGAGAAGCGTAAATGCAATATCAGACACTATTCCTAAATGTTTATTTTATGCTTAATTTGACCTTGATTGGCAGCCTCTCCTTTATCCCTATGCACAATCCTAATTAGAACTAGAATATTTTTGTAGCAATTATTTACCTCTGCTGAAGAAATACATAAAGAAGAATAAGATAAGAAAATGTTAGTGACATTGAACTGGGCTCTAGCAAAATCTCTTCTGAAATAACATGTCTTATCATGGTCAAATACATTTTATAAATATAAACTCCCACAAGGTGCAGCAGCAAAAGGCCACAAAAATGAGTAGGGAACTAGGATGTCTAGCGGAAGACTGAAGACTCAAGAAATTTGTCTAGTCTATCAAAAAGGAAGCTGAAAAGAGGTAAGACACGGCCTACAAGCACACTGGAAGTAAACATTAGGAAGGCTTTTGAATTAGTATCCAAATGATCACGAAGAACTTACTGAAATTGGAGTGTTTCTAGTAATTACAGCAATAATGCTCAAAAGCAATCTTTCAATAGGAATACCAGAGCAACAGAACTCATTGTTTTAAGATACAGGTTCTTATGCTTATGAAAATAATTATATAAAACACCATGCCTGGAACTAATCTATTAATCTGTTTTCTGTCGGTCTTAACATTCTCTCTGACAAAAAAAAAACCTGAAGAGCTTACTGTCCACCTGAAGAGCTAAAATAAGCTAAAGCAGGATCAGAGGAATGGGAGGAAGGAAGTGATAAGGGAGGGAGAGTTAAGAAAGTTTTTTACTTGTAAACTAAATCAATATGTTTGAAAGAGTACTACAGTTACAACGATACGTTAAAAAGTAAAAGAAGAAAGCATCCAAAGCTTTATCACTCAGTACCTGCTGTTGTAATTCTTGTTGATAAGATAATATTGCCTCTTTGGAAGACTTTGGTTTTTCTTCAGAAAATACTCCTATGCTTCTTTGTCTGTCTCCTGTATTCCTCTGTCCAGTGTTACTTCTGTATTAGAAAACCACACATATAAAAGGAAAACATCATAGGGTCTGGGGTGGGGGTGGTGTTTTAAAAAAAATTTAAAACCAAAATAATCCCTGTAAGAACTGTTGTGTTCCACAGCCTGGCAGTTTATAATCTCAAACATTTTCATAAATCCATACAAAAATAGACTTCACTAAATTATTATTTAGATAGAAATTCTTAATTAGAAGTTTGAAGAGTTGCCTTTAACACACTTTATTTCAAAAGCATATGTCGTCAGCAAAATACTCCCACCATGAAAAGTGTATGTATCAATACAGAGAAATACAAACTAAGAATATGAATACAGGTATTACTTACACTGATTGCTCTCCCAGGGCTTGGCCTAAAGGAGGATCCAGATTAGGTGTGGGTTGCATTCCCATCATACCTGTACCATCTACACAGTAAAAAAATTGCTATTTTAAATTCTGAATGCTCAGATATAAACGTTTGCCATTACTTAAAAAAGCTTAACAGAGCTCACTGCTCAAACTCTGTGACTGCAGAATAACAAACCAGAGTCTCAACTTCTATAACAAACTTAGCTAATCCTTACTGCCCTCTAAAGCAAGAAAATACAATGCCAAGGTACAAATCTATTTCTTAAATTCAAAAATCCCTTTAAAATTTACAAATGTCTTCATTAACATATTCTACAATCAACTAACAAAAATAAATTAACTCTCAATGTAACACTTGGCCTCATGCTTTCCAAATGTGTCCTCTGCTGTGAGGAGAGCTCCACTGCCTCCTGCAGAAATGCAGTACATCTGGCATCTGTACTCTTACTGAAATAGGACCTGTAGCACTCTGCCACAGCAGGGCTTGAAATTACTGTGCATACTACTGCTTGTGTTCAAGATAGTAAGAGATGCATCTCTAAAACAATTTCACACTTTCAGATTTTAAGCACTAGCAACATGCCAGTTTGTGACAACAAGCTTTAAGACAACCTAACTCTTGAATGTGAATTTTAAGTATTAGTTTCTTTAATACTCTAAACTGTAAGCCATTTTACCCTAGAGGTTATATTGATACAAGGATTAAAAAAACAAACAAACAACAAACACCAAAATAAAACACAAAAAGAAAAAAAAAAAAAAACAAAACACACACCAAACAAACTCCAAAAAAAACCCAAAACTTCTGTGAGTTAAAACTGTGATCTGAAAATAATCTTACAAAGAAAAGGTAGAAAAAGGTGCCTGGAACTTAAAAAACAGAAAAAAAAAATCTCTTGCAAACCATAAGCTATTATATTTCAAGATAGGGAGAAATTTACACTGGAGAAAAAAAAAAAAATCTAAAAATGTGTGCTCTTAAATTCCTAGCATTCCTGAAATTCCCCAGTAGATACAAATCTCATTCAAATCAACCAGCAAAACAGTTATTATTGTAAGGGTTTTTTCTCTTTTATTTTAACTTTTCTATGAGAGTAGCAGAACAAATTTCAAAAAGTGTTTCTGGTTTTTCCCCTAAATAAAAACCTAAACAAACACCACACAATCCAGTCTCTCCTCACACACATAACAGTTGTTTCACTCATGAAATCATCATGAAGCAGTCAAAGGGTAGCTTAAAAAAAAAGTTCTTAAAATAAAATGTTTGATTACTTCCTACAGTTCCTTTAAAAATATTGCAAATTATATCTGAAATTGTAACACCACCTAAATATGTAATCAATGACATTATGATTTTAGCAATTTTAGAAAATAATGTTTTGATTATCAAAACTATAAAGAAAATTAACTGGGAGGAGTAATGGCAAAGTAGCTGAGACTAGAGCTTATTCAAGCAATGAATAAGATTTCTGGAAGCCATAGCACCTTTTGCTGTTGGAGAAAACCACTTCATTCAAAACCACTATTGAAAAAACCCCTACTTTTCATTCAATGCATGTCTAAGAAATAGGTTTAAATTGCTTTTACTAGTTCTACATTATTCATCATTTAACTAGATTAAAAGCAGTCATCTGAATCACTCTAACAACCAATCCACCTAAAATCATCAACTTACAATATGCAAGATTGGGATCCAAAGGATTCCTTGCCCCGTAGAAGTAATATGCATCATCGTAAGGCGTTCTATAGTTGTCTGTCAAAACTGGAGGTGGAGGTGGTGGCATTGGTGCAAGCCTTAAAGAAGAAAACCAAATTTTTGGTTTGTTGTACAACTGAAAAGAGATCATTAAAAGAAGAAAGAAATTTTTTTGAAAAGAGAGAGAATTTAATATGGGGAAATTCTAGATTTAGCTCAGCCCAAGACCTCTCATGAGTGCTATGCAGGAACAAGACACAATAAGCCTCAGTAGGGAATTAACCTTCCCTTAGGGAGTAGTACATGAACCCACACTACTCCAGAGATCTAATGAACTTAAAAAAAGCACGCCTTCTTTAACTGGCTCAAGTTAATGATACTTACTGGTTACATCAGTAACAGTAAATAAAACAAGTCAAGGATTAAGTCTCTGGTCAAAGGGCAAGTGGCACAGCACAGCTTCAGCCACATGCCTGAAGCTCCTTCTCTCTCCCTATACAGTTTAGTCTCAAACACAGTGTCTAGTGGAAGCTGTCCTTGCCTACGCTGCATTCCTGAGCTTAGCTCTGGGAGATCACTTAACTGATAGGGGCCAAACTCATCTCATACCAGCCTTCTAACTATACAGACTCTTCTGGGCATGCGCCCAAGCATCCTCACAGCCCGGTTCAATATTACAGGCGTGGTCATCATTTCTATAGCACAACCCTTATTCTACACAAACACCCACTAAGAGAGAACTGTCTTCACAGATAATCCAGTCCCGCCCCCCCCCCGCCCCCCGAATTTTCAAAATAAACTGTGAAGAAATAGACATTAAAAGCTTATTTCAGTGCAAAGTAGTTTCGTTTTCTGTTAATTGTCAAAATATTATTTCTACCTTCATTGGTTCCTTGGAGAAAGATCAATAGCACCACTGAGCTCTGCCTTAGCAGTAATAACATGCTTAACAACAATCATATTTACTATGCAAAATGAACATGATTGGTGATGCACCTGGGAGCTGCTATTTCACCAAGAGTGCTGGCTAGCCCTCTGTGAAAGTCTTCATTCAGTGGAGAGGCTGAAAGGACAGGCACTGGAGTTTGGAAAGCCACCCTAGGCTTTTCAGGAGGTACTTTCTCTTCAGACGTTCTTGCTATCAAGCCAAACTGCTTCAATCTATTTGGCTGAAGAAGGGGAAAAAAAAAAAAAAAATAATGGAAGAAGAGAGAGAAAAAACCCACAACAGTTACCTTGTTATTAGTAGGAAATATTCTGAACCTCCATTTTGGTTGCATTAAACACTTCACTGGGTCCCAACTAGCTGTTCAAATTCCCAGTAATTGCATTTTTTTCTCCCAAGGAATTACTGGAAATCTAATACTACATGGAAATCTATCATGTTTATCACAGATTTACAAAAACCAACCTCTACGGCAGGTTTCAGAAGTATATGGTTCTAGTTATTGTCCAGAAAATTTCCACAGGTTCTCTACAGCTGCTAGTTTTCTACACAGACAGTATTCTCATATTACGCACAGGAAAAGGTTCCTAAATTCCTCCCCCCGCACCAAGATTAAAATAGCTCATGATCAGTAAAAATAAAAAACACGCACATACTGAGACTTTTTCCAATAAACATTTCCTTGCAATATCATTATTTTAAGTTCCTTTTTTTATTAAATTTTTCAACTATAAAAATTACAAAATTTGGGGGGTTTTCTTTTTATAATAAAAGTATCAAATGTTTATTGATAACTGGCAGCCTCAGCAGAAAGTCAAAGGCAACATGCAAATAGTGCGAAGGCATGCAAGTCAGTTAGTTTTAGAACTATCCTATCACACCCAGAAAGCCCTTACACCAGCTGCTATGCATAAATATTTTAATGTTTTGTTTAAATGAGCCAATATAATAGAAGACCAGAAAAAAAAAAATCATACATTGTATAACAGATTTTGTTTCTGAATTTACGGGTCCTAACATCATAGTGCTTCTATTAACATGCATTCCAAGTAATACCAGCAAGGTAATACCAGCAAATATTAACTATGTAACAGCAAACCGTATATCATATACCCTACAATATAAAAGTATTTCAGCAAAATATTAAATGTTTACCTCCTCATCACTTAGCTGCAAGACAGTATATACAAGGCAGTTAGTACTCACCAATCATGAACTACAGCATTAAGATTCAAATTCTCAAAATTTACTAGACATGAATATTTGTTTATAACATTTAACTTCAGATTTCTAGATGTGAATACAAAATTAGTTAATAGATATGAGCTACAGCAATTGAAAATTATAAAGCAGTCTACAGGTTATTTTTTTTAACTTGTCTTTTCAATTCCAGTGTCTTGAGTAGGAGAACATTTAAAACAGCCTTTCTCACTAACAAGTTTAATGTGAAGTGCTCCCAAAGTGCCCCAGATTTCAGCTCTGTAGCTAATTTCAGATGTGACTATGGTACTCAGTTCATCCTGGGGATTGTTTTATTTTAAACAAGCGCGACATACAACAGTCTACATTTATAGATTCTTAATCAGGCATTGCTATTTAACCAACGTGTAATTAATCAAGAAATCCACCTAATTAGAATCTCTCCCCAAGAGGCAATTTAAAGCTAACAGTGACTGATGCTTAATGAATGTAGCAATTCTACTTAATTGAAGGCTTTTGGCTAAATTAATGGTTTTAAAACATTATACATGCCCTGGACTTGCTCTGGATATAATTTTGTTCCTACAACAGGCACTTTTCAGTCTCTTACTTAGATGTGTACGGTACATAGAGTGCTGCAGCACAGCATGCTTCTGCCTAGTCAGTTTTGATTAGGCAAAACTGTTTACACTGGCCTTACAACCTGCTGTGCCAAAAGAGCTGGCATGCTCTGCTCTAGTTTTAGTTCTTTTCCTGCCTGGCTCCCAGCTGTACACTCCATCCCTCTCCCTTTCATCTGAATCCCCGATCAGCCAACTGACCTCTCCAAGTCAACTAAAGCAGCAACAAAGATTCGTATTTTTGCCCACTAACCAAGCTGAATCAGTTTGGAAAAAGGATCAAACAAGCACTACAGATGCTTTAAGCAGAGAGGGCAGGAACATGCAGCCAGACCACTTGTCAGTGTTCTCCCTCCCCATTTAGAAATAAGAATTTTGATTCAGCTTCGTTACTTATCTACATGCATTCTCAGTCTCCTGCCTCACATGCTGACTAATAGCATCTGAAAGCTATTCATTCATCTTAATTTTCTAGAAAATAAAAGCTCCTTTCATCTCTGCTGAACTCTCCAGAAATGGCTAAGTTCCTTCCTATGTTGTAGCCTCCCCCAAAAACCAGCACTGTTGATAACTTAAACTGGTAACCAGTTAAATTAATAACCAGTTTATTCTTGCTTGAGAAAGTTACCCATCCTATGTCTCCAACAGTAGATCTCTACTGCACCCAGGATGCAACAGCTTCAGGCACTTCGCAAACACACATGCAAATCATATTAGTTCTGTGACAATCAGTCCACTGTAACGTTACCAGTGCTGACAATCTACTCCTTCATACACACTAATGAAAATTCTTAGTACAATAATCACCTTACTAAGGAAGTGGAGACAGTAGTAACTCTGCATTAAGTCTTAAAAGCAACACAATATGAAACATCTTGGTTTTAAAAAAATCCTGTAAAAAATGCTTCTAATCCTGAACACTACATTTGATAAGTGTCCTGGTTTAGCCAGGATAGGGTTAAGTTTCCCCAGCAGTGGGGGGGAAGCTCTAGCCGGGTTATTCAGATACCATGCTGACGTCACATCCTGGCGCAAGCTCGGTGAGCGTGTAGGTTGGCGCAGCCGGTTCTCTCACTGCTGTATGGGTATATACTTTGCTCTGTTCATTGTTATCACTGTTATTGTTATTATTTGTTGTGTTGCTGTTGCTCTGCTGTATTAAACCTTTCCTCACCTCAGTCTCGGGGCTTTGTATTTCACTCCCTTTGTGGGGGAGGGGCAGCGGCCGCGTGGTCTCAGACCCCGGCAGGGGCTAAACCTTCACAGATAGTTTAAAAAATAATTACAATTTTGAAATTAAAAATTGCTACAATGATACCAATTTGGCTGCAAAACAACTGTTTGGGGTTTTTTTAATTGAAAAACAGCAAAAACTTTCTGCAGCATACTTTACATACCCAAAGAAAGGTTGCTGATGTGTGCATGTACAGGCTACCACTAGACACCAAGTATTTTTTCCATGCTACCTATTGCTTGTACCAAATTTCCACTTGGTCACAGCAAAAGAAAATGTTTGATAACTTTCATTAAAATACTTTCCTCTTAAGCTGAAAGCATGTGTAATGAGTTACAGCCCTATCATCCTTGGCTTCAATTCTATTTTATGCTAATGACCTGTTAGAAAAAAATATAACATTTATCATTCTATAAAGTTCTACAGAGTTTTGTGACTGAGCAACCACAGTGTACACATAATAAAAAGATGTCTATATAGATGAAAGAAAATCCAAGTGCCTTACCTTCTTTTCTGGGTCTCGAGCTCCAGAAGCAGCAACTGAGAGCTCAAGTTCCTTCTCACTGTTTTTGGGGTTTTTTTTTAAAAAAAAGGGGGGGGGATCAAATCAGAAAGCAGTAAAAAATATACTCATTCTTTCAAAGCACACACCTCACAACACTGTAGTTAAAATAACTCTGAAAACACAGGATAACAGAAGACATAATTCCACTTAATTTCTTCTGGAGTCAGGGAAGAAGGATACTATATATTATTTGTAAATAAACAGAACTCTCAAGAAGTATCTGGCTACCATCTATTCCACCTAATAAAAATGCAACTACTATCAAAGGACAAACCAGCATATTGCTTTTTATTAGAATCTTTCAGAACATTTCTTTAAAAGTGATCTTTATTCATGTTACAAGAAGTTTATAACAAACATACTGAAATGAATGATTCAAAAGTACAGCAGTAAGCACTATATTGTAATTTCACGGCTAGTCTTGTTCAGCATGTACAATTTTTCGTCACAGTGAAACCATCAATATTAACTTAATTCCTTATCCCTTCACTGATATCACTGTGTGCTTTTATGTATCCATACTATCATTCAGCAGGCAGCTACTAATAGGTAAACAAGAAATTATTATTTTATTATTCTGCATAAGCCAGATGGTCAAGTGCTTTGAAAGTGAAAGATTACTTTCCTAAATTGGAGGGCAAAACAAGATGCATTTTCAACTTTGCAAAGTAATCAGACACTCTTCTACCAGCACAAAAGATAACTTCAGTTACAGCTTCCTTACCCTTAAGAAACTAAAAATAATTTTTTAAAAATGAAAAAAATCTGTCTTTTCCTTTGTTCCACTGAAAGCTGGTGAATTTATTAAAAACAAAAGCTCTCATGCCAATAAGTTTAATTGGATGCAATATTACCTAGGCTAGTTGGAATTCCTTAGTTATGAAAATTATTCTTACCACATTGAATTCATTAAATTCCTTTAAATTTCAGTCATTATCTTGTAAAAATATAGTAACTTTCCATTACCGTCTCTTATTTCGCTGTTGCTCAGCCATCTGTTCTATTAGTTCTTGCCTGTATTTCTCTTTTTTCCTTTGGAGAAGTTCTCGGTCCTGACCACCTAATGGAAATGACCACACATTTGTGTAAACGCTCCACAAAATACACAAAAGGTACTGGACAAAACCATTGCATTTCAGTCAATTTAAAACATGAAACACAGCAAAGTATACGATATGGGAACGTACATAAGAACACTGGATCTTTACTGACTAAAAAAACTAATACCTGGTTTTCATATGGAGTTTGTTTGGAGTATGATGATCAAAACTACTAAAATTTTCATTAGTATTTTCCTAGCTTGCCTGTTTTTGTATAGTCAGGAAGCTACAAATTTCAAAGCTATGTGATAAAACAGCAACTAAAACAAGTTACTTAAATTTCACATTTTTTCCCTAATGCTCGACTAAGGAAGATACACTATGGCACTCCAAAATTATGAGGCACTGATAAAATGAAACTTAAAACCGAAGAGAGTGAAACCCACAGGGGGGAAAGGAAATTGCTCCACTTTTAGGGTGGTTCCCATGACTACCAAGAATTAGCAAAGTATTGGCAGATATGTATATGTAAAAGGAAACCGTGATAACATCTCACATGGATTTTGAGGAACCCAAAAAACTTTAAACTTGTGGTAGTTGCCCCACAATAAGTGTGGAGTTGTCTACTGTTTTAAAAAACAAAATCATCACAACTTTCTATATAGTATGACTATCAGACATAAGGACTCCTAAGATATTACCATACACAAAGTTACCACGAAGCTTCAGTGAAGTAGATGCAAACACTAAAGTGAAGAAAGCTACAAAGAAACTAAACCAAAACAAAACAACAAAAAAACCCCATGATGCATGACTGGCTGAATTTTTTATTCAATTATTGTGCTGTCAAGTATTGTCACTGTAAAATGACTAAAATGTGCAAAATAACCTCATGGTTTGTGATTTTTGGGGAGTCTGAAATCACTTCTCATTTCCAAAAACTTCAAGTTTTAATTTATTTAATCTTTATACAACATAGCTAACAATATTCTTCTCCTAACCAGGATTGCTAGGAATACAAATTCACAACTTTGGCACTCAAGTTACTAGAAATGAGACAACTGAACAGATCAGAGACTGACCATTACAACAGCACTGTTTTAATGCTGCCTTTGAACATTTCCAAAAATTTGACCTGCCACGTATAGCACTGAAGATCAGCTAAGTTCAAATGTAAAAATAAATAGAAATAACTCTGATTACTGTTAGTCAGTTTTTCTACGATTCAAACATAGCTGGCCTTCAAAGGCTCCCATCTGAACAATTACTACAGTTCTTTTATTCTTGCCTTATAATTTTTTTAATTTAGCTACGTATGCTATGTTTTCAACAGTATTTCTCTCTACTATGCTCAATAATAATGTTCCCTGTTAAATTTTGTGGCTACATTTAAGGGGTAAGAGATGATCATAATCATTTGTTCTTGCACTAGGTTGTGAACAGTACCATTTTCCATATTTCTGCAACTAAAATTCAATACCAAGTCATATCTTTAACAATACAGAGATTAATATTTCTCCTATACTTCATTTCATAAAAACAATTAAGAATGTATCTGGGTCTTAAACTGTTAATGAAATCTACGAAGAAACTTGGACTCTTTCAAAATTAATTAGAAAGCCCTGTTATATTAACAGGGAAAAGGAACATGTTGGGGTTTTTTATTTTCTCTATGTAAATAATATTTATGTACCAGTCTTGGAAAAAACTAGCACAAAGAAAAAGCTAATTTTTCTAGTTTTTAATTATTCCCAAAGAAAAATAAAATACGCAAAGAAAGGTTAACTCAGTGTCATTAGGTAGGTTTTTATACATACCAAGAACAAGGCCTGTAGCATATGGCATTTCAGCTGCAGACTTGGCCTGTTCATTAGCTGAAGCACTAATTTGTACCTGATTTCTGGCAAAGACAAAAAAGAAAATGGAAAGATCAAACTCAAGAATTTACTTGCAGTCTATGTGAAACATGATAGATGTACTTACATCACTGTGTGATACATTTATAACAAACAGCTTTCCTAAAATCCGAAGAAGTATCACAAGCAAAAGAAGAAGCCGCCTGGCAAAAAGGCGTTTCTCACAGTTCTCATTTGCCTGTGGTTTCTGAAGCCATCAGAAACACTGACTCAGTTGAGCACTTCAACAATGTTGACAGACTAAGTGGTGCCAGTCAAGAGTTTATGTAAGGGCTTTACAAGTGTTCTGCTTCTGCCTCACCCACTGAGATCACTTCAGGACTTGCAAAACCAAGACAAGAGGAAAAAAAGGAATTTTAAAGCTACTATCAAAAAAGGATTCCACGGTATTCTAAGCATTAAAAGTCTTCAGTTGGAGAATAGGCAATCTACTGTTTCAAAAAGAAAACTGACATGCAAGCTTCAACAGCTGTTCTCACACAAAACAGTTTTTCTTCTTCTACTATAGCCTAACTGCAGGAAAAACTATCAGCCATTTCAGAAAACACCTTAGGGATTTAAAATTAACATTTTCCTTTCAGCATGATTTTGTAGTGCAATTCTCAGAAAAATAACACTGTATACCACACCTAGAATTTCCAGTTCTTGAGATCTGCTGCATACGTGCTCTCTCCTTTAATTCATCTTCATAATCTGCAGGTAGATCTCTTACTATTCCATCCAGATAGGGCCTTAAAGAAATAGAAAATATTCAGCTATGCTTGCCTGAAAACATCCGATCTCAAATGGAAGGTCCAGCAGTTTCAAATGGATCCTCAGCCTGACT
The DNA here is from genome assembly GCF_031877795.1 of Strix aluco. Classification (NCBI taxonomy): domain Eukaryota; kingdom Metazoa; phylum Chordata; class Aves; order Strigiformes; family Strigidae; genus Strix; species Strix aluco. The sequence continues at coordinate 37,985,349 of NC_133931.1, forward strand.
GCACACTGGATGGCAGAACCAGTTCCAAAAATATCACACAAAAATTTCTAGAAATAATTCACTTCGCTAGCAGCCTTTGTCAAGGCAGCTCTCTGTCTGGAGTTTGAATTCCCAAGCCTGCTTTCATGCAACCTTTACCTATTGAGCCTGGTTAAGAGTTCTGAGAGCTGAAGAGCATTCAGTATTCATACTGCATTAATTGAAATAGAACTTGCTGCTCTTAATCCCCAGGAGCCAACATTGGGCAGGTCTGAATGAAACAGTTAATTCAGATATGAAAAGCTTTTTTAATGACAACCTACCCTTCACTATGCACCTGATACCATTTAAAAGAGAGAGGTGACTTTTGATCAAGATAAAAGACAGGTAACATGGTGAATACAAAACTTCAGGAAATTTGAGTCATCTACATATGAAATAATATAATTGAAACTTCAAATAATTCCAAAGGTACCAAAAATTGTATGGACACAGAGGAGCTTTTCCAGAAAAGATCCGGGGTAGTTGAACGTACAGGCTTTTTTTGCCTTGCAAATTAACTAGTCTTTAATGAGGACTTAAAGTTATCTTGATAAAATAAGGCAAGAATAGGTATTCAATGAAAAATAAAGTACCCAATAGATGCTAAGAAAGTTCTGTATTTTCCAGAGCTGGACAGAGCCATGGACTTCCTATTAAGGAAAAAACAAAAAATACTAGGCAAACATAGAAAAAACCCATCTTATTCTTTTATGTAAAAAGATCCACAACTCTTCCCATCTCTGTAATTTAAATAAAAGCCAATAATCAAAGGTGAAAGGATGCAATCAGAATATTAAACATTGATTTGGCATCTTAACAACCCACAAGAATAACATGAAAGAATGACATCCATCCTCTTAGTGGAACATGATCTTCTCTGACGATCAAGATCATCTTTTTGATAATGATCAATGTGCTACTTACAAGGCTGGTCACGTAAGACTGCAACACAGTCAGGAAATAGAAAGCCTAGTCCATCGCGTGATGAAAGGATGCAGGGAGGAAGCAAAGAAACAAACTTTGGGATTCAAGAGGCAACCTTTTTTGTAAAAAGCAGCAAGTTTAGCACAGCAGGCCCAGACATGTTGGCCCAATTCAATCAAGAAGCTGCTGTATCCTGTTTATAGGACAGACTTGGCTGTTGGGGATGGACTAAAGCATTCTGCTCATAAGAACCAAAACATTTTGCACTTTCTCTCACTTCCCTGTCACCATTTCTACTTGCTGAAATATGCCACAGTGTTTGTGCCTCTGTCAAAACAGAAACCTTTCTGAAAAGTCCTGTTACAAACATTTGCCTCTCCAAACTAATAAAGTCCATTTAAAAACATAAAAACTTTAGTACAGCAAATAAACATATTCTTTTTTATGAGTTTTGTTTCTGCCATGAATCAAATATGTTCTGGGAAAGTTGACTCTGCCTGAAATATAGCAAAAAAAATGCTAACTCTTCAGAAGCTGAGTTGTCAGTAACTAATAGATGTGTTTCTCTTTCTTGAAGAGAGACTGAATATAGTTCATAAAAGCTTAAGTGGAGCTCCTTGAAAAGGAGAAAAAAGTACTAGAGTACAAAGCACATTTAATAAAAAAAAAAAGTAATTTTCAATAAAAATTCCACAAAGTGGAAAATACACAGCAGAAAAATCAAAGTTTAATTTTATATACAAATTTAAGTTCAGGCAATTCAGGTGATGGTCCCACAACTTCTTTTAAGAAGATGCACGAAATTTGCCGGTAACAAAGATAAGACTCTCTTCTCTACTTTCTTTTAAAAGAAAATGAACTAAAACTGTTTGAGGCGTCTCCAAATAAGCAATGAATTGCCTAGTGATATACTGGTCACAGACATTTATATAAGAACCATCAGCGTTTTCTGGAATAACGAAGAACTAGTATACTTCTGTTCAATAGGAACTGTCTACTGTTGGTTCCAACACCATCCTTGCTGATGTTTTACATACATAATTCTGTATATATTCTTTGAGAAACAAAGTAAACCCTCAAGCTTTAGCAAATGGTCATTTTTATTTAAATATTAGACTCCGTGTCCAGTTGCATTAGACAGTGGCAAACAGCTACATAGTAAAAAGAGGACATTCACCTTTCTGGGTGTTAATTAACATAGAGGATTAATATTGCTGTTAGTCTCATATATATGGATATTTTTGTTATCTGTTAGACATGACATCAAGCTTCTAGTATTTTTCTTTCTGAAAAATTGTAAGACAAGAAGTCCCTAGCCTAAAACCTCTTTTGCTTATTTCTGCCAGTATTACACTACAGGATAGAACAATTTTTGTATTTCGCATTCTCTTCTCTAAATCTCATTCAGCAGAAAACAGGCAATCTTGCTCCTGCTATTTAACCAGTTTCCATTTGCTAGTCTTCTTCAGAAACATTGTGTGAATAAATACATGCTTTTAAAAGGACAGCTGAACATACAGTCCGAAACTCTGAAATAATCTATTTAGTCTGCATCTCCCAAATGCTTCCAGATATTTCATTTTCTCCATAGTTACTTAATTCCTTTATGATTTTTTTAAAAAAATCTGAGAAAGGATAATAAAAACTATTTTTGTAGGGAAGTTATTTTGACTCAATTGGCATTGGAAACTGGAAAAGAAGCATGACTTCATTCAATTTAGAAAACGCTTTTGCAGTAGAAGAGCATTTTAGGGTTTGTATTTCCCCATTATTACTTTGCAGTACTATCCAGAAAATAATCCCTGTAAACAATGACTCAAAAGATCATTTAACCAGTCCACCAGCAATTAACAGTAAAGCATGATTGTAATATTTAACACTTCTGAGAGTGGTACCATTTGCTTTCTGTTTTTTCTAGAAGTGTTAATTCTAGAAAAAAAAAAGTGGTTATTTTGCCTAACAAGGGAAAGACTGCAGTGTTTCCTTCACTGAAGCAAGGAAACTGCAGGAAAGTAATTCTGGCAACAGGCTTAACACAAAGGGTAAAAAAAAAAAAAAAAAAGTCAAGCATCTACAACACTGATGTTCCCACAATCTGTAAAGTGAACAAATGAACACTCTTCAAGCACCTTTTTAAAACTAATTTACAAGAAACATTATTGCTTTATTTCATTTGAATTTAGCTGTATAAAACATATCTTTTCCAAGGTTGGTACTATTTCTTATCACAACCCATCTGTTTTTGAAAGCAACCAGTTCTTGCAATGGAATAACCAAAGGTGGCCAGACTGCAAACCCAGAATGACTGGGAAAGTTATGCTTTTTCTCTTTTTTTTTTTCTCCTTTTAAATGAGTGATCTAGAAGAGAAAGATTAACAATTTATGTCAAAGTAATCAAACTGATTTATCAGTCAACACAGTAAAGACTATTTAATAATGAACAGTACATAATATCAGTTTTCCTCCTCAATGATTTACGTAAAACACCCTCTGCTCCCTAATGTATGATGTATAGTCTTAGGGTAGTCTTAGGGACTGGTCCAATTTTTAAGTATTTTTCCTAAAAAACTATTTTTAGTTCCTTTGTAAGTACAAATATCCTGCTTTCACATGGGAATCTTGTCTAATTTTCAATGAGAGCAAACCATGGCTGTCAACACGCACTACAGAAATAAAGGAGAAAACGGAATTAAGAATACCTTTCAGCATAAAAAACCCGGGGAGTTTTTCTGTCATAAGTGCTTTCACATCTAAATCTAGGGTCCATTTCTTCACTTATCTCAGGATCATAGTCCATTCTGTAGTATCTTCTACCAAAATCACGATCCTCATCAAGTCTGTGATGCTTCCTAATAGGAATTACAGATTGGCTAGCAAATCCACGATGTCTTCGATTGGGAACATCCAAATCTTCATCAAGTCTTTTATTTAATAGTCGACTTCTTAATTCAACCTCATCATCTAACCTATAATACCTGTCTTCCTCCAGCCATCTCTTATTTAGCAGCTCTTCATAACCTTCTGTAGAAGTAAAGGCATCCTTCTTTGGAGGTTCTGCACCTGTATTACAGGGCTGTACTTCTGTATGTAGTTCTGGCTGATGCCTGGTAACAGCAATAGGTTTTTTATTCCTGTCCATCTCATTCTGTTTAATGGAAAAAAAATATTAAAAGATCTGAATATAAACAAATCACACTGAGCAAAAACTTGGTTTTGTATTTCTTCAAACAACCCCTAAACAGGTACTGGAGAAAAGGTAGGAGGTGAGCAAGAAAAATACTTCAAGGAGGGCTTAAAAGCTATGGGTTTTGGTTTGGGGTTTTCTTTTTTTTCCTCGAGGGAAAAAAAACATACTCTTCCACTTATCTAATGTTTTTCAGAGGAATGGCTATCAATCCTGGACAGGCTTTTTTACAAACTCCAATTTGACCTTCAGATTCAGCGGTGCAAAGAATCAAAACACTTTGAACTTTATACCTCACCAAGAGACTTGATATCTTTATCCAGATTCAGGCAAGTCTGTAATACTTCTTACCTACGAGCACAACCTTTTAACCTGACCATTTCTTAATCTGCTTCTCTGCATCCAGGAGATATCACTATGAGAAAGGATAGTTTTGTGGATAAAAAACAGCACTATGACACACTGGACCAGTGTTCAATACACAGCTCTAGCAAACAACATGGGTTTGGATAAATTCTGTAGTATTTATGTGCCCTCATCTTTCATCAGTGGAATAAAGATAATAGTAACTCATATTTTACAAACTATAATGAAAAATAAATTAAAGATGCAAATGACACCAAACTGGGAAGAGGGATCAGTATACTAGAGGCTATGACTGCCACTCAGAGAAGTCTTGACAAACTGGAGAAATATGCTGACAAAAATCTCATGAAGATCAACAAATGCAAAATTCTGCCTTTGAGCCAGAATAATGTCACGTACCAGTACAGGTCGGGCACCGACCATCTAGAAAGCAGTTTTGCAGAAAAAGGCCTGGGTTAGTGGCGGACAACATGACTGAGCAGAGCACCCTTGCAGTGATGACGGCCAACCACAGCCTGGGCTGCATTAGCAGAAGTGTCATCAGCAGGTCAAGGGAAGTGATCCTTCTCCTCTGCTTAGTATTTATTCAGTATTCAGGTTCCGGTGTGTATGCTCAGTTTCCCCCCACCCCCAAGGATACTAACAAGTTGGAGAAAGTGCAGAGGATGGCTACTGAGAAGGTTAAGGCATTTGAGCTCATAAAGAAGCAGCTGGCAGAGCTGGGCTTATTCAGCCTGGAAAAGGAAGGTTAAGGAGGCAGGAGGAACTAGTAATTGCAGTCTCTACCTAATGGGTGGTTACAGAGATGCCAGAATCATGGTTTTCAAAGAACCAATGGTCACAAGTTGCAGCAAAGGAAATCCTGATGGGATACAGAGGTGAAGAAGTTCAGAGCAAGCAGTTAAAGCAGTGGAACAGGTTGCCCAGAGGAACTGTGGATTCTCCATCCTTTCAAAACTCAACCAGATAAGGCCTGACCAACCTGATCTAACTGTGAAGTTAACCCTGGTCTGAGATGAGGATTGTACTACATGACTTCCAATGGTTCCTTGCAACTGAAGTTTATCCTATGATTATCTAAACTGTTGGATCAAACTTTTGAGGTCACATACGTTAATCATGAAACCCATTCATTTGAGTCTCACTTCAAGTCAAATATCCCTCAGAGGTGGAAGAACCTCAACAAATCCTCACCAGGTTTTTTTCCTGTTTGTTCTTTTATGACAGCAAAACTGTTTCTACACAATAATAATAAAAATATAACACAAAGGTCTAATGGTATGACAAACAAAGTAGAAAGAATAAACCTTGACTCCCTAAATAGATTTGATTAGATAACTCAGCTGAGAAAACATAAATGCCCAAATGTAGAAAAATCTTTAGAGATTTATAGACTCAGTTACACAAACACAAGCTGCATTTTTGCCGCATATTTCCTAGGGATCACTGTTGTAGAAGGCCTTCATAAAACTGTAGGAGTGTCAATAAGGCCAAATGCCGAGTGCTGCACTTAAGCCACAACAACCCCCAGCAGCGCTACAGGCTTGGGGAGGAGTGGCTGGAGAGCTGCCAGTCAGAGAGGGACCTGGGGGTGTTGATTGACAGCTGGTTGAACATGAGCCATCAGTGTGCCCAGGTGGCCAAGAAGGCCAATGGTATCCTGGCTTGTATCAGAAATAGCGTGGCCAGCAGGGACAGGGAAGGGATTTTGCCCCTGTACTCGGCACTGGTGAGGCTGCACCTCGATTACTGTGTTCAGTTTTGGGCCCCTCACTACAAAAAGGACATTGAATTACTCGAGCGTGTCCAGAGAAGGGCAACGAAGCTGGTGAAGGGTCTGGAGCACATGTCGTACGAGGAGCGGCTGAGGGAACTGGGGGTGTTTAGTCTGGAGAAGAGGAGGCTGAGGGGAGACCTCATCGCCCTCTACAACTACCTGAAAGGATGCTGCAGAGAGATGGGGATGAGTCTCTTTAACCAAGTAATAAGCAACAGGACAAGAGGTAATGGCCTCAAGTTGTGCCAGGGAAGGTTTAGACTGGATATTAGGAAGCATTTCTTTACAGAACGGGTTGTTAGGCTTTGGAATGGGCTGCCCAGGGAGGTGGTGGAGTCCCCATCCCTGGAGGTGTTTAAGAGTCAGGTTGACATAGCACTGAGGGATATGGTGTAGTTGGGAACTGTCAGTGTTAGGTTAATGGTTGGACTAGGTGATCTTCAAGGTCTTTTCCAACCTAGATGATTCTGTGATTCTGTAAATCAAACCTGCATTAGATGAGAGTTCTAAATTATTGCAGTGCATCACTAAACTAAGGCAACAATATTTAAAAAAAGAAAATTTACCCATTCTACACAAGATTTTACAATTAACAAGCAGCAGAGAGGCTTTCTCAGATCAATGTATTGCTTCCAGATTACTAAAACAAGTGGTCTCTCAACAATTCTAATTAGCCCTAAAAATCCCCTGTTGATTGTTGTACTGGTTTTGACTGGAATAGTTAAATGTCTTCATAGTAGCTTGTATGGGACTATGTTTTAGATTTGTGATTAAAAAAGTGTTGATAACACAGGGATATTTTAATTACTGCTGAACAGTGCTAACACAGCATCAAGGGCTTTTCTGCTTCTCAACCCACCCCACCAGCGAGGAGGCTGGGGTTGGACAAGGAGGGGACCCAGCTGGGACAGCTGACCCCAACTGACCAAAGGGATATCCTTTGGTCATGCTCAGCATATAAAGCTGGGGGAAGAAAGAGGAAGTGGAGGGATGTTTGGGGTTATGGCATTTGTCTTTCCAAGTAACCATCACATGTGATGGAGCCCTGCTTTCTTGGAGACGGCTGAACAACTGCCTGCCCGTAGGAAGTAGTGAATGAATTCCTGATTTTGCTTTGCTTGTGTGCAGCTTTTGCTTTACCTATTAAACTGTCTTTGACACAACCTACGAGTTTTCTCACTTTTACTCTTCTAATTCTCTCCTCTATCCCACCGGCGGAGGCGGGGAGCGAGTGAGCAAGCAGCTGCGTGGTGCTTAGCTGCCTACTGCCATACAAATCAAAGGCCTCAGCTCAGAATCTGAGTTCAATTATGCAGGAGTCTAGATCACTTTCAGTAGTAAAGACTTTTTTTTTTTTTATTCACAAATGCACAGCACCATATACGGGACAGCTGCCTGCACTTGCCTTGCTTTCTCATGAACTGGACACAGACTAAGGATACAGCAGCTACAAATAAAAGCTAAGGAACTCTGTGTGGAGCTCAATGTTTTGTCCATAGAGACACCTTTTTTGGCCACCACTTTTATCACCAAGAACAATCCAGGGACTTGCTTCAGAGACATAGAAGAATGAAAGCATCCTTCTACCAGATAGACATGACTGAAGTAGAAATCAAGAACTGTACTGTATGACTCATAACCAGGACTTGCTGGATATATTAATAAAACTGAGACCTAACTGAACAACATTCTTTGCTTATTTTGTCTTACTCTGTATGTCTTAGTCAATGATAAAAAAATTGACAAGATCATTTATGTTCTTCTTTGTATCAGCTTCAGTAAAAATGTATTACCTCTGTGTTTTTCTTCCCCAATTTCCTTAGCCTTTCATTCCATTCTTCTTTATCCCTGAGATATTGATTGTACTCCTTGTTTCTTTCAAGCCGTAGTTTCTCCTGAAACAGGCATCGAAAAGGGCATCATAATTTTGCATTTTTGAGTAGCTTTTAACTTCATAAAACTGCAGTATTAAATGAATACATGTGAGCTGTGTATTTGCCCTCCCCCTTCTTTATGATGTATAAATAAGACTTGAATTGCTTTGAGGGTTTTGTGCATTCTTGAACATAGTACTTTCTCTTAATCTGAAATCTGTAAGTAGCAGTCACCTTCTTGGGCATGAAGTCTAGTCCCCTGCAACACTACTGTATATGAAGTTCCATCTTAAAACCAGTTGGATTTCCTCCTCCTAAATCTATTCCAAAATTGCTCCAAAGTCTCACTCCTTTGACAATTAGAAATCACCTTCTAATTTACAATCTGAATGTATTTATAGATTATTTTTAAACATATGATTTTTTTTGTGTTAAGGTTAATTGTGACTTGCCCCACCCATGATTAAAACAGGACAACAAATACATGTATAGACAAGATGTGTCAATTATAGCTTAGGATATAACATGAACTGTCAAATTAAAACAAGCAATTAAGCTGACCTGCAAAAAGAGTCAAAAGCACAAAGAATGCAAGGGAAACTAAGAAAAACAAGATCTATCCACCTTGTCCTAGCTGCTTTTGCAAAACATTTATAACCAGCTTGCCCAGGTCTAAAAATATGTAGGAATTGTACATCAGTAGAAAATACAAAAGTCTCCAGGTAAAGCAAACTCTAATTTGCATTATTTCCTGATATTAGTATCTCATGTTTAGAGCATGAGGCATCTCTTACATTATGTCATTCCAACCATCATATAAACGAAAAAAAAGGGAATATTGCAATTGGGTTTTTTTATTTTCCAACAAAAAAAGCAAAAGGTATTAAAACATCTGAACATTATATATAAATTTACTTTCCCATGAACAAATTTCAAACAAAAATAATTTATACCTCAATCATCATGGAAATACCAGTTCAGTAATAGTTTTGCAAATGAGACCAATGCTCCCCAAAACTGGTGGTGTTTTTTTCCAAAATCTGTGTCTTACAGGTTTTCTGACGGTGACAGTATAAAACCTGCAGACAGCTATGAAAGCTGCCTGAGGGGTATTTTCCAAAGCTGAGAACCTAGCACTTTAACAGGTGGCAAACCGCTCAGCAGAAAATTCAATATGCTGTGTGACTGCATATTTTACTTAATAGAGGAAACCAAAGTGCAAATGTTAACCTCTAATCATTATCTGCCCAGAGGCTAGCCGTTTAGCAGGGCACAGTGTGACATCTTCTGGCAGCTTTTAGGTTCTGCAATAGCAACAAATGAGTAAAAAGGATATGATGCACTTGTACAGAAAACCTCAACGAATGTTGAGCTGCTATGATATAAAACCACCAATGATCAGACATGTTCCCAGTTCAGATATATCTTTAATTTCCACAGAATTAATCAAAGATAACTTTATCTTTCACTGTTTCAGCACACATACTCACAAGAGCTAATACAAAGTTCATGAGAACTTGAAGCTAATATAAACTCAGCACAAATTCATGCTGCCACCGAGGAGACCTTTCCTCTTCCTGGGAATTTCATTCTTCCCTTTCTTTTTTTAACACTAGTATGATTCAGAGTTTGGGGTTTTTTCATAATGGCCATTTTCGTTTATTTGAGTTCTCACCTGGCTCCTCATATGGCCAAACATTATTGCCAGCACAAGAAAGGCAAAAAGCATAAGTAAGCACAGCAAGGGCAAGACCAACACATTCTATAGCAAAAGTCTTGTGCCAGATTATAGTGACAGCATAGCCCCAGACACAGAGCAATAATGCAACTGCAAGGCAACACGGGTTAAAAAAAAATCAAAAATGAATAAAACCCCCAAGAGTCCTCCTCCAGCAACAGTTTCTGTTTCTGCCTTGAACCTCTGCCAGGGCTTGTCTGATCATAACAACCAAGCAGTGGAGTCAGAAAAGATACTTGCTAAATTACAATGCTTCTACTGATTTAACTTCCCGGATCAATTTACAAGAAAACACAAGAAAGGGACTGGGAATATAAAGCCAATAGTGTGAAGGCAGGAGGAGAGATGACCCTTGTAAGACTGATTTCGGCTTTCACAGAATCATACTACGCATCAGAGGAATGGATCAGAGGTTAAGAAAATCCACATATGTATGCTGCATCTTCATATTCTAACCTCCATGAACCTCCAAAAACTGAGAGACTGTTATGGCTGGTACCTTTCTCCAACATATGAAAGCAAGACCATAACCTGGTAAGAAACCTCAGGGAGATCAAAAGGGCTAATCGCAGAGACAGAATGTGTACTCTTTTAACAGAACACATTAGTATCTGTACTCTCAAAGAAATACTGGAAATTGAGAAGATTCCTATATTAACAGCAGGCAATATATGAAATACCAGATCAGCTTTTATTTAGATTCCTGGATTTATCTGTTCAAAAAATAATCACATGAGGATAAGCAGGTAGGTTAAGCATACACAAAGACATCAAAACAAACTGTGTACAGCAGAAAGCACACTTCCTTTAGTTCTGATAGGAACTGGTAAGAGTATCACTGCAGAAACAACTACAAGCAAATATTTTTAAAATTATCCTCAGGTTGCAGTAAGAGTAATAAATTAGAAAAGCATATATACAAGAAAAACAATGTTCTTTATTAGATCAATATTTATTGCTGAACAAAACCCAAGCACAACCACTAGAGCTTTTAAATACACCAAGTGCCTTGCAGGTATGAATTAGAAATAGCAAACCTCAAGCTAATATCAGTATATAATTATACATCTAATTATCTAAAAATTAAGAGTATAGGTAACCTAGGAAAGACCCAAGTGACCACCTCCAAAAACGTTCATTTGTAAACAGTGTAAAAAAACCCAACCAAAAAAAAAAAACAAACCACTTCAGTGGAAATAATTTTTCCACAACAGTTTAAAGAACCAGGTTCATTTTCAAGTTATACACCACTTCCTTAATTTCCTCCAGATAGTTACCTTGGCAGATCTTCGCTCATCAATAGGAAGAGATAATCCCTGAGTATATGGATCTACTTCACCAGTAGTCAGATAATTTTTCTACATTAAAAAAAAAAAAATTCAATATATTTTAAAATACCAGATCTTACTTGCTAAACAGTTGGTAGGAATTATATTTTCTGAAATAAATCTGATCACTTTAATGAAATAAACACTGAAGACAACCTTTACATTTTGAAAATGTAGGATGTCCTTGGAACACACAAATGAAGTCAAGGAATGTGCAAAGTAAAGGGCTTTGTCAAGCTTTAAGCTTGAGTTTGAAAGTGTCACTTCTTCCCTGTTACACTATTTCAAGGATTACCTAAGTTAGTCTCTGTATATCAAAAAAAAATATATCTTTTTATTCAAAAAACCCCCACCATTATTCAATTCTGTAAGTAAGCAGCATAAGCAGAAGCATTTGTACAAGCTTCAGAGGAATTTTCCAAGACACTACCTTACTTAAGAAAAAAAATTGCTTCTTCTAACTGCAGAAAACGTGTATCTACCTCTTATTTTAACAGATGGAATCCATGCTAACACTAGCACAGTCACCACTCTGCATCTCAACACTATCTGCTTTCTACAGTGGCAGTCCCCAAACTTTTCAGGATAATGACCCATCACCAAATCTTGCAATTCCTTACAGACCATCAGCCCCTTTCAGAACAGAACCTTCCACTGAGAACACTATGTTGCTGCTCTATATAGCTCCCTGGGCCACAGCTTGGGAACCGGGCTGTGCAGTAAGTCACAGTATCAGCATTTCAAATCAAACACCAATGCTGCAACAGGTCCTTAGCCTCCAGGTCTAGCGGCTTCTTCATACATCACGCATTTAATAAACACATCACCAAGCCATTCTCAATCACCTCCGTTTTATAAATCCAATTATCTTTCATAAAAAGATCATCTATTTGTGTGGCACAGGCTGATGAGGGAAACGGGTTAGATACGGTATTTCACTAGCATTGTTTCCTTCCATTACCTATGTCATAATGTAGTTTAAAAGCTTAGAGGCATGTCAACAGGCACTGTTCCAGTACAAAACCACATAATTATGAATTATATTTCACAACTACACATTACAAGGTTTAAGGGATTTAATAAACTAGATTAATATGGAAAACTAAGTTATTTTTACTAGAAAAAGTGAATAAATTGTAAACCTCATTATTAAGTACTTCTTTTCACACTTTGAACACATCTATAGAGATTACCTCTGATTTTATAAAGGTATTTACCAAAAATCAGAAGCTGATATGGAAACTGCATTTTCTACAGAAGCAAGACTAAACAAGTTATTAACCAAAATATTATCACTATGAGAGCTGCTAAAAGTTGCACTATCTCTTCATGTAGAGAAAAGGAATTAGAGATTGTTATCCTATTTCTTCCTCAGGCCTTACAAGCTTAATATAGCTAACATGTACTACATTACAAAAAAACAAAAAAAAAACACCTTGTAAACCTAGATTTGTAAAACTGAAGTTCAGAGAATAAAACACCAGAAGTTAATGTAAAAATTGTATTATTTGGGTACTTTGGTGAGAATTATGAAGCATTAAGTTTTAACGCAATATTCTAACTTTGCATATAATCTGAAGTTTAAGATTAAACAAGAAGCAACAATTATATAAGCATAATTTAGGTTAGAGGTTAAGAAGACAGTTAACTCTGCTGTTGCTACCTTACTCAGGAATTCTAGTACATGCTAATATAGTTAATTTGTATCATATGTATGTTATTCAAAGCCCCAGAAAAAACAGAAGGTTGTGTCTTCTGCCACTTTACCTCCCAATCTTTCACTGAAGTTGCTTAATTTGAACAACCTGGATGGACAGTGTTAAATTTGAAAATTATATATACATGACTGTATAATGATAGAAATCATTTAAAATTAATGTAATTGAACAAAGCTTGCAAAAATGTGCCTCTGGTATTATTTTTTTCCTCACAATACTTGTATTCTTGCAATCTGGCTGATAGGTGCTGAATAACTGGCTCTACTGCTTTCCTAAGCACCACTGATGAGATTTCACAGTGATAGGGAAGAAAAAAGCCCTGCCTGGTTTCATTGACATATGGTAACACTTCAGAGTTTATGATTTTATTCCAGCTTTATAAAGTATGTATATCAAGGGAAAAAAAATCTTAAGTCATAACATCTATGTAACTGATAAGCCTTGAAGCAAATATCTACTAAAATAAAAACTTTTGTAGAGTCAGCATTAGATAGCAACAATAGCAATGGCAAAGGAAAAAAGAAATCAAGTGTTTTAAATCATATTAATGGAAAATAATAAATATACACAATCATTTTGCACAAAGCAAACAGTGCTGTTAATCACAACTAATCACTACAGCATGCACAGACACATAAAGCACAAAAAATAATTATTTTTTTTAAATTCAAAGAGCACAAAGCTTTCAAAGCAAAAAGCAACTAATTTGAAGAAAAAAAAAAAAGATATTGCAGGCACCCTACCTTTCTTTTTGCCTGTGAAATACCCTAAAAGTCAGGGAAAAGATACTATTCAAAAAGAGTCTTTCATTTGAAAATATTTGACTTAACAAAAAAGACTACTTTTCTTAAAGCCAATCCATTCTTTCATTTTGAGTACTAAAGACACTGATAATTAGCATTTTCAGACAAAAGAAACTGTTTGGTTCCTGATTTTTTTTCTGTTTGACTAAGAAAGGATACAGAATATTCCCAAGATTATGACATTTCATACATATCATTTCAATTTTAAATTTACTGTGACATTTCATAAATCATGCTAAGCAGAACATCAAAGTTTTTTTATTTCTAAAATTGAAAAGCAGCTGTCAAATCGAGTCGCACTAACTACAGGAATATTGCTACCTGAATTACAGACCATGAAATACATAAGTACTTAAGGAAGTAACAGATGATATTTTAAATTCTTAAGTAACTAAGAAAGAAGTCAAGAGAAATAAATATCCAGAATAAAATGTACTAATATGCAGTCTCATGGCAATGAGATCTGTAGAAGCCTAAAATATATAACCCTTCCTAGCAGTGACATTTTGAAATTACTTTTACTTGAGTCTTTCAAATCAGCCATCACTCATAATGAATGTCTTCTTACAAAGATTTCCACAGATTTTATTAATTTTCATTCAATTAAAATGAGACAGTCATTTTAAAAGACTCACTAGACTCAGGCAACCAGACAAGAAGCTTTACCTGAGAAAGATATCGCCTATAATCTTGCCGAAGTTCCTCTTTGAGTTTATGTTTTTTTCGTTCATATTCTTCTCCAAGAGGTAAACTCAAGCCATAGTCACCTGAAAGTTTAACACCATTAAATGTTATTATTCTACTGTTTTGTATCAATACAAAGCACATCCTACAAAAACTACATCTGGATCTTTATTAGACATCAGCAATTAAAAAAAATGAACTATGCAACCAGTAATAACAAAACAGCTGAAATGAAAACCACCTTCTCTGTATGAGTAGTTAGGTGGAAAGCAAGGAAAAATAGATTGGGTTTTGGATATTAGTTTCCTCTACTCTTTCTGCTTTTTCTCCCCACTAGAAAAAAAATGCAACACAAACCAACTTTATTTGGATAGTTTGACAAATAGTATAAAATAACCTAAATATTGTATGCATTTTTTTGTCAATGTATGTTTCAAAGGAAATCTCCTCTGGCATGTTAGTTTCTAAATTATTCTGATATTTTAAGCTGTGCTTATCACACAGTACAAAACATACTTCACAACTAGAAAGCAACAAGCTATTTGGATAGCATGAAGCATGTGAAAAATATGTTGGCTTCCACACAACTAGAAGGAACCTGACCATATGATAATAACAATAATTATTTTTTTCTTTCCACCTGACTTTTGTAGTAGACCAAAACACACATTTAGTACTTTTCAGAGATTACTATCAGGTCTCACACCAGCTGCACTCTTAAAATATAATAATGCTATGCAAGTTGTTCTTTGTTTCCAAAATACATTTCAAAGTCCTTTATAAGAAATATCCTCTGTCCCAGAATCCTACCTCTGCAGCCACTTTCACCACTCTCCACAGAGAGAGAATGAATACCACATGTAGAGACATAGATTGCAACTGTTTGGGGTTTTTTTTTATTTCCTACTGTTTCTCTGAAAGCATTTCTCTTATCTTATGGTCTATGTAAAATGACTAGTAAGGAATAAAAGGGAAGAGAGGGATATTCAAGATTTACTCATACATCCATCCCAATTTATTACATGGTACTTTGACTCCAGTGTTTTAAATGTTTATGGCATTAATCGGTGTCTGTACAGTAAAAATTACATTATATAAATGCTGAAGATTGATAACTTGGGAATCACTCTGCTACTGAAACAGATAAAAGGTTGAAATATACTTAGTAAAAATACACTTAGCTAGTGGCTAGGCTTGAGATAGTTTCAGCTAAGTCAGAATGTATCCTCACGAGCCAAAACATGAGTCAGCCTGCTGTTCTGCAGAACCAAAGGACCCAATACCTGATTAAATATGTCATACACTATTTTGAAACAGCTTGCAGAGTTCAACTGCTAAGGAAAATACGCATGGGAGCTTCTTCTCCAACCTGCAAGTTACTTTTCTCCTAATTTCACACATAAGGTAAGCGTGAGTTCCATTAAAAAATAACATACCGTTTCAACCCTCAAAAAAGGGGTAAGTGTAAAGAGGTACAGAATATAGAAGAGGAAATGGTTTGTTTCAGGTACTTGCTCTTGCCTTTTATTTTCACATGAAATTATTGTTGGATTAACTATAGGAAACCAAGAAAAAAATCAAAAGCAACTAACACGTCAGAGCGAAGATTCATTCAGTAACTTCACAGAAGCCAGTAAAATTCAGCACAGAAAAAAATCAGTGAGAACCATAGAATGCTTCGGGTTGGGAGGTACGTTAAAGATCATCTAATTCCATCCCCCGTACTGTGGACAGAATCAAATGCTTTGATTCAAATACATGATATATTCAAACAAAAGAGGGTTTAAAGTTCTTTTTATTACAGAAGACCTTTTTTTGGCCACCAGAAAAGCACTGAAATAACAATTATGGGTAATGATTTAGGAGATATTTGAAAACCACCTACTTCAAAACTTACTTTAGGAGAGCGTAGTGTGGAAAAAAAATACTACAGTTAACATACATTAATCCCAATTTCATGCACAATTTGTCTTAATTCTTCTGTCAGAATAACAGATACACTCTTCTTTTTCACTGTTTTTCTGCTTTTGTTTATTCTGTATTTGCTGTATTTATTTGCCATTTCACATTCTGTTAATCACACACAATCACATTGACAACTTTTTTTTTTTAGAAAAAAGTTAAGATTTTAAATGCTTTTTTACATAAAAGTTTGCATGCATTTAATATGTTGAGAAACAACTGTAACTTCATTCAGCCTGATTCTCAACACTACTGCTGGAACTACAGAACATACTTAGCAGCTATCAAGGAACAAGACCCTGTCTAATTCAATCTACTACATTGCTTTAAAGCAGAACCAGCCAATAATATCAACAACCATCCATGGATAGCCAAATGCGTTCAGTGCCCAAATTATTATTACAGAATATGCTGGGTTTGGCTGGGAGAGCTAATTTTCTTCACAGTAGCCAGTATGGGGCTATGTTTTTGATTTGTGCTGAAAACTGTGTTGATAATACAGGGATGTTTTATTTACTGCTGAGCAGTGCTCATACAATGTCAAGGGCTTTTCTGCTCCTTACCCCACCAGCGAGGCTGGGGGTGCACAAGAAGTTGGGAGGGGGCACATCTGGGACAGCTGACCCCAACTGACCAAAGGGATATCCCACACCATATGATGTCAGGCTCAGCAATAAAACTAGGGGGAAGGTTGGCAGGGGGGCCACTGCTCAGGGACTGGCTGGGCATCAGCTGGTTGGTGGTGAGCAGTTGTTTTCACTTGCATCAATTCTTTCTTGGGGTTTATTCCTCTCTCTTTGTCATTTTCCTTTTCAGTACATTATTATTATTATTATATTATTTCAATTACTAAACTGTTTTTATGTCAACCTAAGAGTTTTCTCACTTTTAGTCTTCTGATTCTCCTCCCCCGTCCCACTGGAGGGGAGTGAGTGAGCACTTGTGCGGTGCTTAGTTGCCAGCTGGGTTTAAACACAGCAATACCTACTTGTTGCTTTTCATTTAAGATCACCTGAATCCCCCTGATCTGTAATACTTCATTATGTGTGCTACTATATTTAAGTGTCAACAGTTAAGTCCAATTTATAATAATAAACACAACATGGCATATGCTATTATAACTCTCCAACAAGAGGTAAAATTATTTTAATATTAAAATAGCTTAACTGTTACATAGTGGTCTGTCACATCCATTAGGATACTACCTACTGTGTTCTATTTTCTGTATCATGTTTCCACAGTTAAGCAAAGAATTATCAACACCAGGACTAACCTGCTGATCATAATAAAACTGCCAAAAATGTAGAGGTAGATACTTATTCCAGCACTGTCCTCTAACCAGGTTTATCCATTATGACTTCTGGCAGCAAGGAATATCCAATTACCATTTCAGGTCATTTTTAGTGAGTTTTCCTGTAAAAGGTTTTAGAGAAGCTTGCCTTGTTGATGGCTGGAAGTTCTATTTATACAACACCCTTATAAAAACCATGGTTTTATTTATGCAGCTAAGATCAGTTCAGGCCCCCAGATTCACAAGCTCAGGCTCCATTTTTTAATTTAAAACATGTGTTTTTCTGGTCACAAATTCTGCTAAAATTATAGAGGGGACATAACATTAAATGTAGCAGGAGTACTTATTTAAAAGATAGATTAGATTGGTATCATGTAAACAACATCAAATATCCATTGACATATCTTCTTTAAAATGACAGCTTTTACTCCCAGCAGAAGCTGAAGAATTACACCAGAATTACAGTAGCCACAGGATGAAAATTAATGAGGTACAAAACCAAAGTGTCTACACATGAAAGAACAGAGTTACCTATGACAAGAAGTAGGACACAGAAAAGCTCTATAGCTGTCAAGACAAACCTGAGCTACACAAGTGTTAACTATGGAAAAACAGTAGTGCCTATAGAAAGGGGATGGTAGGACAAGTAAGGAAAGGTGGCACCTTCCAGAAATAATAAAATGGATAAAGGCACACTATCACACATTTTCAAACAGAAATCACAAAGAACACAGAGAAAAGAAAATAGGACAATTTCTTTTAAAGAAAACGGTGATTAAACCAATTGTCACAGCAAAACAAATCTAACCATTTCACTTGGTTAAGATTTCAACCAAATCTGCTTGTTCTTTCCTTGTATAATTGACTACACTATAACAAAATTACAAAAGCTATACAGTTTAGTACTCTATGCCTAAACATTTAAAAGACATTTAGCATTTAAAAGAAAAATTAGTTTAACTGTGTGCATTTTAGCCAAGTTGGACTAGGACTCTTAAGCTTAGAGGCTGAAAGAAAACGCATCCTTACTTCCCTGGCACAAAGTACAGGGAACATATCCTTTTGCTGTAAAGCCCAGGTGAAAAACGGACTTCCAAAGTTTTTGCTCCACCCAAATACAACAGAAAAGGATAGATCATCTATCAAGGATTGGCAAGCAGCTTTTTGTTTTGGTTTTTGGTGTTTTGGTTTTTTTTTTTTTAATAGAGCTACCTTTACAAGAAGAAAAAGCAAGTGCTCGGCATATTTTCCTTATTCAAAAAAAAAAAAACATAATGACAAAAAAAAAATCCACACAATCCAAAGACGTTTGGAAGACTGAAGAATTGGTATGCACTTGAATTACAATGATCATATTACAATTAAAAATCCAAAGCAGTAATTCCCTTGCAAAAATTCTCAAAGGTAATTAAATGCTACTTAAATCTAGAAGACATATTAAAAATATATACTATACCTAAAGGATACTTCTGTTGACTATTTGGAGGTATATTTTCTTTAGCCATGGAGATTAACATTTTGCTAGTCTCAGAAAGCTTCTCTGATTCCTTATTCTGAAAACAAAACAAAACGCTTTTCTGCATCACAAGGTAAAAGAAATATCACACATAAGAACAACTTTATTAACATAATTATTAGCACTGGAGAAAAGAAAGATTGAAAATGATGCTGGATTAACACATTAAGAAAGTTATACATTTCACTAATACTACCAAAAAAGTAATTCTCCTCTATAACACAGGAATTATTAGTTCCATATATTTCATGTCATTAAATATGTTGACAATATATATGGTGATTTACATCAGAAACCACCTGTAAAAATCCACAATTTTTTCATGGTTTACCCATATCTCCTCTGTTTTTTTAATGAGGGCTGATTTGACATACTGCACCCTGCTTGAAACTACGGAAGAGTTACAGGATATTACAGGGCGAGTTTACCACACCTGTTCTCTGTAACTACACTTTCACCATACACCTTAGGACTTTATCAAATGACAGGCTGGAAACATTCTCCTTCTTTTTTAAACTCACTCTGAGCAGAAGAGGCAAAAATAAAGGAAGCCCAACTCCTCACAGCTCCCTAAGAATTAACTTTCTGGAGTGAATTAATAAAATTTTCTGGAGAGAATTATTATTACTAGGTAAAAATACTTATATTACCCACAGAGGGGGAAAGATGAATTCTCATAACCTTCTGATGAAACAAAAAAAGCAGTGAAAACTCAGTATTATAATTGCTGTTAAATGCCCAAGCTGTCTGGGGCTTTGTAAATTAGACAACAGACAAATCAAAACTCTTTTTTTTTTACTGAGAACTTTATTTGGGTACCACAACACTTAGCTAGCTTGAATTATTTAGATATAGCTTTTTGTCAGGTACTGGCACTATTAAACAATTTAATGACGATCTGCAAATTATAAAATCTTTATAGCTTTAGAATTAGGTACTAAAATTTCTAACAGGAAAATAGTGGTAAGAACAGATTTTGTCTAATTAATTGGATTAAGTAATTTGCCTTTTATATTTCCTAGTTTCCATAATAGAAATTTTGAGGATATTTATACCTTCCATCCCCATCTCAATGCCCATGCTCTGGAGTGAGCAGAGAGCAGATCCCTGCTAGTCAGCTTCCCTAGGGAGGAGGGGAAGGAGCAACGATAACTGTTTACAAGAGTTTTCTCCACTAGTAAAATACAAAAGTTACTGTGTATGCCCAGTGGCAAAGAGGTTTTTAAAAATCTACATAAATACAGATACAAAGTATTTAAGCTAGAAATTACTTTGAATAGGTAAATCTTAATATATACTTTGACAACATATACAGTTTTAAGAGCACAGTAAAAGCAAGCTTAAATCAAGACCCTAGCAATAGAAGTGTTTAAATTCAGAAAAACTATTTAATAGTCTTACCCTCACTTCCATGTAAGGTGGATCATTTTCAAGCTCTGCCTTATCCTGTGCCAACTTGGCCTTCTGATCTTCAATAAATTTGTCTAAATCATCCGCCATCATTTCTAAGGTTATAGAAAAGACATAGCACATTGACTCTACATCAGAACCTCAAAAATTTAAAGCTCAATTACAGTTGCTTAAGGCAGTAGTGAATTAATATTCAAGTTTCTCCTTCAGAACTACAAGCCTTAAGATGTTTGCTGGGTCATTGAAACACCTGACTCAGGAAACTCATCCACGGAGATCACCTGATGTTTCACCAGAGAGAAAATTCAAAGATTCCAGATTATAAGACTGATGATATTTCTCAAATCTTTTTTTCTAACTTGGTTAAAGTGTTTTGGGTTTTCTTCTAACTGCAAGTCTACCAATGGCCCTTTACTACACACTAGCACAAGCTTATTGTTAGTGAATTATAAAATTAAAATTAGACAATATAAAAAAGAATCATTAGACAAAAAAGTAAAAAAAGTGCAAAATACACATATACTCTAAAATAAGGACCAAATCTGTGCTTTAACTTGCTATCATGAGAAGTCTTAAAAATCATCAAGCTTATTCAAAACAAAAAAAAAATCACAAAAAACAACAAAGCAAAAAAAAAGCCACCCCACAAAACACAACATACATGCACAGTGTTTCTGGAGTTGAAGCCAACAGTGTATCATTACCTCCTGTACCAATAAAATAGCAGAGGCAATAGAACAGCTACAATTCTGCAATAAATGTAAAATCGTGGTTATCAGGCAGCATTGACTTGCAATTGGACAAGCCACTCATCTGTAAGAAAACATGTACTGAGGAACAGATGATTACCTCTCTTCCGTTAGTTGTGCATCTTGCATCTATAACTGAAAGCCCTTCAGAGCAGGAATTTTAGCATTTTATCTGTGCTATTTATTGTGTATTGCTGCTCCTAGATAACCTCATAATTAAAGTGCATCAAACTAATGACAATGGAACTGTACAGAAGTTAAGGCACACGTTCAGACTTTGAGTGTTGTTAGGACAGTCTTATCAGAACTAAAAATACTGCAAAGCTGCATACTAAGTAACCATGGAAAGAAGAAAGACAAAAACAAAAAGAGTGACTGCATACAAGCCTACTCATCCTAATCTCCACTCAGCATTTTCACCAACTCCAGTGGAGGAGAAGCTTTACAAAACCAAGCCTACAGATAAAAAATATATTATATAAATATATAAAAAATATGTTATATTCCACACTTAAGGGAAGCATGAAACTGAGAAGAAAATTATGACCCTCAAATCCTTCATGCTTGATGTATTCCTTAAAATGTATTCCTTTAAACTTTTTCTCTTACAGTAATGCCATTTTTTGATGTATAATGTAAAATTATAATATTGTTACAAAGGAGGCAGAATTAGGACAACCTATTTACAACTCCTAGTGGTAATACAGGACAACCAATTCCAAAAATAAATTTCCTCATCTGATTTGTCCTAAATCTTTAATCTCATTAGTTTTACACTGATAAAGTATAAAAGAAGTCTAAAAAACTGATGCATTTTATTTAGCCTAGTGTGTTACATAAGAATAATGAAAAAAATGTTCTGAATGTGTGAAACAACTTGTCATACTAAAGAATATAAAAGCTGGTCTCATCACCTATTCAGTGCTGCATAGTCACCAAGAGGAAAATTACTGCACATAGGAGACACTGCAAGATGCCTTCCAAAAGCTCATTGACTAACATCTGTATTTCTTACCTCTATTTACAATAACATTTATCAACTCTAGAACTTTCCAAATCACTGTATTGGAATGGCACCAAACCTATTCTGAGAGATGGTATAAGGAAAGGAATATTTGCAGTATATTTTCTATCTAGCATGAGGAGCACAATGAATATTCTACACTCCTGTCATACTGCTCAAAAGAGCAATACAATAAATTAAAAAACAAAGACAAAACAGTTACAGTTGAACAATACAGGCAAAGCTCACAACTCCAGGCCTTGGAGAACGCTGGGATCACTACTGCTACAGCACTGTTGAATCAGCAAACTTTTCGTACAGCTAAACAGCCAGGAAAAGTGGCCAAATGCCTCTTAGAAAACAGCTAGACATTTTATGTCTTACATCCTTCTGCTTGAGTTAATCTTCTTAAAATATGCACAAGTGCAAACTTTATGAGATAAGCAAAAAGGGTGTATTATACTGAAAGAGAATGAAATATAAAGAAAAAAAATCAAAAATTCTTACGTATTCTAAGCAAAAGACTGACAATTTGAATGTGATGCATACACTGCTAAATTCAGAAAATATACCAGTACGTAAGCAAATGTTACTGAATATTAATCAATTTTATCATCTACTGTATCAAGTGATCATGACTAATCACAATTAAAAACAGAAGAAACAATACATTTCTATCTGAAAAGAGTGCTGCCACAGCCCTCAGTTACACAGTGAACTATCTCAGAGCACTAACCTCACAGTAAACCGACTGACTTCATATAGACCGCACAACCCATGGAGGTAAAGTTTGCCACTATAAAACCACTTCAATTCAAAATAAAATAACCTATTTTCAGGTTAGCAACGTGTCTGAATGCCTTCTGTGCATTTCTAGAGACTTGCAATTATTACTAGTAAAAGTAGCAGATTCAGAACTAAGCTTGGAGACATTGCTCCACTGGCACATGCATAGACCAGAAGGGCAAGTCAGAACATGCTAATAAACATTTGAAAATCCAGGGATAAACCATGTGCCCCCAAAATCATGACGTGCAAACATATTTTTCATGTTTTCTGGAAAACATAATCTTCTGTAAATACTATTAAAGAAAAATGTTTGATAGCATAGATCTATCAGCTCTTCCATCTTTAAATCTGGGATGTATTTGCATTCCTAAAACACTGTATTATTCAAAGTGAAATTACATTAAACATACTGCTGCTATATTCTCAACTACTGTCTGAAAGTGTCCCTAAAAAACATATTGTATATATTTTTACTTTCAAGAAGATTTTAGTTTTTCATAACCTCTTTTTCTTTTAAACTGGAAGTTTTCACATGAGTAACTCTGAATAACTACAGGGTCAGCCAGGTAGACTTCAGCTTAACCACATATACCAAACAACAGAAAGCATACAGATATTCAAGAAAATAAGTCAAGTTTGAACATTATATTTTTATTAGATCTATGCCCAAACAGAAATAATAATGCATGTCTCTGTATTCAAGATATTAAAAACATCTATTTGCATATGTATTCTATCATATGTACTGTATCTCTCTGCATATTTTGTATCTACTTTATCAAAAGCAATGTTTACTGCGCTCCTTTTTATTCTTTCCCTTACCCTCCTATTTGTTCAAAAGAACAGGGCACAAAATTTAGAATCAGCATATGTAAATAAACCGATTTTACCTATTCTGTGCCACAACAATACTAAAATGATATCAGGAAAACTGGCAAAATGGCAATTCCCATCCATATGAACAGCAGCAAGGGTGGGAGGGGAGGGAATTGCTTTAAAAAACCAACTGTATGCCATGTTTAGTAATCGAACTTGCAGATTATATGGTCACATAGGTGTTTCATTAAGAAATATTTTTCACCCAAACTTCCTACGCTCTCAGAACAGCCAGCACTGGCTGCTCTCTACCCCTGTGAATGGCATTTAGAATAAGCTCTTTCTGTCAGAAACATGACTCCTGCACCTTTCACCTTCGTTTCTTTTCAATTCTTGTCTGAAAAAGCATGAAAAATTCCAGGGTCTCGACGCGCACAATTAATAAACTCTGACTAGAGCAACACGACTTCTTCATAACGGTGAAGGCAATTAAACCTCAAAACAACCAACAAGTTGTGCGAGTTACTTCCCCTCGCCATAACGGTTTACTGCTTTTCCGGAACACGTACTATGGTCCAAAAAATGACATTCATTTTGGAAAGCCTTCAGCGTCAGGAGAGCAGATTTATTTCTCCAAGCGTGACAGCTCGGGGAAGCGCCCCGGCCTGCACTGCCCGGCTGCGGGCGGGCCGCCCCCACCTCTCCCCCACCTCTCCCCCACCTCTCCCCCTCCCTCCTCGGCAGACTTTTCCAGGCAGCCCCGAAGCCCCGGCCCCTCCTCGGGCCAGGTGTGGGCGCGCGGCGGGCGGCCGCGGGCTGTGGAGCGGGCGGGGAGGCGGCACTCCGGGCTCGGCGCCTTTAAGCAGCGCGGCGTCGTTGTCAGGCAACGGCCGCACAACAAACGGCTCCACCGGAAGGTCTCGCGGGCCACCGCTGCCCCAACCCCCCCCCCCCCCACCGCGGGGACACTCGGGCCCAGCACCGTAGCCCGGGCCCCGGCTGGCGCGCCCCCACTCCGACCCGCTCCCTCCGCCGCCTCCCGGGCCCGTCCCGTTCCCCGGCGAGCTGCCCCCGTCCCGCCCGCAGCAGGGGAGAGCGGGAGGGCCCGGGCTGTGAGCAGGACGGCCGCTCGGCCCCCGCGCGGCGGGGCCGGCACACCGGACCGCGGGGGGAGGGCTCCGCGGCGCCGTCCCGCCCGCCCCGCTTACCGGCGGCCTCAGCTCTCTCCGCGTCCCGCGCGCGCGTTACCGCCTCCCCGGAAACCGGCGGGCGGCGCCGAACAGCGCCCCCTGCTGCTCGGGAGGGCGGCGCGACGCGGCCCGCGTACCCCGCGGCCGCCAGCCCGGGGCCGCCCCGGCGCGGCTTTAACCGGTGAAAGGGAGTGGGGCGGGAGGCGGCGGCGCTCTCCGCTCAGTGGGGAGCCTCCGCGGGGCGCTCCCGGTGAAACTCCGCTCGGCTAGCCGGGCGGGTCGTGGCGAGGGGGGCGGGCGCGCTGTGACCGCGGAAAAGCGCCGCACGCTGTAACCCGAGGGCGCCGGGCGGCCCCGCGGTGACCCGCAGCCTCGGCCCGGCCGCGGCGCGGCGCAGCGCCGGCCGCTCCCGCTGGGGGCGCAGCGCCGGCCGCCCCGGGCCTGCGCGGACCGTACCACCTCCCCCCGCCACCCCCCGCCGCCTCGCGTTGGTTCCGCCGGCGGCCCGGTGCGGCGGGCCAGGGCCGGGCCCGGTGCGGGGAGCGATGGCGGCGGCGGCGGGGAGCGGCGCCTCCGGGAGCGGGATGGCGCAGAAGACGTGGGAGTTGGCCAACAACATGCAGGAGGCGCAGAGCATCGACGAGATCTACAAGTACGACCGCAAGCAGCAGCAGGAGATCCTGGCGGCCAAGCCCTGGACCAAGGAGTGAGTGAGAACCGGGCCGGGCCGGGCGGGGCGGCGGGGCCGGAGGGGCGGGCGGGCGGCGAGGGCCTCGGGCGCGGGCCGGGCCGGTGCGGGCGGCGGGGCCGGCCCTGATGGCTTCCGCGGCCTCTCTCTCGTAGCCACCATTACTTCAAGTACTGCAAGATCTCGGCACTGGCGCTCCTGAAGATGGTGATGCACGCCAGGTCAGGGGGCAACCTGGAGGTGATGGGGCTCATGCTGGGCAAGGTGGACGGGGAAACCATGATCATCATGGACAGCTTCGCCCTGCCCGTGGAGGGCACCGAGACTCGCGTCAACGCTCAGGCGGCCGCCTACGAGTACATGGCAGCGTACATTGAAAACGCAAAGCAGGTACGGAGTTTCTCTCCACGGTGTGGCTGCGGATCTTCTCAGCTCATCGTGCAGGAACGTGTTCTGGGGTTTGCAGGCTTCCCTGCCTCCGCCCCTCCCACAACGATAAAGTGGCTGCCCTGTTTGTTCTCAAGCATGGCTAAGAGAACTGTGTCAGCAGCAAAGAACACAGACCCCTTTTAACGTTTTCACATACGTATTTCCATGTCTTACAGTAGGTCATCAAGTACTGGATTCTCCTTTCCTTTATAAGTGATTTTCATTGCTCAGGAAGTGTTTTTTGTGGCTGCAGCTGGTGGCTTGTGGACAGATGAGAGTGTGTTTCTAGAATAACTGGTATAATACATGTTTCTAAAAACAGTATGCAAAATATAAAATATATATATCTGAGGTACTTACAATTTGTAAATCAGGAACATAACATTTATTTTTACATTTTTGCTTTCTGAAGTCTTACTGCATAGTCATGCTGCTGTTTTCTATAAAAATAAAGACATTTGTGAAGAAAATGCCAATAAGTAACTTTCAGTGCAACTTTATAATTCATATTTATAATTTAGAAATTTAGATGAACTGGCTCAGATGTCTGTTCCCCTTCTTCGTCACCCTGTATTCAGAGATCCATGTCATACTAAGCCTGACTATGCAGTAAAATTCTGGCGTGCAGAAGGATAACAGAAATATGAATCTGCTCTGTGGCTGACATAGAAACTAGCACGGCACATCAGAGGACCTGCTGACGTGCTTCTTCCAATACAGTGCAATCCTGTACTACGAGTAAGCGTTGAAATAACTCCCCAAGCTAAAACAGTTTTGGAGCCCAGTTTACCCTTTGAATTTTCTTTAATCCTCGAAGTATTTTAAAGCAGCTAAAATTAGGGGCCCCTTACTTATTCGCTGGAGATAACCGAGCAGTATTTGGGTTATTCTGGAGTGTTGTACTTACATTCACTGCGTTGTATACAGTTGGAGATATTTAAATACATGTGATTTAGGCTGGGCCATAACATCTGAAAAGAGTAGACATAATCCAGAAGTAGGTATATTCTAGGACTGTTTTTTAATAATTTGCCCCCATTTATGAGAAAACTTAGAAATAATTTATTTAATTCCTTTTATCAGGAAACTATTAATGTCATGATGTTAATACTGTTGTTACAGAAAAGTAGGTAACTTGAAAAGATGTCTTTACCTAAAGATATATTCATACTATTCAGTTCTTAGGTAGAAATAATGGGTTTTAAAATAATAAGTATATAGCATAGTCTTTTTTATATAGTTAGTAATCCTATGTTTAAAACAGTCCAGGTTTATGTAGGAGTACTCATATGATAGGAAACTTTTTTCTAGTTGTTTATATTGTACAGTTTTGTTAATAGTTGGTTTCACAGTGTTGAAACTGAACTTGTGTGCAAATACAATAACTCGGCTGAACTGGTGCTCTGGCAGAGATTGCATGCTGGCTGTTCCCTGTCTGATTTTGGCAAGCAGTTGTTCCTGGAATAACTCTTTTTGATATTAGATTACAAGTTGATATATTCTCCTGCATAAGTACTTTACAGGTGCCAGTGTTCCCGTTATTTGCTTCTCCATGGGCAGGATCTGTTGTTAATACAGTCAAAATGTGTTATTTGGCTTTGAAAAATAACACGTTCTTTAGTGTTTTGTTGGTCTCTCCTTCTTTATCATGGGAGATGTAAAGAAAATAGAAATATTATTTACCAATTCAAAAATAAAATAAATGTTCCATTCAGCAGGCAGTTTGTGTGTTCTTATCTCGTCTTAACGTTTTTCTGATTTAACCTTTCAGACGTATTCAGTATTTGGCCAAACCAAGCAGATGATGCATCCAAACACACAACTCTCAGTTAAGAACTGGCATATAGGGTCACACCAAAATTATTCAACTCAGTATGGAGCAGCCAGTAAGCAATTCCTGAGAGAGGATTACAAAATTAGGTGCAACGGGTGTTCGTTCTCCTGGGTCGTTTGGTTGGTTTGTTTGTTTTTCTTCCAGTATTTGTAGAGATAGCCAGGGGTAGTATTTTTAAACTCCTATTTTGAGTTTTTCTCATCCTAAAAATCTCAGAAGTTTATCTTTTGGCTTTCACAACATGCTCTGGCAATAATTTCTGCCACTTCTGGTGTTCAAAAACATGCCTCTGAAGTTACTTTTTAAACTTGGCAATAATCTCTCTCTGTGCCTCTTGAGTTGTGTTACTGTACTAAATAATGAACGTTCATTCTCTACTGACATACCATACATTATATGAGATTATACAGACTTATGTCATATCCACCCTAAGAATTTCTCTTCCATGCTGAAGAGTCCCAGCTTCCCATCTCACCATGTGGAATCTCTTCTGTACTCCAGCTGTCATTGAAGAAGGAGCTCCTGGCTCCTTGAAGTTCTTTGTTCTGTGGTAGTAGCTGTAACAGAGAATGCTAATACAACAGGTGATATGGCTTCTAGAGAATAGTTTAGCAAAGTAAGGTGTATGTTTAGTACTCGGTTTAGTATTAGTAAATTGGCGCGGCGGGCTGTGTGTGTTCTTTTTTATCCTCTCACCGTGTTGAAGTATGCTGGAAGGCCCAGTAGAGGGCAGCTGGTACTTTCGGAATGGAGATTAACACTGGATTTGTTTTCCTTCACTGCTGTTAGGTTGGTCGTCTAGAAAATGCAATTGGCTGGTATCACAGTCACCCTGGCTATGGCTGCTGGCTCTCTGGGATCGACGTCAGTACCCAGATGCTTAATCAGCAGTTTCAAGAACCCTTTGTAGCAGTGGTTGTAAGTACTGGCTGATAGTTGATAAAACTGCATAGTACATTATGCTGAGGGGGGAATAATTTTTAGATTTCTGTCTGTTAACATTCTAGTAGTGTGTATTTTGCATGATGGAAGTGTTAGATCCAAGTTCTAAATTGGTATTGCTCTTTTTGCTTTGCTGACTTCATACTGGTCAAACCAGTAATATTGCTTACCAAGGCCATTTTCACTGCATTGTCCTAGGTATGGTAGCTCTGTACAAATCCATACATTACTCTTAACTTAAAGTTCTACTTGATACTTTTGAAAAAAATGTATTGTGCAACCCATATTTAACCTCCTGCAATAGAACAAAAATCTGTTTCTTTTGTTCTCTTTGTTGCTTCTGTGGAAATAGAGCAAAGTTCTGTTAGTTCTGTTAGTTTGCATCTAAAATGCCTTTTAAATTAAATTAATGACATAGTACAAGGTAGAAGACACTAGGAAATCTATGAAGAAAAAATCTAAAGAAACTCTTTGGGCCCTTCAGGGTCTTCCAGGCTTCAGATTGCATTTGAAATCAAAAGTAAACCTTACTTTAGATATTGCTTGTATAACCATTGATAGTAAAGGAAATAAAGGAAAAAAGACTGAAATTAGTCAGAAGAATAAATGACCCTTAAGAAGTATTTCCACCATGTGAGTTCTCCCATGTTATGACATAATTTCACAGATTCGGAACACTTTCCTTGGGACTGCTTTTTTCTTTGGTTTTTTTTTCTTCTTTTTTAAATTACTTTTAAAATTAAACAGGGTATTAGTACACATGTTAGTGAGGAGATTCCTTCATTAGTTTCCTGTATTTTCCACCAAATTGCAGCAGATCACTTAATACTTTTTCTTACCTCTAGTGATTATACGATTAAAATGCAGATTTTTATTATGGTTTATTGATTGCTCTTAAGTGCAATTTCTTTAAAGTATATGGGAAATAATGAAAAGTAGTTTGGAAAACTGGTCCATAGAAGGCTATTGGTAGTCCCATCTTTTTAGAGAGTCTCGTACCAAAAGATGACAACTGAGAAAGTACTGTTCATGACAAAGCTAATACAATTTGCACTAATTACGTTCCTGTAATGCAATTACTGTAAAGTTAATACATGCCTGTAATAATTTATAAAATCATATAGCAAGCATCACTTGCATTTTTACAGATTGATCCAACAAGAACAATATCTGCAGGAAAAGTAAATCTTGGAGCATTTAGGACATATCCTAAGGTAAATAGTTAAAATTATCTAGTGCATGATCACTAAACTGTCTTTAAATAAGTAATAGATTGGTTCTAAAGATTACTGCAGTTTGACAGTTTGCTGTTTTGTACTGTACTGTGTGTCATTGTTCCTTCTAAAAGAAAGATGTGCTGATATACTAGTTATTGCATGGTTTTGGATATTGATCACATTTACAAAGGTTGACTTCTGGTTTGTTTTCCATAGATTTCTGGCAGTGTTAAATAAAATAGACTGTCTAGGTAGTGAGGTTGTCCTGAAATTCTATAGCTCCATATGGCCATTTTTTAATGGATATAGTTGTAGGTAGCATTCATCAAAACAGATTTATGTTGATTCTTCTCTATAATTTTTTAGTCCTAAACCCAAATGTTAATAGTGTGTTTAATATGTTGTAATCTGTTTTTCATTTTAGAAAACGAAGATTCAAAACTATCTACTTAACTCTTTCAAATCAATATTATGAATCTTCACAAAATAATGTACCAAAATAAGTTTATTAAACACATTGAAGGGTTAGGCTAAAAACTAGAAAGTCACATAAATACTGGAGATCTAGATCTCCAAATGCAGTCTTTCATTTATACTTCTGGCAGAGATATAACTGTGCTATTTAATTTCAAGCTAGTAAACTTCAGGCATATCCTTCAAATTTCTAGTTATTATTGACTGATCAAGAACTTCAGGCTGACATCCAGTAAAACTGTAATAAACAAAAGTGTTTGTGAGAGGTTCCCAGTTGCATTCAATCATTATTTTGTTGTTGACAAATAGACAGATCTTAGAACAATTAGTGATTTAGGAGAATATTCTTCATACTTTCAGAATTTTGAGCAGGGAGAAGAATCCTGCACCTGGAAGCCAAATCGTCTATAGAAAATGCATTTAGAAGTGTATTTTTAGGGAGTCCTCACAGTGGTCTGCAGGCGGTTCTGGCCTAGTCAGCAGCTGTGAGTGGCACCATCTCGGCTAAATAAGTAACTGAAGTTTTAGGTATCTGTAAGGCATATCCAAGGCATGGATGTGTCTTTCCTCTTCTCATGTCTCCTATCTTACCTCAAAAGAGGATTGAAATCACTTCCAAGAATGGGTAGAGAAATGTTATCTTAGAATAAGCTCACTCTTTCTTTGATCTAAGAAATGATCCAATCATAGCTTGCCATCTTCCTTGTTTGAAAAATCTCCATTATGACCACTAGTTTTCTTCCAACATGCTTTTTGATAGACCTGCAAATATAATGACTGCTAGTAAAGCCAAATGTAACTCTGAGATCCAAGAAAATTCTAAATTTCAGACTACTGGTGGAAATTTAATTTTCTCTGAGAAAAATAAACTAGAATTGCATAAATGAGAATTTTTGTCAAGTGCTTTCAAAGAGTTCAGGCATTTAAAAAATGCCAAAATTACTGTGTCATCTTTGCCTTTTGTTGAATTTTTAGGGCTATAAACCTCCAGATGAAGGCCCCTCTGAATACCAGACTATTCCACTTAATAAAATAGAAGACTTTGGTGTACATTGTAAACAGTAAGTAACATAAACACTACTAACTAGCACAAGTTCTCAGTTTTTGTGCTTAGGTTAGTGATTCAGTATGGAAAAGTACATTTCTTGGAGTATTTCAGATCTTCAGGTTCTCTGTTGCTTTAGCACTGTTGGTTTTGTGAAAAAGTGTTACTGGTGTTTATTAGGAGATATTCTAAGGGAGAATTGTTATGAAGATAAACCTGGTTAAATGCTTTAGCAGTTGATTCCTGAACACCTTTAAGCAGTGCTTGCTTAGTGCAGGGAGGTAAGGGTCAGATGTAGATTTGGCAGCAGGGCTAGGGAGATTGTAGTCTGCTCTTCTGAGTAGTGGCAAGTGCTGTGCATCTCTTTATCCTGTGTCACTAGGCGTGTTAAGATTGTTTCTGTCTTTGGTAGGATTGGAAAATGGAGCTGCTTCAAGGATAAAATCAGCAACAGGAAGAATTAGTACTTTTTCTCTCCTGCTAGTTTACGTTCCATGAATTAAAAAGGTGGTTTAATTTTAACCATTCTCTCTTTAACTGTTCTGTCCCCAGCCACACGTTCTTCACTTCATCCCTACTTTTCCTTATTTGGTGAGACATTTGTTTTGCCAGGTCAGTTCCCTGATCCTGTTGGAGCTTGTGGGAGCACACATGGTCTTGCTGGTTAAGCTAAGGTGGGGTGGAAAGTAGAAGCAGATGTTGGAGGCACAGCGTTTACAGAGAACAGCTAAGGAAAGATGGGACTGCTTCTTTCAGTAATGGCCTGGTTTCAATTCTACCTCCAGATATTTGACAAGCACTACAGCTTAAGCATTTGTGTACAGAGAACTTGAAGATCTCATTGACACCAGTGTGTCCTGTAGGCTGTTGCATAGTTTTTTCATGTTTTTGGAGCATGGATTCTTTAGTGCATTTATAGTTGCATGCAAAGTCTGACCCTGAAGAGATTAAAAAAAATAAAATAATTGGAATTGGTCTTCCTATCCAATTTGAGGAAAAATCCAGAACGGTAGCTACACAGAAATCTTTGTAGAACTGTAATGTTCCTGTTATTTCAGAGTAGTCCTTATGGCATTGGCCATAAACCCATGCTTTTAAGCATGAAAGGAGCATATATTTTCTTTTCTGTTTTAGAGGTGGTCAGTTTGGGAGAGTTCATTCAGTGGGTTTTTTTGAAGTTGGAAGTGCTTAATAGTAATCGTTATAATCTCCATCACAGGAAGCTGGCTTCTTGTACAAGCCACTTCTTTTCATCCAAAACAAGAAAATACTTTCCAGTCATTCCTAGAAGGAAACGGCAGTTGGGCAAAGAGAGAGAATTAAAACTGGAAATTTGTCACGTTACTGAATTACTGATAATACAAAAGATTAGAGTGGTGGTGTCCTCTCAGTAGTATGGGTAGTCCGACTAAGAATTAAAAGTTTAGAGAACTTGAATGATGATCATAAAACCATGGAATCATTTAGCTTGGAAAAGACCTTTAAGATCATTGAGTCCAACTATTAACCTAACACTACCAAGTTCACCGCTAAACCATGTCCCCAAGCACCACATCTACACATCTTTTAAATACCCCCAGGGATGGTGACTCAACCACTTCCCTGGGCAGCCTGTTCCAGTGCTTGACAAACCTTTTGGTGAAGAAATTTTTCCTAATATCCAATCTAAACTTCCCCTGGAGCAACTTGAGGCTGTCTGTTCCCATCCTATTAACTTCTTACTTGGGAGAAGAGACCAACACCCACCTTGCTACAAGCTGCTTTCCTTTCCTTTTCTCATAGTTGTAGAGAGCAATAAGGTCTCCCCTGAGCCTCCTTTTCTCCAGGCTAAACAAGCCCAGTTCCCTCAGCCACTTCTCATAAGACTTGTGCTGTAGACCCTTAATGATCCTGTCTGTTTGGAATGCCAGTGACTACTAATTGCTTTAGTAGCAGTCTGGATAATCTTAGTCAAACTTCTCTGCTTTAACTGGTGTTCAATGCCCAATGTGAAACTGCTTTCATTTAGTCTTTTTAACTAAGTTTATTACACTATTCCTCAAACAACTTGAATTTCTAATTTTGAGTCTGCCACATATGTCTTTGAAGAACTGACTTAGTATCTCGTTTTTCTTAGCATATGTGAAATAAGGGCATTTGTTCTATCGCAGAAATACTAAAATGTGGTGTGTTTGTAGATTTTAAAGCATTGTTATGTCAGATGGAGTTTCTGACAGAAATGCCAAGCAAAATAACTTCCCAGAGAAATCAAGAGATAATAGGATTATTGGTAACCTGTTCAAGAATTTCTTGATCAAAATAAACTTTAATATAGCTCTTTAATGTCGCTGTAATTCACCTACACTAATGACTTCTCATAGCTCAGCTTTCTATCTGCTTTATCATCTCTTGCGACTTCTGTAGCACCACTAAAGCGTGGCTTTCAAAATAGGTGGTGTAGAACCTGTTGTTTGCCTGTTGCTAACATTTACTGCTATCAGACATTCCTAATTGAATTAGAGGTGATATATGCAAAACTGCAGTCATCTGTAAGTAACAATTATTACAGTATTGAAGATCCCAAGCGTGGAACAGGGCATCACTACGTTGCACGAGAAGTTGTTAAGAGACTAATTAAAAAAAACCTTGCAATCTCATTAAATAGAACACAGCAGTATGTGTGGGGATTATGTATACCTGTAGTAAAGCTATATATATGAAATACTTACAGAAAATCTTTAGAGACAGAATTGGAACTGGGGGTAACTTTTGTATTGTTCAGTGCTTTGAATTTTTGAAGATATTTGCCATTGATAAGGATTTTTTGAGATGCATGTACTTTGAGAGTTTCAGCCAAACAAGATATATTTAGACAAAAGCTTATTTTGTTTGCATGTTTGTTTTTAAAGGTATTATGCTTTAGAAGTCTCGTACTTTAAATCATCTTTGGATCGTAAATTGCTTGAGCTTTTGTGGAACAAGTACTGGGTGAACACTCTCAGTTCTTCTAGTTTGCTTACTGTAAGTACCATAGTATGCTGTCATGTGCATGTATTAACTAGTGCTGAAAGCCAGACCCTCTACTGTAAAATGCTTAATGGGACACTGATAGATACAAATCCCACATTAAGAAACCATTTGTCAGATTAAACAAGAAAGGAAGGTTTTCCTAATCACAAATACTGAAACATTCTTTATATCTGCTCTTTAAAAGTAGAAGGTGGGAATAACTTATGTTTGATTTTGCTGAGTTCTCTATACCTTAGATTTTGTATTAAACACCTTTTTAACCTTACATCTCTTTACAGCACTGTAATGAATAGTACGCCTTAAAATAATAGTACTGAATAAGTAAACGCTTTTTTTTAAAAAAAAAAAAGAAACAATGGAACTGTTAAAACGAGGTTGCAACAGAAATACTGCAGGCAGACCTTCAGTGTAACAGCTCAGCATCAAAACCTTCCTTCTGCAAAAGCTGGTTTTATACCTTT
This sequence comes from Strix aluco, assembly GCF_031877795.1. Lineage (NCBI taxonomy): Eukaryota > Metazoa > Chordata > Aves > Strigiformes > Strigidae > Strix > Strix aluco. Next base: position 38,020,591 of record NC_133931.1, read on the forward strand.
TCTCTTGGTCAAAACCAGCTGAGTTTTACTCACTCTTTCATAACTGAGGGCATGAGCAGAAAGTAGTGAAGTGCCCATTTCCATCTTTAGGAATTGAGTATTTGTCAGATGTTCAGCTTCTGTTCTCTCAACCACCACTCATGTGCCACTCACGTTCTGTATCACTTCAGTTGCAGACATAATTAAAATGTGCAGTACTACAGTCTTAAAGGCTCTTTTAATTTTGTTTATTTTGTGTATAAATGCGTGGATTTATAGCTTAGAATTCAATGTGTTTATTGCCTTCTTTCTCCTAAGAATGCTGACTACACCACTGGTCAAGTCTTTGATTTGTCTGAAAAATTAGAACAGTCAGAAGCTCAGCTTGGAAGGGGCAGTTTCATGCTGGGTTTAGAGACTCATGATAAGAAATCAGAAGACAAACTTGCAAAAGCAACAAGAGACAGGTAAGGTAACGCATACTTGTGTTCATCCCTGTGAAAAGTGTTACTTTGGTTTAAAGTTCTATCATGCCTTTAATTGTAACCTACCAATTAAATTGTAACCTACCGAGATTATAGATAACAATTATTTGTTATAGATAGGAATGAAAGACTCCAAATGTTACTAGATATTTTTGAAAGTTTAAGAAAACCTTGCCTTTATTAAACCTACAGTGGCTTTTCAGTGTTTCTGGAATAAATTCAACTCTAGTTTATTAAACAAGAAACCCCCCTTAAATTCCATCAGTATATGGCAATCCAAAAAGATGTTTTCTGTCAAATGAAAAATGGTAGCATTGGTAGAAAATTACACATATTATGTGGTTAATCAGGTTTAAACTAACAGTAGATAAAATTATTACATAGAACATGATTTTAAGAACTAGTGCTAACAGTCCAGTAATTTAGTTTACACTTAATGTAATACTTCAACTCACTTAAAAATGAAGAACTTCCTTTTTCTCATATTTCTTAATATATTCTTTTTTCATAAATGAGGAATTTTATTTTGGTATGGTTTGTTTTGTTTTTAAGAAGTAGATTACAGACGTTCTGGCCTTTATATTTAGCTACCCTGACTGATAGCAAATACTTGCTATTATCAGTTAATGAATTTATCACTGGGTGTACAGCATTATTCAGAGAAGTTGTAGTGTTTTCCCTCAGTGTTCCTTATACATTTGTTGGTAATCAGCTCTTTTCTTTTTTGAGCTTTGAGGTACAAAAGTTGCTTCTCACTAATACATCTCTCTCCCAATAGTCTTAAGAATGATATGTGTGCTTAGATTGTCTATATAATGTTATAGTCACCATTTTTCCAAGTAAAATCTTTAACAAAGGGTATTAGTATCCAACAAGTCATACAGTATCTTGGGCTGTTCAAGAATATCATAATTGGCAAATTCCAGGCTTTGAAAACCAAGAAGTACTGCACTGTACATGCTAGTACAGTCTCAGGTTCATCTGTGGAGAAGACAGGACTCGCCTGCATGCATCTTAGTGGTGTTTTGGGTGAGATACAATTCCATTTAATAAGGGAACAATTCTGTAGAATCCCTTTGAACAGACTGCAAAAGCTGAATAAAATCTGGGATGTTCTACTTTTCAGATTTGGAGGTTTTTCTGGTCCCCTTCCTCATTTTATCCTGATATCTAGAACAGTTTTCTTGTATCTTCTTCCCCCTGCCCCCCACAAGCTGGCAATATGTGCCATAGTACAAACTTTACTAAGGGACTGATTTCTGAGATGCCGCATGAGTCGTGAGTTTAATGATGAGTGAAAAAAAAAATCAAGAGACAAAAAGGAGGCCTTGTGTGAAGAAACTGATTATAAATAACTTTACATTTAGCTCAGTATGACTCAGGTGAACATGGGCTTTGCCTTAACCAAGAGAGTGGTCAGCTTGTGTTGGACAAGCCTTTTGTTCCACAGTAAGCAGTGAGGGAATACCTGCAAATGTAATACGGTCCTTGCTAAAGAGAATCAGAGTTGCTGTTGTGCTAGTGTCTTCCATGATTTTTTTTCTTTGTTATGGAAAGTTAACAGCTCTTACAAGTTTTCTAACAAACATGATCAAGTTCAAGGGGGAGTTGACTTTCTAGCCGTTAATACCCGTTGACATTTGCAATGGAGTTAAGGCTGTTGCCAACTCACGACAGCCAGGTTAAGTGCTACCTCCCAGTTCCTGTAGTGAAACAGTTAAAATAGCAATACTTTAAAGACATGAGAACGGTGGGGTTGCTGACAAGTTTGCTTTGACTTTGATCCCTGTTTGGTGACCCATAATACTGACCGCATTTTATTTTCACATTACTCTCACAGGCTTACAGTTATTCTAAGAAATAACTCCTTCTCTGATCATCCTATTTCTTGCAGAGTTTCTAGAGATGTTTCTTTTCTGCTTTTATTTAGTCATCATCAGTAGTTAGTTTATAAATTGTAAGACTGGAAGGGATTGTTGTTGTCATCAATTCTGCTTTCCTGTGTAACAGTAGTTCCCAAAATGAATTGTAACACTCTTACAGATGCATGGTTTTCTTCAACTAATAATCTTTCCTAAGAAAAGAGAAGAGACAGTAGAATACTTACGCAGACACCAGGACAATAGATTCAGCGGCACCTAACTTACTTTCAAGAAATAAGGTTGCAAAGTTTGCTAAAGGATTATTGGGTGTACCTGTTTTAGGAAAAACAATACTGTAAGACATTGGCATAAAGATGCTACACGTGGCTATATCATCTCTTCTGTTATTGTGCATACACATCTCTAAGAGTCATTTTCTCAGAGTACATATGCATTAGCCAAACTGTGTTCTGAGCCATCTTCCTTTGCCTATGATTCCTTTATCTATATAGTAGTAATTTGTCCCTATCTTCCATGCCTTCAGGGCTAATTCATCTTTTGTGTTTGTATAGTCTGTTTTGAGACATTTTTTATTTGTCAGTTTGATACTACATCTCCCTAAGCCAGGCACACTGGATGAAACTTGGATCTATAGGAATCCTCTTAGCTGTTTGGTGGTTTTGCACATGTTACATATTAATGTTACATAATAACTGATTAGCTCCATAAACTCTTCCTTTAATGTTCTCTCTGAAGTTTCTCAGAGGAGCTATGGTTACTGTGCACCACTGGCCTGCAGCTGGGCAAAGGAGATAAGGGAGAGAACAGTGAGAGCCTTCAGGTATTAGTAACAGCTGGTAGCTGTTATTAATCCCCCAGGGATTATTTTTTTTTCATTTTTTGGTTCCGATGACCACAGAGCTCACTTGCTATTGTTAATGTAAGACGTCTTAAATTTCCAGAGTTTTCTGGAATTGGTCTTTGTGTGTGTAGTGCTTGTCCATTTGTTTTTTAAGTAACAAAAAGCTATTGGCAACAATGGCTAAATTGCTGTGTGTGACTTTTCCTTTCTGGACAGTTGTTAAGATTCATGGGGTTATGGGCACCCTGAACTTGCAAGACAGCTGAATATCTTCAAACAAAATGACACTTCAGTGTTTGGCCAACGTTAAATTTATGCTTGTTTTTCAGCTGCAAGACCACCATAGAAGCTATACATGGATTGATGTCTCAGGTTATTAAGGATAAACTTTTTAATCAAATTAATATAGCTTGAAGTGCATCACCAGCTGATATGCATCTCCAAAGCAGAAAAAGTCATGGTTTCTTTTGCTTGGACTTGTTCAATTTGGGCAATGAAGCTGGAGTGGAAAATTATTCATTTAATTTGTAGTACTTTAATATTTCCCACCTGTCTGACCAGTTTTAAAGAACAAAATGTTCTGAAATGTAGTGCAACTTTTTGTTCTTTATCATAAAACACAACCAGTTTGGAGGATTGTTCCAAAGGAAAAATAAATGTGACTCACTGGATTTTGCTCTTAGGTATTTATCTCTATTATCCAACTGCAATAAAACAATTTTGAAAATGAGTGTTTGGGGACTTGAATTTTTTGGCAAACATTCATCACCTTTTACTCTTTTTCTTACTGTTCGTAGAAAAGTTCTGTCCACCCAGTTAGATTCAATTGGTAACCTATGCAGTGTAAGAAGCTTGTTTCTCAGATTTTCATTTCTGCGGTTAATTTGTATCAGAAATAGCGTGGCCAGCAGGGACAGGGAAGGGATCTTACCCCTGTACTCGGCACTGGTGAGGCTGCACCTCGATTCCTGTGTTCAGTTTTGGGCCCCTCACTACAAAAAGGACATTGAATTACTCGAGTGTGTCCAGAGAAGGGCAACGAAGCTGGTGAAGGGTCTGGAGCACATGTCGTACGAGGAGCGGCTGAGGGAACTGGGGGTGTTTAGTCTGGAGAAGAGGAGGCTGAGGGGAGACCTCATCGCCTTCAACTACCTGAAAGGAGGTTGCAGAGAGCTGGGGATGAGTTTCTTTAACCAAGTAACAAGCGACAGGACAAGAGGGAATGGCCTCAAGTTGCGCCAGGGAAGGTTTAGACTGGATATTAGGAAGCATTTCTTTACAGAACGGGTTGTTAGGTGCTGGAATGGGCTGCCCAGGGAGGTGGTGGAGTCCCCATCCCTGGAGGTGTTTAAGAGTAGGGTTAACTTAGCGCTGAAGGATATGGTGTAGTTGAGAATGGTCAGTGTTAGGTTAGACTAGGTGATCTTCAAGGTCTTTTCCAACCTTGATGATTCTGTGATTCTGTAATTTTAAGAATTGAAATCCCATTTGCTTATTTTTTAACAAGTTATTAAATCTATTGGATCCTTTCCTGATTTAGTTTTACTGGTCCAGCCAGAAATGTTTTCTTCTCACAGTGATGAAACATTCATGCATCATGCAACAGTATTTTGCTTGTAGCTTCACACTTATGATGGACATTTTGTATTTCTAAATAGTCAAGTAATAACCAGTTCCCCATTGAAATTAATAATATGCTTTTATATCATTACTTTTCTCCTGCTCACCTTCTATTGCTTGTCATAGTCACTTGCTGCATGCAAAGGAACAAAACGAAAAATTATTATCTCTGAAATACACGTTAGGCTAATTTAGGGCCACAGATACTAAAATGCATTAATCATAATTGCTGGCTTACAACATGGTGCTGCTGCAGGGCTGATCTAAGTTTGTTCTGGAGGCTTTCATACTGCATTTCAATAATTCAAGATGTTTGGATTTCTTTTAAGTTTTTATCCTTAATCCTGAGTTTCCTGGGGTTTTTGGAATGTTTACTTTTGGGATAATTTATGCTTTATACAATATGCCATTACACTTTATACCTTAAGTAACTGATATTCCTTTTCAATCTTAACTCTGCCTTGATGTGGGTTTTATTTTTGTTTTGGTCTGGAAATTTTAATAGTTATTACTCATTTGGGGCTTTTCATCCAATGGATTCCAGTGTATTTGAAGCTAAGATGCAGGTTATACAATGGAAAGTTATCATTCAGCAGGGAAATGCAGATACCGCAAAGCAGAAATTCATCAGGAGTTTTAAAGCAGCAGCATTCAGCAGTGTACAAAAAATATATTTAATCAGAGTTAGTAAAGTTGAGACAATTACCAAATGTGTAGTTTGATACGAGAACAATTTTATGCTTCTTCCAGCATGACACTGGTGGTGGGGAGGCAAGAGAAGCAAGCTGTGGTATTTAAATATTCAAAGCTGTTAGTTTTCTTGGAAAGGGCAGCGATAGACTTCTGTATGAGCAAGCACAGTACGTAAGCCCACAGCAGTACCTTTAAGTCCAAGGAAGGCACAGCAAGTGTACCTGGCCAGTGTAAGTGTACCTTACACAGGTGTTTGTGAGACTTCAAATTTTAGCACACAGCCATTATCCCACTCAATATGTGTTTACACAAAGAAGTATGCTGCTTTTGTAAAATAAATATCTATTAGGAAATATAATCTATGTTGCCACTTTATAGAATTCTCTTTGTATAACATGAGCCAAAAGTTTTGGATATCTTGTATCTACATGAAATATAAAATAATAGTTTAATCTCATATTAGTCTATTTAGCATATTTAAACTGTCCTCATTTGTGATAGCAGTGAGCTGAAATTTCATGCATGTAGGCTCAGACTGAATGTTTTTAGTCACAGATGGTTTTAAAATACCAAGTTGTTTTGTAAACTAGCAATATGAATGCTGATGCTTGAATGCTGATGGAAACAGTTGTCCATTGAGTTACCTGTGTTGTTACTTGCTGAGCCTGTAGTGTTATAACTCAGTTTAAAATCACACATGTAGTATGGCTATACCTGTGGCCTGTATAGGATCCTTTTTGTAGTGGTCAGGAACCAAAATAACAATGCCCTTGTCTTTGATCAGCCATTTTTATTGCTAGCATTATTCCAGATTCTGCCTTAACTGAGATCAGAATTCCGTGCATTGAAGATGATTACCACAAAGGAGTTATCCAGTATGTACATGCACACACACACACGTGTGCGCACAAAAATGTATCCTAAACGATGAAGAATCATGAAGGGATAGAAAGTACGCCTTAATTCTACCAAATAGTTTTGAGACTTTAAAAATTTTAGGAATAAAGGTATTCTTGAGATCAGTGCATGTTGTATATCAACAAATACGTGAATTTGTTCTTTCACATTTGTGCCCACTTTTTATTTAGAAATTAGTTTATGCAAATGAATGCCACATATCAGATAATTATTTTGACAGCTAAAGTAATTCAGTACATAGTAAAGCATGTGCAAATAGGTTCTTTATCCAGATTTTTTGAGACAAGCATGCATACAAAAATTGCCTTTTTTGTGCCTTTGACATTTTAATAAATAAAAATCTAATTCAACAACCACAATTTATTTTTTCATCTAACAGTATTTGCCAACAGATATTAAAATTACAGAATGCTGAAAATGTGGAACTGTGTTTCAGCTTCTTCCCTCTCCTGTTATTCTGTTTTCCTTCATTCATGAAGTTGTCCCATATGCTCACCTCTCTCATCTGTGCAAATTGCATTTTTAAACAATCTATACATTCTAATCTCAACAAAATCCAAATACATATATGCATATTTGTAACAATAGAATACCAAGGACTAAGCTGTAATTCCTGATAAGAGTACCGGTTTGCCTTTATTGTGCACAGGCTTTAAGAAGAGCTTTTCAGATTTATTCTGTGATTACGGGGATAGTCAAAGATGCTTCATTGTGCTATCAGACCTCCTCCTCTTCAAACATTTGGTAGGAACTGGGATAGCAGCTCCTATAATCGAATTATCTTGCCTGAAGATTGAATGGTTGTACTACCGTCGCCATACAGAACCAGAAAAAAAGACATAATTTTCTTGCCTTTTTTAAATTTTCTGAATGGAGTAATGCAGCTGTGAGAGACTGGCTTCTATTTCTCTTCACCTGTTGTCCTATCCTCCAGTCTACCTAAAATGCAAATAGGCAAGAAAAGGTAAGGGGTTATGGCAAACGCCCTGCTGGTTCAGGCCAGTGGCCATCTACAACAGCAGACGTAGGAGTGCTGCTGCGGAAGAGCACATGAACATCAGCGCTCTACAGCCTGTCCCCTCTTACTCTACCACCATCCATGACTGTTGGGAGTTTAGAGGGTGCACCCCTGACCAGGCCTCTTAGTGCTCCCTAAAGGATATGGTGTCCTTAAATTTGTTTAACCCTTTTTTTAACCCATTGATACTGTCTGCCTCCAAAACCTCCCGCAGCAACAATTTCTAGAAGTTCACCCCCAGTTTAAGAAAGTGCTTTTTTTTGCCTCTTTTGAATGGATCTAGTAGCTTTATAGAGTATTCCTAGTTCTAACAGCATGGGATGTGCCAATTAGTTTTGTTTGCCTTACCACCTTTATGATTTTATTAGCTTTTATTGTATCATCACCTCAGCCTTCTCTCCAAATTGAGAAGTTTCAGCTTTTTCATGCTGTTGTGATAAAGCTGCCACTTCACCCACTTGATAATTTTAGTTGTCCTCCATACTATGTCTCATCCTGCTCTGTCCTCAACACACAGAGCCCACACTGTATTCAAGATTCAGGTGCACCAAAGTTTTATAGTGAGGCAAAATAGTTCTCCCTTGTTCTCAGTACCCTTCCTGGTGACACCCCGTGTTTCATTGGGTTATTTGGTTGCTGCTTCACATCAAGCTTATGACTTCAGAATCTTAAGAACTGCTCAAGTTTGAATTGGTAGGTACAACTCTGGAAAGCATTGTGTAGGCACGGTTCAGGTTTTTCCAAGATGCATTTATCTACATCAAAGCTCCTCTGCCACGTTTTTGCTCACTCTTGTGAGATCCTTTTGGAGTTCCTCACCATGAGCATGGTATTTGACTAGCTGAAAGAGCCAAGTTTCCAGCTGAAAACTTCAAGATACTTCGTTATCTTTGACTGGTTGGAGTTTCAGCTGATTGATGTGCTCATTTCAGAGAGGAGTTCACCCCAATTATACTGACTATATTTTATAATGTATTGCCATACTTTTGGACAGTAAAGTCAAATGCAAAATACTGTGCTGTCTATAACAAAATTCAGGCTTGGGTTGTCTTTATAATTCAGTAAATGTCTAGCCATTGTTTCGTATTCTGAATATCCAGAATACTGCACAGAGAATAGTAACTTAAGTATAGGACAAACTTTTGCAAATAAACACATTGGAGGACAAACGTTGAATTGCAGTGACTGTGGGGAAGAATGTTTTGCTCTCTAAAGGCTGTACACTGGAGAAGGAGATGGTTTCAGGTCTCATGCATGAATGATGACGTGCAGATGTAGGACTCATGCATACACAATTATCCATTTATCTTGCGTATGCCTGCACTGTATCTGACTGCCATACATATATATATACACACATAACTGAAAATAAGCTTGCAAAGTTGTATTTTGATTATTTTAAAAGTAACTAACAGCAATAGAAACATTTCAAATTTTTATATATATGGTATGTCTGAAGTATCTGGTCATATAAAGGAGGGATACTTCTATTTCTCGGATTTTATATGTAGCCATGACACTTAAGGTAGTGAAATTTTGCTCTGAAGTCCCACATAAACAATCAGATTACCTAGTCAGTAGATACATTCTTAACTAATCTGTAAAATATAAGATCTTCAGTCTGGTTGCATTTGCTTTATCAATGTTTGTGAATAGTGTTTAACAACACTGTAAAAAGCTGAATTAGATGATCATGCTATTAGGTCCAATTTTTTTCTAAATAATTCTGCATCCAGCAGCCCCTATTTGTACCACTAAGCACCCAGATTTTCAAAAACTCAGCACTTATTCAGAGGAAAAAAAGGGAGTTACTAGGTGTTAAATATTTACCTAGGTTTCTTACATTAGATGTCTACTGGATACTGAGCCTTTCTGAAGGATTAGCCGTAACTGAGAGTTGTAAGCAATAATCTTGATACACTGAAGAAAGCCAAATTTTAGAAAATGTTTCGGTCTCAACTCTCTCTGCCACCGTTAGCCACCAGTATCTGGACTTTGTTACAAACTCTGTAATCTTTACTCTTATAAGCAATCTTTGTATGAACAACCTCACTGAAGTCAAGAAATATTTTTGCTTTAGAAAAAGGTAATAAAAAGGCTAACCTTAATCTTTTGCTTTTGAGCAGCGACACAAGTTCTTCAGTCATCCCTTACCTCACGTTCACACCAGGCCAGAAGAAATATTCCTTGAGCTTTTCATAAATTATCTTTGATTCTAATACTGGAATAACAGGCAGCTGTGAGCTGGCTACAACAGCTCTGTTCACTGTCTATCTTTGATATTCTCTGGAAAACCCCTTACCCCACAATGTCTCTGTTCAGACCCTATTTTACAAGGGACTCTCTTGTTTTCCTTGCCTTCAGTGGCAGTTTGTGCACACGAGCTCAGATTAAATAGAATGAGCTCTTTTAAACTTGCTATTTAGTAAATGAAGCATAATTTTCTTGCATTTATATCACTTGTGCCTTTATAAAGCTTCAACTGCATCTGGTTTGGGTATTTCGTTTCTATCTTAACCTGTCTAGTGTTTCATGAAACTTAAGTGTGGTGGGCTATTCCTGCAGATACAGTAGCTTGAGAAGGTATAAGGTTGCCTCGAACTTGGGTACTGGGTCACCCCTGCACAGCATAGTCCGTTGCCCCAAGGCATACAGTGTCTCTACAGTAGTCCTCCATTTATTCTGAACTATAATGCCAGTTGAATAATTATTAAAAATGCAAGAATCCAAGATGTAAAGCTAGTTGCTGACATGTTAGTATTTTGTTTATAAGGTTAAAAATATACTGAATATAATTAAATACTAATTATCTTACTTATTTTCTCCCCTTTGGTAAACTTTGGAGATTTTTTTATTTCAAGTCAGTGTTTTAAAATAAGCTTGGTATGTTACTTTCTCTTTGATAAACATACTATTTAATTTATCTTTTTTTATTGCTGTGCTTCAAAAAGTCCAAATCAGAATTGGACTCTCATTGCGCTACTAACATATAATTAGCATAATATGTTTATATACAATATTTAAAGTATTTATTGAAAGCCCAGTATGAAAGGTTTTGTATATCATGGCATAAAATAGGTTAAGATAAAATTATAAAAACAAATACTTAAAAAAATACAAAACCAGACAAAATTTAAATACTACAGTTGAACTAGGTTGAACTGGGTATTTTAAGGGTGCCAGTCCCTAAGAGGTGAAAATGATTAAAATATGGGGTGATAATACATAAGATTAATTGCATGCATGTAGAATTTTTTTCTTCTGTCAAGTCTTGAAGAACTGACATCAGAGAGTCTCCAGTTAGTTGAAGGATTTTTCTGGAGTTAAAAACAATTATGCTAAACCTTTAAGGAATTAATGAAGTATCTTGTTCCTCGGGGTGTATTTTTTATGAGCTGTAGTTTTACTTTTCAGAGCCTAGCAATAATATCCACAAGGAAATATGTAATTTAGGAAAGTTAATTTTGACCCTCAGATGAAACTTCTAACATATGAAATATTTGCTGTGACGTTTGGTTTGTTTTTAATTATGAAAAATTGCTTCATACAGGGCTTTCTGAAAACTACAGTATTCTGGGAAGTAGCATGGTCCAGTGGATAGGTCATAGGACTGCATCTCAGGAGAATTGGGTTTTCTTCCTGACTTTTTCACAAACCAGGAGTGCATAAACTTTAGCAAGGCATTTTTGCCAGAGCTAGTGTCTGTTTTCCTCTATGAAATAATAAGATTGATCATTAGCCTTTTAAAAATACAGATGAAAAAGGATATGTAATTATTACTGTCTTTATGCACTAAAGATCATCACTACATCTCCAGTATGTCAGACATTACCACCTTAGATAACAATTCTTAATAATACTGTTAGCAAAGAATGTTTATTCTGTTTTGCATAGTTTGTCTGTATAGATCATCACAGACAAGAAATGCCTAAACCCTTTGAGGGGATTATAAATATATTGTTTCAGAAACTCTTCATTTTCAACTGGAACACACATTCAACTCCTATGTAATTTGTCCATCATTTCCTGTGTAAATTTCTGTTTGTTTTAGACCCGATTACCTTAGGGCTTGTGTATAACTACAGTGGCATTACTCTATTATAAAAGGAAATTAATTTATGTGCCTGCATCTAATGGCATGCAATCTTTAGTAATTACAACCATCTGAACTTTCTTCTCCAGCTGAACACAAGTTGCATTCACTTACTATATCATTTGAGGTTGGAATTAAGCTTACATTTTTAATCTGTTTCTAAAGGAGGCATTTTCAGTCTGAGTTCCACAAAGCTGAAGATAATAACTGGAGAAATCTAGAGGTACTAAACCAGCAGATATTCTTCCAACTTAAACAAGATGTATTTATTCTATATTGGGGATACAAACTCCAAACTAGCTCCTCATTATACCAGGTTTTTGTGGAACATCGTCCTTTTCCATTTAAAAATTCTTAGGGCAACTAGGTAAAATTCTGAAAGTGGCAAAAATAGTTTAACACAAATATTTATATAAAACATCAGCCAGAGACAAATAACATGTAAATAACATCTTACACCTATTTAAGAACAAAGAAGAATGACTGTCAATACTCGGATGTGCTCTCTATACAGCGTTTGACAAAATAATGCTGAGATACCAGTACATATTCTGACTGGTTCTGAACAATAGCAGCATATAATTTTTACTTTCTCGGTTTATTACTTTCTTTTTTCCTTTTATTTTACTTTCTCTTCTGTCAAACTTTATTACAATATTTGGAAAGCTGTTATTTTCTCTATAGGGAAAATTGTAAAAGTGTGTGTTGAATTTTTCCTTATCGCTCATCTTTGGAGACATTATCTTGCGTTTCCCAAATCAACATCGAAGTCTCTGCTGGAGGTAAGATACAATGTTCATGAAAAAATTATAAACACCATAAAGATAAAATGTTTGTCCTAACAAACAGATAGTTTTCTAATAACTCCACTTTTACTTCCAGGCTCTAACAGATTTTAATGCTGGGAGATGCAGAAATGCTAGTTCACTTTCTGGCATCTGCTAATAATTATGATAACAGTTTTGTACTAATAACAGTTTTATGATAATAATTATCCATATTGGGCTTCAGGCCTTGTCTGGTATTGGACATATTTTAACTTGAATTTCATTGTATTTGCAGAAATAATTTTAGGAACTTTTGTAACAGCCAGCCTGTTACTTATCTCATTTTAATCATGTTAGTGGTTTTGTGTCTTAGCTCCCGTTTTGCTTAGGCTTGCACAGTTCTGTTGGTATCAGCAGTCAGTATGAGCAAAAATGTTAATCCAGTCACAGAAAAAGCGATAAGGTATAACCAGTGAAACAGCAGTAGCATGAGACATGAACTGTGTGCATGGCCAGTGAGGAGAGGGCGGCACTGCAGGGACAGAACTCCAGTCCAGTGCTTCTCCGGTGCAGGGAAGAAAAAGGTAGCTTAGCTTTGAGTGCGTAACCTGTTACTCATGCAAGCACGCGATCCTGCTTAAATAAAATCAAGAATCAAGAGGTGGTGTCAAGTAGTTGTCATGCAACAGAACAAGTCCCAGAACTTGAAGCACTGCATGCAAGGTTAGGGCTTTACATAAATAATTATTCCAGGTACCTGTCTCACCTAAGCCACTTCCAGGACAGAAATATAAACATGTAGAGTTATACTGCCATGCACCTATTCCAGAGTAAGTTTGACATGTGGACAAAACTGAGGAAACTACATATTTACCAGAATTATTACTCATGAGCAGCAGAAATAACGATGCCCTGTCTCCTGCAGGAGACTATCTTATTCCCTGTTGACTGTAACTAAAAGGTTAGTGGGTCATAGCTGGAGTTCCCATCCTCACGCCTGTAACAGGCCCTCCACGCTGCTCCTGCTCTCCCTTGTGCCCACCAGGCCGTGGTTGGATGGAGGTCGTTGGATTTCTGACAGAGGATGTCGGATTTCTGACAGAGACGGGCTAATGCCCACAGGCCAGATGAGCAGGTAACTGTTCAGGTCACGCTTCAGCCACTCCCTCAAATGAGGACACTAGGCTAGGAATCTTTTTTCTAGCCAGTTGGTGAATTCTGTAAAAAATATAATTTACTACCATCCTATGCCTGTCCCCTTTGCCAGTTTTAGCCAGAGTTGTCTTGATGAGTTTAAAAGTTACTAGGCAGTATATGCAGGTAGAGACACCAAGAACGCATAAGCACCATGTCCTTAAGAAACCAGGCTGACAGCATCAGACTTAGTGGATTATAGTTTTATTTTTCAAAGACATTTCAGTACAGCTCTCTGCAAGTTTATTGAAATTAAAGCACTATTTTCTCTGCCCTATGTTTTTGAGAACCTTGTACTTGCTACCTTTGAAAATGTAAAAAACAGAACAAATTTAAATTCAGTGGAAAAAGTTATTCCAGACATGTTTTACATATTAAAACAACTATACTGAAGCATCTGTGTTGATTCCATTTTATATAGCTATCTAACCACAAAAGAGGAAGGCCAGAGATGCTCAGGAAAAAGTTTGACTGAGTAAAAAGTTTGAAACCTGACCCTGAAAAAGTTTTTCAGAAATTGTTAGGCTTGAATGTAATGTTTGACAGTTAGAAGTATCGGTATCCTCTAAGGAAATTTGTCTTGTTCATTATATGACACACCCCACATACAGAATCCATATATGCAGAAATAGCTCTATGCAAAATGCACAGTAGTGCTTATGCAAGGGAGGCTCTTAAGGTGTTTTATGTCCTTAGAAGTAAATTTCAGTTCAATGTTCCAATCTGGAACTGTAAGAAATATAGCCATAATGATTTTACACAGGTATTTCCAAAACCTTTTCTGAAGACAAGGACTTTTTGTACTCGGCCAAATTACTGCCATCCTGGAGAGTACACGGATGATTGTTTAATACTCTGTGCCACCAGATGTGAATCCTATTTCAAGTCTTAATGAATAAATACCCTCTCTGAAACTTCTCATAGCTTTTTCTGCCTTTAAATCAAATTACCAACAGACAGCCCTAGACACCTGCAAAATCTATAGCCATGAGGGAGAACAAACTAAGTCCAAAATTAACTTTCAGAATATTAACATACTTTTTTTACAGAAACATTTCCCAGAACAAGCAGCTCCAGGGCATGCTCAGTTTGGATTCCACCACAGAAATAAGGACATCTTACGATCTTTCATATCCTCAGAGAGAAGGATATAGGAAATTTGAGGTTGGAAGGATGGGACTCTTTATACCTTGCTTGAATTTCCAACAAAGGTCAAAGTGGAACATGCTTGCTTGTAACATTTTGAGTCATTAGAAATAAAGTCCTAATCTTGGTTTCATTGGAAACAATGTATTTTGTCACTGACCAGCTGGTGCACTTTTATGTTCCAACACAGCAAGCACATAACATGTAAAGTTTTATTGACTTCAGTTATTGATATGCTTAATTGATAGAATCACAGAATGGCTGAGGTGGGAAGAGACCTCTGGAGGTTGTTGAGCCCAACCCCCTGCTTCAGTATGGCCACCCAGAGCAGTTTCCCCAGGACCATGTCTTGGCTTTTGAGTATCTCCAAGGATGGAGACTCCACAACCTCCCTGGGCAACCTGTGCCAGTGCTTGGTCACCCTCACAGTGAAAAAGTGTTTCCTGACATTCAGAAGGAACCTCCTGTGTTTCAGTGTGTGTCCACTGCCTCTGGTCCTGACATGGGGCACCACTGAAAAGAGCCTGGCGCCATCCTCTTTGCACACTCCCTTCAAGTATTTATGTATGTTGGTGAGATCCCCCCTGAGCCTTCTCTTCTCCAGGGTCTCTCAGCCTCTCCTCAAAGACATGTTCCAGTCCCTTAATCATCTTAATGGCCCTTCGCTGGACTCCCTCTGGTATGTCCATGTCTCTCTTGTACTGGAGAGCCCAGACCTGGACACAGCACTCCAGGTGTGGCCTCACCAGCACTGAATAAAGGGGCAGGGTCACCTCCTACCACAACTGGTAATACCCTAATGCAGCCCCAGATACCATTTCCTTTTTTTGCAGCAAGGGCACGTGTCTGGCTCATGTTCAGCCTGGTGTCCACCAGGACCCCCAGGGCCTTCTCTGCCAAGCTGCTCTCTAGCTGGGTGGCCCCCAGCCTGTGCTGGTGCCTGGGGGTGTTCCTCTCCAGGTGAAGAACTTTGCACTTCCCCTTGTTGAACTTCTTCCGGCTCCTGTCAGCCCATTTCTCCAGCCTGCCGAGGTCCCTCTGGGTGGCAGCATGACCCTCTGGTGTATCAGACACTCCTCCCAGTTTTGTGTCATCAGCAATTAATTAATTCATTTTAAAGGGCACCAAAAACATTGATACAATACTGATTTTTTTTAAAAAAACCCGAACAACCCCTAATTGGAATGTTTCATCATAGGAAAAAATTATTGAACATTTGCTAACCTTTTTTTATAAAACATTGCTTTTAAATACGGTATCCACTCAACTTATTAAACTAGTAACCCTTCTAATTTAAGCATGGGGACAATGAACCATATAATTTTGGTTTTGCCAGTAATTCATGCTCACAAAAATGCCAGGCATGCAAGAAGAAGGGGGCCACACCAGATGGAAAACCTGCAGGAGAACAGAATTTAAGAACACATGGCATTATTAAAGTATTAACAAGCTCTTTGTAGGCGAGGTGTTGCTCGAAGGCCACTTGCATTAGCATGTTTCAAAGCTTTCTTCGGGGAAGTTCCCCTGTTGCGTTTCCTCCTCCCCCGCCAGCTAGCCGAGGGGCCACCCCCGCAGCAGGACATGCCTGTGCCGCCGACCTGCCGCTGACTCCTTTGCCTCCGAGACGTAGCCAGGCCCGTGACCGCGGGCTAAAAAGCAACACCCAGTCCCCGCCCCAGCTCACCCCTGTGGGTACCGAGGTGGTCTAGCCACGGAGCGCCAGCCAGCCCCGAGCCCCAGCAGCCCTTTCCCCAACAGCCCCTCCCGGCCCGCCGCCCGCCGCCCATCGCCACCCACCCCACGGCGTCGACGGGCCCCGCCCGCCTGCGCAGCACCCACGCGAGGCCGCGCGCGGCCGACGGCTGCGCAGGCGCAGGCCCCGCCCCGCCCGCGCTCTCTCCTCAACGCCGATTGGGTGGGAAGGGCGCGCGGGGGCGGGAGGGTCCTGCCCCCTCGGCCCTCGGCGAGTGGTTGCCGTGGCAACCAAGGGCGGCGGCGCGCGCGCCCCCTCTGCACCCGCTGTCCGCTGCCGCGGGCGGGAAGTGAGGGGGGAGCGCGGGGCGGGGAGGGCCGTGGGGTCGGTTCCTCCTGGGACGGACGTTGGGAGCGGGTCCTGCCCCCGACCTGTCCCTCTGCGGGCGACGACATCAGAGCAGCCTTCCCACGGGTTGTGCTGGGGAGCCGTTGGTCCCTGTTGCCGTCAAGCCGCCTGCTGGGTGCGGTGAGGTGGGGGGACGGGACGGGACGGGGACGACTGTGTGAAATCGCACGGCTCCAGAAGCTGGGGGATCGAGGGACACCTGCCTCACGCAAAGCCCCCCCGGTGGCAGCTCGGCTTTTCCTCTGCTGTTACTGCTTGTTTTGGGAGAAGGTCTAAGAAAGGGCTCTGAAAGGTATTTTTATTTAAAAAGCAAGAAAGAAACAGACTTCTTAGTAAAAAAAAAAAAAAAAAAAAAGCAAAAAAACAAACCCCAATGTCCTTTCAGCTCTCCTTCTTCCCCCACCTTTAAAAAAAAAAAGCAAAAACCAAAACCCGCATGGATGAGGGGGTGAGGGGGAGCTACTGAGCTTCAACCTTGCTTAGTAAGTAAGGAAGTTCCTTCTGTCTTCACAGTTTCAATCTTTGCTTTTCCTCAGTTCCTCATAAATGTAATACTGGCAAGGAGGATTCTCCGTGCCTTGGTTTATGTGACTGCGTGAGTTTTAGTATTGGGATGCTTTCTGCTGTCTTCTCAGTTTTGATACACTGATGTGGGGGTATTATGTACTGGCTGAAATACATGATGTGCATTGTATTATGTACTGGCTAAAAAAGCGACCTTTTTATTCTGAGTTGTTAAGTTACATTTGTTAGGATATTTTTATCCTCAAAACATTTACACATCCAGTTCAAAATTTGTCTTGCCTTCTTCCCTCCCTGTCGTTCCCCGATTTGTAAGCCAGAGTTTAAAACAAAACAAAACAAAACAAAAAAAGGTTGGTATTGTTGAGAGCCTCTAAAGTATGCCTCAGTGCAAAAAACTCACATGCAGCTGTGTGGATAACAAAAGGGCTGTGCAGATCTGTAAAGAGTGTAAAGAGTTGCTTTATATGACTTCTCACAGCCTGTAAAAAGCTTGCTATAGAGAGTGATGTATTTTCTAACAATTAGGTTATGAGCTGACACTAGTTACTTATTTATGTGTGAGAATTACTCCTGCTGTGGAGCATTGTGCTCATATTTCTATATGAAAATGATGAAGTCAAGGGTGCAACCCTCTTAAGCACACTGAAACAACAAATCAAATACAACAACGTATTTTAAATGTCATTTAATACACTAAAAGTTTGAAAAAATTACAGCAAAAAAGGGCTGGGATTTTATAAGCAGCAAAGACTATGCATAAATGTGTCACTAGGCAAAAAGGGGACACATTTGTGTTGGGGGAAACATCGATTTGAAGTATACATGTAAGCTTTGTTGAAGATTTGGGGTACAAGTAGTATAACATTTTCCTTTTTTTTTTTAAAGCATTTTATAAAACTACTTACAAGAGCACGTGGAATACACTATTAAACAAAGCGGTAGAGCAGTTTGACCTATTACAGAATTATGGTTCGACTAACAGTGGACCTAATTGCTAGAAGCATCAGTCACAAGAATCGCAGTGAAGAGGACTTTGGACAGTATCTGCGAAAAATAACTCATCTGAATTTATCAGACAAAAATATAGATGCAATTGTAAGATTTATTTTTCTTTATTCCTTTTAACCTGGCTACTCAAATGTCTTGTAGTTACGGGTATGATGAGTTGTTTACAGTTGGGGAGACAAACAAGCAAAGCCAAGTTTCTATTTTATAACAGCTATATTATGTTTTAACATTTATATTTGCAACTAAGCCTTAATAATACATCTGTTTGGAAATATGCTTCAGCATTCACTGCTGTTACTGTGTGGAACACTGCTAGTACATAAAAGTGTTTAAATGGATTTTAAATGCGTGGCATTTGAAATGTGAAAATAATCTTTCAGCTGTAACTTTTCATATAAAACATCAAAGTGGGTGACTGTGACTCCAACAGTCTGCAGGGGTTCTTATTATTGACCTGACACTTTTTTATGTGGCAAAAATATTGTTGAAGTATTTTACTTACCTGAAACTGTGGAAATAATGTATCATCTGTGTAGCAGACAAGAAGGATGTTACCAGTATGCTAACTATTTTTGCTATTAATTAATTAAACTGGAAAATCCATGTAAGCAATTACTCGAGAGAGATGAACTGAAGTGTTAAAGTGAAGTATTTTTTGCAGTACTTCACAGAACTATTATAGAAATCTGCAGCTCTAAAAAAAAAAAAAAAAAGATGTAAGGAACTAGTAATTTTGCAGATCAGATTTTTTTAAAAAAAAGTGATATTACATACTATTAAGTGAACATTTATTTTATTCTCGTAATGCCATATGTTTTCTAGTCCTGGGAATTTTACAAAGAGTTGTTAACTCACAGCACAATCTTTTCAATCTATCTGTGATTTATTCTTTAGATTTCAGAGGAAGTCTGAGAAAGGAAAGGGGAGTTCAGGAACAGGATATAAGCCGAGTGAGGTTAACAAATTCGGACTCGTGTAGTGGCTTTTTCAGATTAGTCAGGTTAAAATCTACATTTTTTTTTTAGATTGCTCCCAAGGGCTTATTCATTTAAAAAATAATCCATGACCTTTTCATTTTCAAAGACTAAACCTGCAAACTTAACCCAGTCCTCCTTCTTTTGAGTTTAATAATGGGAAATTTATACAGGTTTCAGTAAGTCCTGAGTTAAATCAAATCCCCTCAAGATACTGAGCCCATTTTGAAACGCTGAACCCTGATCAACTGAAATGTTGTGTATGGTGGATTTCTGCTTTAAAAGTGTGATTTCAGTCAAGATTAAATAGCTTGTTCTATGAACAGATTGTGCAAGCAAATGGGTTTATTCAGCCCACTCCTAGGAACATGCACAGCCATAGTCATACTAATTTGATCAGTCCATTTGATTAGGACTGGTTCATCGGGTGCCATAAAAAAGTTTTACAGAACCCTTATAAGAACATTTGAGTGGAACCTTAGGAGTGTATTAAAATACATTGATGTGCAAGTTTTTGTACAAATCAGTATTCCTTTGCCAAGAACTGGTTTCCATTACATCACTGAGGTTTGATGCAGAAAACTACAGTGACAATTGGGCTTTTCTGAAATCCACCTGATGAAGGCACAGAAGGGAATGAAGTCACCCAGGATGTGATGTACCTGCTGCTGATGGCTATAGTCTTCAGCTTCTATATGGCAGAATAATAATGACAGATTTCAGTCTTAAATCTGATGATTACTGACACTAACTCAGTTTTTCTAGGAAAAGGAGTTGTTAAAAGTGTTTGTTAAAGGTGAAAATGTATAAATCATGCGGCAGAACTTAAATATAGAAACAATCAAGAGCTTCCAGAAGCAGGCAGTGAGTGACCTCTACATATCATTAATTTGTTGTTGTTTGTTTCAGGGTGACCTCTCTTTGTGTAAGAATCTTAGAGTTCTATATTTATATGATAACCAAATCAGTCAAATCCAGAACTTGGACTTTGCTTCAAATATAACACACCTTTACCTTCAGAACAATTGTATTTCTTGTATAGAAAATCTCTCATTGCTGAAAAACCTTGAAAAACTGTAAGTTGAAAATAATTTATTTATTTTACTAGTAGAAGAATAATTATTACACTAAGAAATTTAAAAATTATGTAGCAATTAAGGTCCTTTCAGTTCTTAAATTTTGCTTTTCGAATAAAAGTAATTGCTTATGATTTTTTTGATGAAGTGTTCTATGATGTAAGTAATGACATATCATCTTAACATATTTGTTTGCATTTAAATTATTTTCTTTTTTCAGCCATTTAATAATAATAATAGCAGCAATGTTTAAAACTGCTAAAAATACCTTGGATCTGTAAGATGTATGTTCTACTCACATTCTAGATTATTTACTTTTTCTATTATAATAAAAAAGGTATTATTAAATAATATTTTAATTTTTAAAAATATATTGAGGCCTTGTGTTTGCTGTTACTTTCAAAGGATATTAAATCTATTTTGTGTTCTATTCTGCAGGTATCTGGGGGGCAACTGCATCACTGTAGTAGAGGGTTTGGATAAAATAGAAAGAATAAGGGAGCTACATATTGAAAGTCAACATCTCCCTCTTGGTGAAAAGCTTCTGTTTGATCCAAGATCTCTTAGGTCCCTGGCAGTAAGTACATTCTGAGAATTTCAATGAGCCATTAATCAGTAGATTAGTATTTTGAAGAGAAGTGATTAGGACTTATCACTGTGTGTTTTCCTTTTCTGCCAATTGGTGGCATTCTTTCAAGTTCTACCAGGGGACTCCCGTCCTAATTCTCATATAAGCAAGGAGTCCAGCAGATTCTACTTTGTCATTTATTTTTCTGTGAAGGATGGAAATGTGTGGATGCACTATACCAACAGAATGTGAATAAACTGAAAAAGGGGTAGGAATTTATCACTGTTAGTCATCTTAGCCTACTTAGTTTGTAGTGAATTAGCCTGTTGGTATTTCTCAGATTTGATTGTTACATTAGTTTATTTACTGCCTTTTCTATTTCTCTAGAGAATGCAATGGCAAAAAAAAAAGACAGTGGAATAGGCTGCCCAGGGAGGTGGTGGAGTCACCGTCCCTGGATGTGTTTAAGGGTCGTTTAGATGAAATGCTGGGGGATATGGTGTAGGGGAGAACTTTGTAGAGTAGGGCTGATGATTGGACCTGATGATCCCAAGGGTCTTTTCCAACCTGAATGATTCTATGATTCTATGAAAAAGGTGCAAACCGCTTTTTTTTCTGGCTATTAAGAGCAGCACAATCAAAAGCATTCAGTTTCAGTTCTGCAGTTTTTCTATGTTGTGGTATGACAAGACTTAAGGAAAGTCAGCTTTTGAAGTTTTCTTTCAACATATTAATTGCTTGGTAAACAGCAAAAGTATTGTTGAAGTGGTTAAAAGAAAATAGACTTTATTTACTAATGGATGTAGTTCTGTGCTAAAAAAATTCATCTTGCTGTATCTACCAAAGTGTAGTCAGGGCTTGAAGGGCTTTTTGTGAAGGTGAAGAACTCACAGAAAAGTGCATTCTTTTGTTCATGTGTATATCATAAACATTTTCCTAGCTCTAATTCTTTCTGAGATTAAGTAATCCAAGACATGTATTGCCATTTTCCTTTAATAGAAATGAGCCATTCCTGTAAGAGCACTTTTGTTTTGTTCCTTCTATATTGGAGAAATGATGAAAGTAGAGGGTGGTTATATCGGTATAATCTTCCTGGGATGATAAGTCATATACTTCAGTGTGTTTCAGCATACTGGCCTAGAGTCACTAGCATTTTGTTCTTGATGGCTTTTATCTAAGGTCTTTTGGTGTGGGTTGGGTTTGGTTTGGTTTGGTTTAGTTTAGTTTGGTTTGGTTTGGTTTTGTAAGAAACACTTTGCATTCTTGGCCACATAACATCTTTATGGAAGCTACATGTAAAAACATTCTATTTTTATCCTTCGAGTGCTAAGTGTTTGTCCCTCTTTAGGACATCACTTCTTACTTCATCTTCTTCTATCTGTTTCTGGCTCTTAATGCTGTCAGAGATGAAAGAGCTGAACACATGGGACTGTATAGCTCTCTGTGTAACACAAGCAAATGTTTTGATGATGACAGTATCATGAATCTTTTGACTGAGGAGATGAAGTTTACGCACTGCGTGTATCGGGATGATACTGGTAATTTCTGTGGGCAATGTTGATCTTGGTCAGATTTTAGAATGGGGTTACATTTCCCATACACACTGATGAAAGAGACATTTTCTAACTAGTGCTTAAGTCCATATCTGGTATAATTCTAAACTCACTGGATTAGGTGTCCTTTTTCATCTTCTAGAGATAGAATCTTCTTGTTTCTTTTCTGTGAAACTACATTATTTCTTGAGATAAACACCTGAAACACATTTACTTTTTATCCAGAATGTAAAGATCTCTCTTAACTATTGTCTGTTACAAATGGCAAAGTGCATTATGTGACTCACTGATGTTCCAAAGAAGGGACAAGGAATAGAGGTATGTATACCAAGAAGTTTGCAGGATCAAAACAGCATCGTCCAGCAGTTAAAAGAGACTGCGTAGGTATCAGATATGGATTTCAGCTCTGTGCAGTTCAGATGTAACCTTGGAAAAGGCAGGCAATTTCTGTGTCGGTTTCATACTTCAAATGTAGAGTTAGTAGCACTTGCAGAACTCTGTAAAGCATTTGAATGTGTTTAGAGAAAAATTAAAATTCTGTGTTTCCTAAGAATTCCTGAAATAAGTGAGAAATAATTTTACTTCTGTTTGACTTCAAAAACCAAAATAAACAGCATTTTAGGACAAGATGGAAAGCCAATGTAAAACAATGTGTGACATATATGGTAACTGTATTTGCATGTTTCTGCTTCATATGCTTGTTTTTCCTTTAAGAGAATTTTCTGTAAGAATTTACAACTTGACTCGTGCATGCATGAAAAAAAAAGGTTTTATTTTTCTACTTTTCTTCCTTCAGAAATCTTTGTCTGTGTTGAATATCAGCAATAACAACATCGATGAATTAGAAGAACTGGCAGTTTTAGAAAATCTTTCTTATTTTAGAGCAGTTGACAATCAACTTCAACATATGAAGGTATTAAAATAAATATTTGTTCTATTTAGTATGGGTGATCAGAAATTAGTCAAATTCATCTTTATCACTAAATAGATGAGTAAAAATAAACTTTATTTCTGCAGTTACTGAACCTGTGACTTTCCAAGCATGCTGGCTTTTCTCATCCAAAAATCTTGTTGAGATTAAAAATGGCGAACTACTTATCTAGGATGTCCAAATGTCCTTTAATCCTACATAAAGTGGCAGTTGTGCATGCATCTATCAACTGAGTAGTAAATGCATGGAAGTTATAACTACAATATGATATGTCCAAAATGTAGGGTTAGTGTGTATGTTTTGACCATCTGAGTGACGATCAGTGGCTTAATTTGCAAAGATGACATGGCCATTGTTTGTTAATTAACATGCAATATTTTACCATATTACAGTTTTAATTCTCTATTTTAACGTAAAGAAAAGCCACTGCTTGGTTTTCAGATCATCTAGCTGATTTTGCAGCCATTCTAATATCAAAATGACTTTTTGACTATTGTTGCTGGAGTAGCATAAGAAGTATTTGTCATGAAAGTATACATTGAATTTCTTTCATAAATTTCTGCTAAGGAGATGTGTCTTCATAAGCAAGAGCTCTAACTTCCACAGCAGCAGCTAAAACAAATGAAATAAAAGTATTTTTGCTTTTCCTTTTGCAATAGTGAATGTGGTTCAAACAGAATGGTCTAGACTTAAAATTTCCAGCTTATCTTCTCAAAAAGGAACAGGAGTATTGGCCTTCTCACATCTCATTATTTTCATAAGTTATGATGTCTTCTACTTCTTGACATAAAGAGCAGTTAAAAAAATTATTTTAGTGTCATGCTAGTAACTGAGTATCAAATTTGTGTTGAACAGTATGCTGATGCCATCATTGCATGGTGGAGGCATGGAACAAGCTTTATAAGTAACTTCATAAACACTGCTTTCGTGTAGTATAAACCATAGGCATTAGTGTTCTGCTTTTTTTGAAATTGATATTTTTATTAATAAATATTAAAATGAGTTGGCTTAAATCATAACCCAAATCACCAAGACAAAGCCTTGATTAAAATAAACTCTTTCATTACTGGTTTGCATATACATTCTATTTCCTTAGAAAAGTTAACTTTATTTGGTTAGTAATTATTAAAATAAGTATTCTTATTACTTCTTAGAACACTTAATATCTTTTACATTAAATTTGAAAGTTCTGCTTACTAATGAGGAAATTTCAGTATTTTGTGTACATAATCTATCAATTATCTAGGTCAATATACTTTATTTGTATTCTTAATTTTTTACATTTTAATATTAAAAAATGTTGAATGATACATTAATAATCCTCTAGTATTTCAAGCTGCATTTCTGGCTGGCAGTTGTGATTGAATTCATATCAAAATACAATTCATGTAGGCTTTTGCTGGATAATTAAAACCATATTGAATGTGTTGGTTACATCAAAATAACAGTAAGCTTTTTAAAATAGTTAGTCTCTCCAAAGCTTCCCTTTTGAAAAGGATTCCTTTTCTAAATAAAACACCTTGCAGTGATTTTTTTAAATTGTCTTTTTTCTTTCTTATAAATACAAAAGCTCCAGTTGTGCTGATCTTAAAAAAGATCATCTTAGCTAAAGAACCATCTAATTTTAAGAATAAGGATGCGAGTTCAGAGACAGCATTCTCAGTGCCTCAGAGGAAAAAACAGTATCTTCTGAAACAGAGTAAGGAGAGGACAAAAAGACTGCATTATTCAGTAGCTCTGTATATATTATTTAATCATTATTAAATTTCATTATTTCATCATCAGGAAGACCAGAGTTAATATTTACCCAAATCAATTAGACATTTAGACTTCCATGTTACATGGTCTCAGCTTTTGAAAAATTATGTGGTTAGCATTTGAGTTAGCTGCTGCTGCTGTGTTCAGTTACACTTCGATCAAGCTCTGGTAAATTTTGAAAGTGACTGTCCTGTGTGTTTTGAAAATATGGAGCAGACAGTGTATTTCTATTCATATCTTTGCAGACCTGTAAAATTAATGACCACATTGAATGTCTCTAAGCATATAGTGTAATGGAGCTGGATACCCAACTTTCCAGCTAAAATTACTGTGGTTTAGAGATTACATTTTAGTAGGTTCTACTTATCACTAATATAAATTCTTATTTCAATTTAAAAAAACCCAAACAAACTGTTGAAAAAGCAGTAGGCCATGCAAAGTATAAAAAAAAAAGTTGTAGTTCTATTTAAGAGGCTTTAACTTAGAGTGAACATCTAGCAGAAGAACGATCTTGCACATCCAGTAAATGTTTAAAAAAAATAGCAGATGTTTTGAATATGTTTCAATTTTTTTGCAACCCTGAATTTCATGATTCCATGGCTTACCTTACTCTACAAACGTGATAGCTGAAAGGATTTTAGAGGGTATACAATTGTGCTGCATATACTTAATTCCTTCTGCTGGCTGAACTTGTTACACGCAGCAAAGGCTCTTTCATTCCCACACAAGCTGCCTCCATTCTTCTCCCTCTTGCCCCTCTGTTTTCAAAACTCTGATGTATACCAATGCCAAAAGCACTATGTTTCATGTTCTCCTGTTCCTGCTTCCCCATCACTGCCACCAGGAACATCTCCCGGAATGTCTGGCATTGATCAGAGCCCGTGGCAGTGCTGCATGACAGAGAAGGGTCAGAGAGCTCTGTACCCAGCTCTGCTTCAGCCGGTGGGCAGAGAAGCTGTAGCGGAGCCATCCCTGCCTGAGCAGGGCTGGTCAACAGCAGGGATCTGTGTAGTAGGAATAATATGGAATCTTTGCAAAAGAGGGAAATGTGAAAGGCATAAGAAACTCATGAAATACAAACTTCTCACGTAGACTTTTCTCACTTTTGTTTAATTAGTATAATTATTTTATCTGAGTTTTTCTCACATTATTATGAAAACCCATACTCCCTCACTTTTCAACAATGCCATGTTGATTTCAGCATAGTTGAAAATTAGGGTTAATAAAATCAAGAACTTAAGGTTCTGGCTAATTCAGGGCATTGTTAGCATAATTAACAGACTTCAAGGCACATGACCTTGTTTCACGTGACTGAAGTTTTTACAATGCAGTCTGAATAGTGGACAGAACAAAATTAAGTAATTTTTCTCAGTTCATGCAAAATAAGTTACTGTGACTAGCCACCACATGTAAAAAACATGCCTTAGGTCAGTTATCAAGAATATAATTGATTTTAATAAAATTGGCTTTTCTTTATTTTCTGTTGCTTCATTTATTTACCCTATCGAGCCTCTGGTTTACTTGAGCCAGGTTCACAAGGACTTCTAGGCTGCAGTGTATTTGGGTTGGAATACTAAGGGATTTTCCTAAAAAACCCACTATTCCTATTAAAAAAAAAACCCAACTATTCCTGTTTACAAAAAGTCAGAATATCATTTATTTAATTACATTAGTTTTGGGAAGATGATGACTTGTATGAGTATTTGGATAGATAGAGAAAATATAGCTAGAAATACCTATAAAAATCTGTATTTCCTAAGTCTTTAATTTATTCAACCTCTGCCCAGTATTGATTATGACAAGAAGATATCACAAAAGATGAATTCATTCTCTTCAGAATTGAGTCAGGAACAAGAGAAGAATTATAGATTTTCTCAAATAGATTATGACAGGTAATCAAAATGGTGACAAATTGCTGTCTGTAGATGTAGTTAGGGCAGTTGGACTAGACGTTTCCGATAAAAACTGGAGCATACTGGTCAAATAGCAATTCTTAAATGGCCATCGTTAATTGGTAAGAACGTTACTGCCAGCACTACAGCTGCCTACTAAGGCACTTGCCCTTCCCCCCTTCCCCCCCAATGGAATATAATTTGCTCGTCAGTATTTTGTAGCAGACCTCAAAGTGATAGCATGACATGATCATTTATCAAACGGAGACTGCCCAGAAGAGTGTCTGGTCCCTTTAGTACAGCTTATTGAAAGGCTGGGAAGTGAAAGCACTTTATTAGAGACAGGAAGGCAATGAACAACTAGAGCGTATCGAAAGGGTAATCATATTTCAGCACAGGATTAGTGTGCTCTTAGATAAACATACACTGGAGTAAGCATGTTCTGGGTCATTTATCAAGTAAGTAACAGCTAACAAAAATCTACAGGACTCTCTGTATACATTCATCAAAGTTAAACTGTATACATTTTATTTCAGTAACAGACAATTTTGTGTTGCAAAACTATTACTTGAAAAAGTTCTTTCTAGTGAAATCTCAAACACTTTACAGATTTCAATGACAATGCCTGAATGCTCAGGTAAGACTAAATAAATACACTTGCTAAATGCTGTTTCTTTTTCAATAAGCCAAGCCTAAAATATTTTTCCCCTAACTTCTTGTGTTTGTGATTAAGTGTTAGCACCTAAACTGTGGGGGTTATCATACTGCTATTCTGATACATGCTGATAAAGCTTTGTTGTGTAACTTTATGAGATTTATCAACATTTCTTCATGTGGACTGATTCTCAGGGTTTCTTGCATTGTTTTATCAGTCTTGCTCCTCACAGAACCAGGCTTTTGCTCTCTATTTTTCTAAAAAGATGTTATCATCACTGGCTTACGATAGATGATATCACCATCATCATCAATAGACAAAAAATGATATGGTTTGGAGGTGTGAGGCTGTGCTGCCACTTCCTCTTCCATGTGATTCTTCTAAGCATGTATTATATAACCCATAGAATGTTCCCAGGAGGATTTTCTAAGAAGGGAGTAGAGCTTGCAGAACCAGAATTCTCCCTGCTTGCGTTACCCAGGTGATTTTCTAAATTTGAAGGATAAAGATATCTACATCGCTAAATACTTCATTATTGGCATCAAGCTGCAAAATTCTACAGACTTTGCAGTTTGGAATCTGTCACATCGTGATTAGTAGATTTTTTCCAAATTAATACAACTGTAGAACATAAATTCCCTCTCCTCTTGTCTTCATACAGATTGTTTTTTAATCCCTTCTTAACTTTTCACACATATAAAGAAGCCTATCAAGAATGACAGTTAAGTGAAATTTTGAAAAGAAAGTATTTCGGAAAGTAGGGTGACTGAGCAGAAAGGACCAACCTAAGTTTTGCATCCTTTTAACTTGAAGTTATTGTACTTAAAAGACAGGAGAAGTTTTATCTAGGTCATACTGCCCTTGGGTAACTAGACAGAAACCCAGATGGAGAAAGGTATATTTCAAAACTTTCACTATTTGGGCCAGTACTATAACTGACCACCCACAGTTGTGTAGGGAGGGGATTACTGTTTCTCTTGTAAAATACAGTTTTACACATATATAGAGAGGCAGGCTATTGTGATTTGTGTGATTTTTAGCTTTTTTTAGTCTGTTCTTTCTCTCTAATGTATTTTTTCTTCCACAAATTTTTCAAAACCTAATCAGACACTGATAGTCTAAGGACTCTGTGAGACCATGGGGATGCATTAACAGACATTACATATCATACAAATTTTTGGGGTAATTCCTCAACTTTAGATGCTTATAAGTAGGATTGTAGTGGTAATTTTCCATAGCTGGCATTACTGTATCCTTAAAAATACAGAGTTTTCCAACTGCATCACCATTTCTTCTGTGCAATTATGATATATTCAGGGAATGCTATGCACCACTCTATTTGAAAATGCACATTCTTAATGTGCATATTAATACATGAATAGTCTCATTGAAGTTATTTCTGTGTGCAGGATTTGGGCCTGGCTGAGCAAATCACATTACTATTGAATTTTACTCTGGAAGAGGAAAAAATAATCACAGTATTCTGTTCTTGTGTCAATTGCAGGATTTGGAGGTTGTGTTAAACAAATGGACAAAGCTACGCAGAATGGATCTTACAGGAAACCCCATCTGCCAAAAAGCAAAGTACAGGGACAGGATTGTAGTACAGTCACGAACTTTGGGTAAAAAATAAAACCAATAACCAGCCCCAAAACCCACCCATAACCCTCACTGTTTTAGAAAATAACTGATATATTAATGGTTCTTGAATTGCACTATGTATGTAAACACAATTACTGCCATAGATATTTATGTCAAATGATAAATTTTTTATTTATATACAAGCAAAGTACCTAAAACTGCTTATGTGATCAACTGCACAAATCGTGTTGCTTAGCTTTTGCTATTAGTAGTAGTAACCGTTCGTTGTATAATAGATGATTGGTGAGTTTATTATAAAACAGTAAGACTTTTTTGTGTTTGTATTCCAGATGTTATGAAACTGATTTTCAAAGATAAGTTTAGTCTACTCCCCTATCAGCCTGTAGTAGTTGCTTAGGTGTTTTAGTTGTACAGTTACAGTTATACAGATCATACCTCATCATGTTTGAATTTGTTATATGACATTTGTCCTTTAACTTAAAAGCAGTTTACTCATGAATGCATTTGTTAATCTTAATTTTACTGTGATGCAATTCATATTATTATTATTTTGAGACAATTCTAGCATAAAAGGAAGCAACTTAGTCTTCTGTATGTAAGTATTCATACTGTAGAAACAAGTAAAAAATATCTGCTTATTTTTTACTTTTCTAGATAAAGGTCACAATTATCTTAAAAATTGTAATTACAGAACTTGTTTTTCTATTTTCTGAGAGTACAAAATATTGACCATTAAGAAAAATAAAAAGCACATCTGCACAATGAAAATAACAGAACCTTAGGACAGTTTTAACACAACCTAAATTTGTGGCCAAATTTGCTCTGACTCAGAAATGCAGAGGCAACCAAGGAAACATAGAGCATAAGCTTTATGGCACCTAAGTGAGTAAAGTTCACCTTAAAGAGCCAAATCTGTCTTTCTGGCTATATGATCAGTAGGATTCCTTGATTGCAATTTCTCTCTCTTAACCTGAATTTCTGCATCGATATATAACTTATGAGAGAATAGCTTTTTTTCAGAACTTTCTATAAGGTGTTGCACATTAACTGAATGTTGAAGGTTATAAAAATAATATATGATAATAATAATAATAGTAATAAAAATATTAGATGCTTTCTTTTGTAATTAAGACATGTCAACTCACTCTTGCTTGAAAATGAATATGAATATCAAACTCTACTGGGTATTTTTTTTACCAAAAGGCTAAAATGAGCAAAAAAGATTTGGAGAGAGCAAATACAGAACCAGTACACATTACATAGCAGCTTTGTACAGCCTTTTAGTTAACTTCGGGTATCACAGAATATGTTCTCTTCTCTTTGACAGAATCTCTTGATGGGAAAGAAATTAAAGAAATGGAAAGACAGTTCCTAATGAACTGGAAAGCCTCCAAAGCTGCCAGGAAAAAACCCAAAGAAAGAATGACAAATGAACATGCAGCCTATCTACATTTTTGTAAGCAAACTAATCAATTACTTCATGCTTATTTGCAACATTATAGAAACAATAAAATAGCAGCTAACAGTAAATATACTAAGAATGAGACTTGTACTGGTGCTGAGACCAAAACACAGGAGTAGAAATAGAACTTTTCCAACATAAAATTTAATTTTACCACTATGTCATGTGGTGTTTTTTCCCTCCCATCCCAATCTCCCAGAATTATGAAAAGGAGTAGCTAGTACATTTTGAATGTTTGTAAATACTCGTGATTACTTTCCATATAAAAAAAAGGAGAAGTGTTGGGCATTCTAGAATAAATATGCATGAAAAACATCATACTTTTAAAATCTATTTGTTGATACTTACTTGATCTGTGTAAATTGCCATCTTCACAAGATACATGTCTAGCAGAAGTAAAAGTTTTAAACTTGGAAAGGGAAAAAAGAAGTCTTGGAGGAAAAAAAGGCCTTAAACCTAAAAGAAAAGGCGACATGTTCTTGAAGCTGGAAAACAAATTAGTTTTGAAACGCAAGCAAAACCTGAAATAAACTTTGAGGTTTTAAAAAAATGGTGGGGTGGGGGTTGTTGTTATAGAGTTGACTGCAGATTGACACATAAATGACTTAAAAGCATGTCTTGCCATCTTGCAGGATTTGGAAACAGACATTAGACTTCAAATTACTCAGAATGGTTTGAATGACCATATTTATAAAATAAAATTGGTGGCAGTTACATTGTTGCTTTCAGAAGATAAACTGTGATATGTAACTTGGGGGAGAGAGCATGTTCTTTATAGCCATAGTATCTCAAATTATTAATTCATGAAATCTCAGGAAGATCAATTATTTTTGAAGATGTGAAGTGAAAAGCACTCTGCCTGTCAGCCTCAGCCCCAAAAAAGTTGCAGTCTGCTCGGCGTTTGGCAGCCATATGTGAATGGCAATGGTTCTGAAAGTAATATTCTCTCTTCTGAATAACTACTGATATAAGAAGGTGCTATGTAATTGAATTGTCTTCCTTTCAAATAACTACCTGAATGGGAATACCTGCTTTAATATTCACCTTCATCAGTGTTTGCAACACTTTCCATAATTTCATACAAAGTTTTCCATTCTCAGTTATCAAATTTGAGGCATTTTACCCTAAGGCTTATTACACTGTTTTCTATAACAAGATATATTGGAACCTGTGATCAAGCATACTGAATATTAAAATAGATATGGTTTGACTTGGGATATTGAATTAATCCTTTTTCTTTGTTTTCTGCAGCTGACTTTGAAACACTTTATCCTATTCTTCCCTTTCACTACAGTCACTCTGTGAAAGAAAACCCCAATTTTTTAGTTTTGTCTGAGATGCACAAGGTTAAAAGAAAACCTCTGCCCAGAATACTGGAAAAAAAATAAGTCAGATGAAAATTCAGGTATGTTCTTCAGACATCTTCCTCTTCTTGGTAGCTCTTACTGAGTCAGTTGGAAAATGAGTACATGAAGGTAAAATTTCATCCGAAATCAGTTTCAGGTGTTTTTAACTATGTTATATTTATTGTCTTTATTTCTTTGAAAGACAGGATAATAGATTTCAGTTTCTGGTTATAAACAGTAGACTAGCTAATAATAATAACTTCATTCCAGTGTTACTAGTTTCTGTCATATGCATTTGATTGTCATCTTCCACAAAGGTAAAAGAATATTGAAATTAATTCTTGGAGGTATAGTTGCTGTCGACGTTGGTGAAGGTTGATCCCGTGCCCACAGTAAAATGCAGAAGGAGAAACAATCGCTTTTCAATATTATAGCTTACTTCTAATACACATGTTCCAGTGTATTAACTACTTAATTAGCATTTTCCTGTAGCATCAGGTCAAGACCATCAAGATAATCAAGAAAGAAAATCTGATGTGTGTGCTTCTCAGACATTTAGACATTAATTTAAACAATTCAGAATTTAGCATATGTATTCCTTACTCACATAAGCAGCCTTGTGAACTCTAATGCAACTGTTTGTGGAAATAAAATCTCCTCATAGGGATTTGCAGTTTGGGACCTATAGTTTTTCCAGTTTTACCCATAGTAACAGTTTAGTTCAGTATTTGGGACCTAATATCACTCCTTCCAGATTTGTAATGCTACTTTTAACCTAACTTTTATTATTTATCAGCTGCACTGGCCAACAAAAAAAAATCATCATTTATGCAATGCTGTAGATTAAATAAATAAATAAAATCAACTGACACAGGTATTCTTTTGTAATGAAATTACTAAATGGAGTGTTTTATTTTACATTCAAATCAGAATTTATTAGTATGTTTGAAAATTTAACTGAGCAACATTTAATACTATTTTATTCTTGACAACTTACCACTCTCCATTCCATCAGTTTTGTTCCTACTGATTATTTCTTCTGATTAAAAATATCTGCCTTTCCCTTGAGAAGGGAAGAAGAATTACGAATCACAGAGCTGCTCTCTTCCAATGTAACGTTTTTGTTCTTCATATGACAATGGATATGTTCTGGCCTAAAAAGCAACTGAACTCATCCTATACATGCCCATTCTGGAATTTTTTTCCAGCTGCAGAAGGCACATACCAGGGGAGAAGTTTAAAAACAAGAACTGCAGGAACAATGCAGTAGTTATCACCAAATAGTACTACTATACGATTATTTTCCAGTGAATAGTCCGGGCTTGTGAAATTTAGAGGGGTATAGGCTAATACTCAGGCCATACAAACATGCATTTTTCTCTTTTAATTCCATTGTAAAATGAGTTTGTCCACATGCTCAATATTCTGTCAGCTCACATTTCGTCTTTATTAGCATTCTGTCTTTTGCACCAGGCTGAATAAAACTACGCTTTTCATTTACCATTCCCCTTAGTCCTAATAAAGGATGGAACGTGCATGTACAGCACCTTCCAGGAAGTTAGTTTCTTCAGCATAAGAACTTCTGCTATCTGCTTTGAGATAAAGCATTCTGATTTTACTCCACTATGATAAAAAGCTGTCCAATTGTTGAGTTGCTTTGCCTGACAAAAATTTTCCCAGTATTAAAGAGCTGGGGTACAATCCTGGCCCTGTTGAAATCCCTTTTGACCCTAGAAAGGCAAAGGTTGCATCTTCCATACTTGATTGGAATAAAATGTCTATATTTGTATTAATTTAATTTGCAAATTAAACAATTTGAGGGGTTTTTTTTTCACTATTAGCTTAGAAGATTTTACTCTGATTCACATAAAGGTTAGAATAAACTACAGTCAGATGACACACATTTAATATTTTCAAAAAACTTGTAAGTGGGACTTTTATCTTGGTTGCTGAAGGTAGCTCTACATTACAATTTCACATGTAATTGCTGATCTTGAGACACGTTCTAATCTTGTTACTAGTGGAATTCCATGGAAACCAAAGAGTCTTGGGAATTGGGTAAAGATTTGTGAATTCTTTAAAATGTGTTTTGGGGGAAAAAAAAAAAAACAAAACTCAAAACACAGAAATACTCATTCTCAGAGTATATGCAGATATGAAATAATGACAAATCACAGTATTCCCTTGCCAGAGCCAGTAATTAGGGATATGCATAAATGTGCCCACATGTAAAGCGAGGAAATTTTGTCAAACTGAACAAATACCTGTATTGTTTAATTGACATTCAGTATTGGACTAAAGAAATTAGTGAATTTTAATCCTACCCTCTGTGTTAGTCAAATAAATTATTCCAACAGATGTTTCCTCTTTCCCTATACATGCTAGGTGATGTTTGACCTTGGCAACTGAAAAACAGGCATTAAATACCTTTTTAACCTACATCTAAGATCCACTGAGGATTACATACAGCCTGAACAATGAAAAAAGCCAGTTATTACTAGATTACCGAAATATGTCATTAATCTTTCTTTTTTGATGATATAAAAACAATAGCTATTTTATATTGGATTTTAAGTTAGTTTTGAACATTTAGAGAGAATTATGGATATTGACAGGAAGTAATTAAAAGAAAACAAATCACTTAACTATTTTAAAGATACCTAATACCTTCCAATGGGATACACTATTATTAATTTTCCCTGAGTAGAGAAGTTGTTGAAATTTTGATGTTGCAAACTTAATCTGTGACCAGCAGTTTCTGCCCACATTTCCTTACTCATGGAATTAAATATCGTAGTAGGTATTCATAGCAATATTGTAGCAATTCAGAATTTGGTGGGAAAGTCACCTTTTGTCTCTCCAGTGTATGTTATGTGATTAGGAATATGGTAATATCTTTAAATGATATAGTCAGTATATAATAAGTACACTGCATTGTGGCAACTAATCATAAGCCGCTCTCCTAGCCACCATGCACATCCTGCATAGTTCAAGTTCTAGTTCAAATGAAAGGACCTTGCAGTGAGCAATGTTAGTTCTCCCCTTCTTAGCTCTTTGACAGGTGCTCTTATCAGCATTGTATGTATGTATGTATTTATTAATGCCTTGAGGTGATTTCTGTGGTCTGAAATCCATATAGAGTAATGTATATTTGGTAACAGGTAAGAACATACAAGTTCTGCATGTATACTGGGCTTTTATTTATATGAATCTTACTGGCATTATAATAAATAGAATTATTAAGCCCTATTATATGACCATTTTGGGGGGAGGGCTGAAACTGACGCTATAATGATTGTATACCCCAAACATAACATTTACAATCCTATGTTTATTTCATATTGCAGAACATAGTTCTCTTATAGAACTGTTTGAGAGGGCAGTGGGGGAGTATGTTACCTCCAGGTAACCTGAATCTTGTTCTCTTACTGAATAATAACTTCAGCAAACTTCTGAAAATTCAAAAATAAAAAATATTTTAAACCTTGGCTTCAGGAAAAGGAGAAATACAGAGTTAAGATACAAACCAGTGCAGTTTTTAGCTGTGCACCCTGGAGCTGGTTTTAGCCACTGAATAGCCTACAAGCACTCCAGCTGTATTCCAAATTAGTGCATTAAATATTTGGAGATACCAGCTGGAGCACTTTGGCGGAGCTGAGAGCATGTTTTGAACAAACCTGGAGTGCCTTTTCCAATAGCTACAGCCCGTCCCACTGCCTTTCCTTGGTGATGGTGTTGAAGGACAAATGTAAACATCTCCTCAGTGAGGTCTAGAAAGTATCAATCAGCAATTAGTGATGAAGGCTGTGGAAGAGAAATGTAAGGAATTTACTTGCCGTTGAATTATTCAGCCATGATATAGGATATGAAAGGAGTAACTGTAATGCTAGATAAAGTGTAAGGATGAAGACGGGAAGTGACATTCTGAAATTAAATAGTGCTGCTGAAGCAGAGCCATTAGGAAGGAGGTCAGGTATTAGCAGTTTCTGCTTACTGTGGCCCATGTAAGATTTCAGCAGGCAATTCAGCAAATGTAGTGGTTGGTTCCCTTTTTCCTGGAGAATATGCACTACCTGCAAAGGTGAGTGTAAGTGCTTTTGTAGGACATAATTAACATTACAGTAATGTGTACCTTCGTGGTGTTTTCTGTAGCCATGTTTACAGCCTTGCTGAATGTGGTGCTGAATGATTCTGCCCATGGTACTTCATAATCTGTTTAGAAGGAAAAATAGAACTGTCATTACAAACATGCAAGATGATACACAAGTGGCATTATCTTCTGCCTAAACTTACATTTCAGTAGTGGTAATTAAAAGGAAAAAAAAAAAAAAAAGTAGTTTTAATATATGCCAAATCTGTAGTACTTAACACTTCCCCATCATTCAGCATCCCTTGTTGGCCATGACCATGCCTCCCCCACTCCTGTTCTCTGTGCTGCTGGCTGTGCCCTAAACTGGGAAAGAGAAAGGATGTAAAATACACTTACAGAACACATGCACCGAGAGACCCACTGTGCCCTTGAAAAGAATAAATGCTTTTTCAAATTCCTGAGAGAAAGTACGCATCTCCCAAGGAGCAGATTGCCAGCTAGACCACATGTACTCCTGCGTGTCTGGATGACCAGATCTCATAGAGGCACATTCTTGTCGGGAGGTATGTGCCTGCTGATTGGCAAGCTGGCAGGAGCCCATCTGCCTGCATTAGTCTGCTGCCTCTTCCAGGAGACACGTGCTATTTCCTAGACCTTTAGAAGACCAAATGACCCCTGCAACTTGTCAACCAGTGATAGGTCAAAAAATTACCTGGGGATATCTGGGTCTGCAGGCTGTAATACACTTTCAAGAACATTGAAACCCAGACTGTTTGAAACCTTCTATGTAAAATACATGAATATTTAGAATAATTTATGTTGGAAAAGACCCTTAAGATCATTGAGTCCAACTGTAGGTCAATAACATTTTAAACAGAATGCAGAGAGAGAGAGAGAGAGAGATATTCAGTGACTTCAGAGTGAGTTGCATCTTGTAAATGGCTCCATCAAAACTGTATCAGGAATGAAGTACTACTTTAGGATGGTAAAATAAACAAAAAGCAAACAGACCTTTGCATATCTATTCTTCAGGTGTTACATGTTCACTATAATAGTTATTAGATAAATGAAAGAGACATTTAGTATGCAGTGTTTACTTTTTTCCTATCCTTAGATCTTTGTTATCAGTACTTTTACAGACTACTGTTGAGAAAAAAACTCAAAACTTCATAACATTTTAGTTCACTGTGCTAGCACTGCACATTTTTCATTGTGCATCTAATTTACAAAATGACAAAAATCACTTTTATATACACAAAGTATGAATCAAATTAACAAAGTAAAGAAATAATGCTGTGTTTTCAGGGTTTTAAAACAGATACCTGCATGGGAGATTTAAAAAGTAACTTGAGGTTAAAATAAAGACTGCTACTTGAATAGAGTTATATAAATAAATTCTGTAATAACTTCAGTATAACTCCGGAAGCTATTCAGTTGAAGTCAGTTCCAATAAAGTAATTTACTGCAATGATATAAACACTGTTTCGATATTTGCCTTCCTTTATCCTGTCACACATTGTGTAGGCATACTTCCACATCTGAAAAGTTGAAAGCAGCTGCTTTAACAAACTTGAGGTGAAAATGCAATCATTGTAGCAAGCTGAGATGCTACATTTTGGAGGACAGCATTACAACCACTAATTCCTTAGTAACAGCTACTCCTCCTCAAATTCACTTCCCGCACCCTGGGATGCATCCCATCCAGTTGCAAAGACTTGCATGTGTCAGATTTGCCTTAGTGATTTCTAACTCCATCATCATCTACTGTTGGTAGTATTTCTCCCCACCAAAAACTGTTCCTAGGACCTAGGAGGTGTGAGACCAGGCCATGCCAGTAAAGATTCTGATGCTTTCAGAGCAATCTGCAGCACTGTTGGAACTTTTTGATGTGTTAGAAGTACCAAAAAGAAAAAAAACAAGGCACCCATCAGTGATTGAACACCTCCCCTTGGTACTGCTCCAACCATAATCAGAATATATGTATAGATACATAAGCTTTGTAATCACTGTGTACACACACAGTGTTTGAGTTACTGTTCTAAAGGTCAAATGTGAACTTTAGATCAGTAACCAATGAAAAATTCCTATTTTTCTTAAATGTCACATTTAAAACAGTGCAAGGTGTACATTAATGTAATGCCATGTTATTTCTTTATATATGCAGGTTTATAAAGTAGTGCATAAAACTGCCTGTGATACAGCTATAAACACCACACAATCCAAAAATTCTGAGATTGAGACAGAAAGGGAAAAAAAATAGCCAAAAAATTGAGTCAGTGTTCAAGATATGCCCATTGATTTTTCAGGATGAGGATTCACACATGTGAACTGTTAATATGGGAAAGCATGTGGTTGTAATTCAGAGTGTAACTGATAAAAATAAGGGGATATGAAAGGCTCTTCCTTCTTTTTCTTATGATGTTTTACCTCAGTGTCTTGTGCTAAGTAGCTATCCTGACTAACAGAGCTCTGAGGGGAATCAATTAATATGTGAACCTGCTGATTTACAGTCACTAACTCATAAATGTTATATATTGTGACTATAACAAATAAATTTTATTTTGCTCGGTAAAAAAAAAAAACAAACAACAGTGAGTTTTTACTTTGTCATGTGGCCTTGAAAGATTCTAGGAGTTCACTGCTAAAAAAATATGTATTTGAACCTTACCTCTTCAATCAAATAACACTGTAACCAGAGACCACAGAAATGACTGACTACATCTTTCTGTTCTCTTAATTCTGAGCAGAATTAATTGCTGCATCAAAACCAAGATAAATCAGAGCCAGCTGTGAAATGATCCATGTAATAGACTAATACTTTAATTCAAAAAGCAACTTGGAGCAATAAGATCTTCCTTTCTTGGAGAGTTAATATATCAGACTGTCATAGTAATCACTAATTACATGTCCAGTAAAGTTGGGTATAATCAGTTTCACATAGTTTGTAGAAAAATGTTTTGGAATAAAAGACTGAGTCTTATCTGATTTCATTTATATGAGAAATTGCTTTGATTATTACTAAGATTTTGTTTCTTACAGAACTTGAAAATTATCAGTACTTGATACAAATTTATGTGGAAAACATTGTTAACTATCACCATTTTTGTGTGTGGAAAGTCAGTCAATTTTGTAATAAAGGAATGTATAACACTCCAAATGTTCAGATTATGTCAATTCAGATTAGTCTGGTCCCAGGTTTGGCACTGGGGAAAAAAAAAAAAAAAAGGGCTTTCACTGCATCAGTCGGTAGGTAAAGACCTTCTTTTTTCATCTGCAGCTTCTGATAACACTGCTTATAAATTTTGTAGAAATGTTGTGGGGTCCTGGGAAGCCTTAATGAAGACAGGAGCAATAGGGGCTTTGGTGTGGTTCTGACATGAAGATCTCATCTGTCTTCTCTGATCTCTCTGATGTAGGTTGAGGAGGAATCTGAAGTAACAGCAGACGTAACTTGAATTCTAAAAGCCAGAAGTTACAGGATGTGAAGATTTGGCCATTATTGGATTTTATTTTTTTTTTCCCTCAAAGCTTACAAAGAAAGGTACTGGCATCTCTTTTGGATATGTTATCTGTGTCTTTGTAATCTCAAAACCAGGCAAAATGGTCTGTTGAACTTACACTTTTAAGAGCATTCAGAAAAATAATCTTTATTTAGAAGCAATGCTTTGTATTGAAAGCATATAAAAACATCATCACGCGGTAGGCTAAACTGGTTGCCTAGTACTTAAAGTTCCACAGGAAAGGAGTTGTTCTTACCCAGTGTCTTACCTAGTTTGTGACCTGAATACCAGAGTAGCTGCTTCTTTCCATATATGATACTCTTAGCAATTATGCAGAGGCATGCTTATAGTCTCTTACTTCAAGAAGAAAGGAGCTATTAGCACATGATTTTGGAGAAGATCTGTACTCCTAAAAAATAATTTCCATCATTTGGATTTTTCCAAGTTCTCGTGAATAATGTGGAATAGTTAGGAAAAAAGGCATGAGAAGATTAATCATGTCTGTACTGATTAATGTTTGGATTGGGAGTATTACACATTAATTTTACTTCCAATTCTGTTTTAAGTAACCGGGACTTGAGTTTGGCTGCTTTGCACTAGTTTGAGTAATTAAATGGACACTCAAGACTTCTGATAGAGGAAAATTCCAAACATACAGATAAGGAAAGGAAAGCCCAGATTGTAAATTGCCCTTGGAATAAAACCTTTCCTAATGGAGTTCCTCTGTATGAAGGTCAGCTCAGCATCTTACGCCTGAGACCCTCTCTGAAATAAGAAAGGACTTTTTCCTGAATAAGGAAATCAGGATCTGTCTTTTCACATTCAATGTTTTATGTAGTTAGTTATTGTTTATGTTTTATTGCCCTTTGATAAAGATATTTCAAATAAATTTAACTCCTGCATGCATTCTACCCTTGAATAACAAGGTCTTTATCTTCATTATAAAGAAACAGATTTCCAAAACTAAGGTAGTAAATGCGTGGTACTATAACCCTGAGGTGCCACTTGCTACTGTTAAAGCTAGTGAGTCATTTGCCTTCAAAATAAGAAAATACAAAACAGTGAATAAAGCTCTGATATGTAGTTGCAGTTATTAGTCCATTACTGAAATTAGTATTAACCAAGCATGACACTTCTTGTTTTAGCTGTTGTCATCAACGATATTCAGGTGGAGGAAGACAGAAAAACATACATTAAAAAAAGTTGCTTCTTGTTTAGGCAATTCCCAGCAAAGACTGTCAATACTTTTGGTGAGCACATTTGAAGTGGCAGCTGCTGGATTACTGACTCAATGCAGTGCATTAGTCACCTCCTGATCTTTATAGCACGGCGTTATCTTTCCACCTTACTCTTCTCTCTGCCTTACACACACCCATTCAAAAACATTTAATGGATTTTTAGTATTTCTCAACATGGGTTATGCTCTGTAAGCCGTCTAGAGTGTGATTTATTTTTCATAGGTTCCGAGTATTTCTGGCTTAAAGATTTTAGTTTCTTGTACATTAAATAAAATATTTAAGACCTGAATTAATTATTCCCTGTACAATACGAGCCATGGGGTTTCACACAGAGAACGCTGCAGCCAAGCAACTCACATTTAGCTAAAGAAAACCCTTCTCAAACTCTTCCACAGCAAAGTGGGTCTCGGTCTCTGGATCTGATCTCCCTCTCACTTTTTATATTCTGTAATAGCTTGGCTACATCCCAACTGCATACATGTACATTCAGTCCCATTCTTCGGCCTGCTCTAAACCCCTGCCTTTGCAGTCTGCGATTCCCCTTGAGTGCAGTCATTCATGCTGTCGTTTGATGCATAAATATTCACACTTCTCCTGCCCCAGCAAAGCCAGCCTTACCCCGTTCAGCTCCCACTCTGCTTGCTCGCGCTGGCTGCAACACTGTGCTTCTCATGGGGCTGCCAGCAAAGGGAAAACTCTCAGCCAGATCGCCCGGGGTTTTCATCCTTCACTCCGGTTTTCCTTTCTCTCTTCTTAGAGTGAGAAGAGCTGAGCTAATGGAGACCCTTCCAAATTGGACACCCTTCTTGTGATCTCCAGTGGAATAGTTTGGAAATATTTCCTTAAATATGTGTGGGTATGAAATGGAATTATGGTGCATTCTCAGTATCTCTTCAGTCTTTAAAAAAAAACCCTTAATATTGTGCTTTAACACTTACATACGCACACGCACATGAATGGAGCCCTTCTGATAAGTATTTTAGATAGATTTTAAAAGTCATCATTACTGAAAAAAGTGGATGCTTCTTGGTGGTAGCTGGGAGCAAGGAACACTGAACTCACTTAAGTTTCATTTTTGCAACTTGCCTTTGAAAATTTTGTGTTTTTTAAAAAAAAACATTTATTTCAAAATACTTGTATTTATGACGATGGAAAAATCTAGAGAGAGGACAATTTTAAAGGGGGAGTAAGAGATAGCACTTAAACTCTTTGTTTTATGGCTGTTAGTGAAAATGTTCACAAAAATTGTAATTCAAAATGGAATTTTGATTCAGACAACATTTTTGGAAGCTAAACTGCTTTGATAAGCAAATTTGGGAGGAGAGGTGAAATTAAAAATGTTTATCCTATTTTCTTTTTCAGTGTTAAAATCTTTCTCACAGCATACAGGAGAAGCACTGACATGTTCTGGTATTTCAATACTAGGAAGCAGCTCTACTTTTAGTAATTCAGAAAATACAATAAAAAGTATTTTGCTACATTGTAATAGGACATATTTAACATAAGAGCAGAATACGCTGCGGTCCTACAATACACTAACAACGTGGCATTTGAAGCAAGGAAAAGTATTTAATTGGAAATTTTCAAATATTTGTTTGGGTTTGGAATACACTCCCACTATGAAATGTTGACATTTCCCCATAAAGCAGACATGCTGAATTTCAACCTGGTTTGACTCTCCTGTGGTTGTGTCTCACCTTTGATTTGCTCCCAAGCTACAGCTGGAATCAGCAGGACCTGACCAAAGCCCGTGCGCGGCTTTGCACCGTAACTGTTCTACTCAGATGAGCAACATTTCTGCTAGTCTGTCAGTAGTACCAATATCCACGCTTCACCGTACCAGCAGACAAACATACTTGTTAAATCCTTATACAGAAACAGGAATGGGAGAAAATGAACAAATTGGAAAGAAACACCATGAACGTTCATGCTGAATTGTAGCCGTAAAACCAGAAAATAATTTGACATGAAGGGAGCAAAGTGTACCTGGAAAAACATCGCTCTGTCTCTGGTAGAGCTTTTTCTTACCTAAATCACACTGGAAATCTGGCTCTTCTGTGAGTCTGGCGTTTCTCAGATTTGAAATATACTGTGGAAGGTAAGGCAGGAAAGTCATTCTCAGATGTTTGTCTGGGAAAGAAGAAGAAACAGCTGCAGCGGCTTGTTACAGCTTTAGCCTTAAATAGTGGGTCAATACAAGAAAATCATCACTGGATCTCTTCGTGGCTACAACAGAGGCGTCTTCTAGTGGGAGAAAGTCTTGACAGGGCAAAGAATAATTATCTACCTTTGTATCTGTTTGGGATTTTTTAATATATCTAATGCACCTCTTCTTTGGTAACAGTGTTAGCAGCCAGGGTGGTCTCTCCAAACCCTGCTCGTAAATCTCGCTCTGCCATCTCTAACTGCACCCTGCAGCAAGCTGGATTTGGAGTTGTCAAAAGATGGCGATGGGGGTTCCACCACTCCTCTTCCAACTCCTTCCGCTGGCTTTCCTGTGCTGAGCCTGAACGCAGTGTGTGTCCATGGGAAAGTCAAAAAACCACGTCATTTTGTGTCATTAATTAGAGCAGAGAAGAAGTGCACAGCGCTCGTGATCTGCTCATTGAGGGTGGCTGGGCAGTTGGGACACACGGGGAAGGCCTCGGTCTGTCACTGCCCCGTTCGTACCAGCGTGGCTGAGGGTCCCACCGTCGGGCCCCAAGTCCCGGTCTGAGCAGACGTTTCTCGGGCCAGCAGCGCCCGGGCACCTCCCAGGGCTGCGGGGAGCTGAGCCCCGGGCCCGTGCGCTGGACCCAGTCAGCTCCTCTGGGAGCCCCAGGCGAGTGTCCCCGGCCCACGGGGAGCCCGGCAGCGCGTCACGTCACGCTGTGGGCGAGGGTGTTTTCAGTGTGCTTCAACGAGCGGGTTTAAGGACGTGTTCAAGAACTGCCGGTTTGAGGCCCGGGGGCTGGCTGGGCAGAGATGTGTCTGTCGAGTGAATTTCTCAGGGGGTTTTTAGCTGCGGAAAGGTTTCGGCAACGCTCCCTTGAGCTGGGATCCGGGAGCCTCGGGCCGAAACGCGGGTCGGGGTGCGAGCCGGGTTCCGCGGGGCTGCGGGGAGCTGCCTCCACCCCCCGCCGGGGAGCCGCGGCCTCCTCCTGGGCACCGGGAGGCTGAAGGCTGCTCCGCGGGGCAGGTGAAGCCCGTAAGCACGGCCTTGCAAATACCGACAGCGCAGCTCTGCTCAGAGCAGCTCCCGAGGGAAGAAGGGAAACCCCCAGCCAGGCAGCCAGCGCCAGGCGAAGGGAAACGCTGCGGCACAGTTGCCGTTTGAGTATTTAAATTCGCCTCCTTCGGAGGCAGCCCGCTAGCACTCCGCGCCCTCCGGCCCCCCACCCTGGCGGAGGCGGCTCCGCGGGGCCGCGGGTGCCCCCCCGGGGGCAGGAGCGGGGCCGGGACCGGGGC
The DNA here is from genome assembly GCF_031877795.1 of Strix aluco. Taxonomy (NCBI): domain Eukaryota; kingdom Metazoa; phylum Chordata; class Aves; order Strigiformes; family Strigidae; genus Strix; species Strix aluco. The sequence goes on from NC_133931.1 coordinate 38,064,954, forward strand.
CGCCCCGCCGGAGGGGCCGAAGGTCGGGGCCCGGCTGCCCCTGCGCGGCCGCCTGTCCCCGCCGGGCCCTCCCCAGCCCCGTCCCTCCCGCCCCGAAATCAGCCCTTCCCGGGACTTCCAATTATCGCTAAAGACTGGGGCCTTCATTTTCTTGGCTGCAAACCCCGTAACGAATCGCTCAGACTTTGTTTTTCTACTGCTCCCGAGGCTTGATTTATTGTGTCTCCGTTATCGCGCAATCAGGCTTCGTTCAAAATGTTTTTCTGGGCTAATTCTATACCCCCGGTATTTATTTTGACTGTCCCTTTTCATTAACGTTACTAATTTTTAATTGCTCCCCGTTCACTTTGAAATCACCCCTCTGCCCGCCTCATCCCGTTCGTGTTTGGACCCACGCGTGTGGGTCGGGCCCCCACGGGAGGCGCCCGGGCAGCCACGACCCGCTCCCTCCCGCGGCTGCGGGACGGAGCCTGGCCCGGGGGACACACACACCACCACCCCAATCGCCCCCCCACCCCAACCCGCCGCCCCGGGGCGATGGAGCGGAGGGGCCGGACTCGCTGTTAACAAACCATCGCCCGAGCTCCCAGCCCCGCGATTCAATTCCTCTCCTCCAGCAAAACCCGTTACTTTATCCGAAGAAAAACAGCGCGTAGAGGGCGAGCGGCGGGGCGGCGCGGCCCGCGGGGGGGGGACCCCCACGGAGCCGGGGGTGCCCCCCGGGCGCTGCCGGGCTTGGGCCGGGGCGGGGGGGCTGCGGGAGGGTGAGGCGATGCCGCCCCCCGACAGCTCCGTGATTAATGACCCGCCCGGGAAGGGGCGGGCGCTGCCGGCCGGGCTGGCGGGGGGAGCCCGGAGGGGTGGGGGGGGGCCCGGCGGCAGGTGCGACCCGGCCCCGCCGCGCCCACCGGCCGCGCCGCCTTATAAGCGGGGCCGGACGCGACGGGAGGGGACGGGCCGGGCCGGAGGCGGCGGCGGGCAGAGCCGCTCCGGGCGGGATCGGTGAGTCAGTGTGTGCGGGAGTGTGTGAGTGCTCCCCCGGGCGCGGGGACGCGGGGGGTCGCCCTCAGGCCGCGGGGAGCCGGGGCTCGCCCGCCGGCGGTGCGGGACGGGACGGGACGGGGGCGCAGCAGCCGCCGCGGTCGCGCATCTCTGGGCGGCCGGCGGGGATTTCCGCAGCCTCCCCGGGCCGGCGGGGCGGGGTAGCGCCGGGGCTGCTTTCACACGCGAAAAGATCCGATTTCGCTGCTCCGGAGAAAGTATTTTCGTTAACTGCTACGCAGAGGGCAAGGTCTTTTTAAAACCGATGCAAAATAATACAGATTGACTATATTTTTTTTCCCCCAAGGAACAACTGAAAAGGCTGCGAACAAGTTTATTTCAGGTTTCTACCGATTTCTTTTCAGTTTGCGTACTCTGCTCTGGCGTTTTCGATCTTTTCCTTGTCCATGTGGGCAGGTTGCCTTCGTTGCCGTTTCATTCACACGGAATATAGTACTAAAATAAGTGTTGTGCTGCTTTCTTTGGTAAACTAATTAGATTTCAAACCGATTATATCCTTGTAATGTCCCATAAAAACACAAATGCATCTTTCCGCAATAGAAATGTGTTAGAAATAATATAAAAGTTACTTTCACACCCCCATTTCCAGGTCTCTCTGCACGCCAGGCAGCAAGTGGGTGTTTGCAAAAAATTATTGCAATTATCTTAAAACCAAACCTCTTTCTTGTAAAATTTTAAACGGGGTTGCATGGAAACTGACCGTTGCCCAGTGGCGTTTTCTTTGGTTTTCAGGAATAGTTTTTTGGACCAGGAGGTTTGGGTGACTCCTGGGTTCACAGAGCTCGCAGCAGCACCCCGAGCGTGTATCCTGATCGCACCAGCGTGAAGAGTGACGCTGCCCACCCCCAGCGCGTAACAAACGCGATTTTGGCTCAGGAACCGCCGCAGTTTGGCTGCGCACACGTACATACCTACAGCAGATCCCGCGTTTCTGCAGAGCGGATTTTCCCGGGCCTTTTGCTGTATGTATCTGATGAGAAATCTGACAGTGAAGAAATTCAGAGTGAAATGTCTCATTTCCACAGCTGAAATTTTGCCTTTTTTTTTTTTTTTTTTTCCTCTCCATAGGCCCAGGATTTCATCCGATGCAGATGTGAAGCTCCTAAAACAGAAACTCCTACTTTGAGGGGCGCTCAAGGAAATGAGGTTTTTAGGTATGTGTGTTTCTACATACTGTATGTCACGCAAAGTCATTCTAGTTCTAAATCTGGTTATACACCAACACACCAAAATCAAAACTGTGTGTAAACCAAGCCTAGTCCTGTATTTCAGTAGGTGAGCAGGTATTTACACCAATCCAGTCTGTATCCTTGGGTAATTCAGATTTTTACAGTAATCAGGGAAGACTTTCTCATTTCAGTGGGGTTTCGATGGGATGGCAAATGAGAAATCCTGCTGATAAACATAAATTGATAGATTATTCTGCCAGTTTTCATGATTGTCTTGACTCTACAGTAGCAACAATGATGATTTTTTTTTTTTTGCCACTAAAATGCACCCAGATCTGACCACCTTAACACAATGAGAAAATAGCAAGAAAAAAAGCACATTGGACCTTTTTTATTTTAAGTTAAAGGAAACAGCCAAATTAAGGAGCATTTTTCAGCCCTCACTCAAGACAAGCTCATGTAAGCTTAATGTGAGTTTTATGTTATATTGCTCATAAATATCACAATAAAAAAGAATGAGGTTTTTTTTCCTTTGGTTTACAGTTATAATGCACACAGAGTATTTCACAAATAATTTCAGTCTAAACTATTTAAGAGAACATTACCTGGTAAAACTCTGAGCCAGATTAACAGCAAATTAATCACAATAAACCCCCTGAAATAATAATGTCTTCTAAATACCATCAAAAGGATTATTTAGGAATCTTTCCACTTTTCTGCTAGAAATCTTTGACTTGGTTCACGGCCTTGGGTTTTTTGCCATCATCAGCCGCAATTACAGAGGGACATCGGTGGGATTTCAGCATGTGGTTGAAATGCTTTGCAAAATCAAGGCCTAATTTGTGTAAATTTACATCTTCAGTCATTTACGTGCATCTGTTTTTTTTTTTTTTTTTTTTAATTACATAATATTTGAATGAAATTAAAAGTTTTAATAACTCGTTCTTGCCCTTGTTGTCTAGCCGGGCAATCACAGAAACAGCCACTCCCAACACGTGAAAGCCAGGGGCTGAGACACCCAGAAGGGCTGCTTGACTGAGGAGGACGGGATCAGGTATTATTCTAGCTAAGAAATGCTGCACTTTGGGGAGTATTGATTGAATTGCATTTTACTGTGGAATTGAATGAATTAAAGCACTGTGAGTTTTATTACAGGCAGCGGTGACTGACCATCTTTTCTGAAAGCTGGGAAAAGACCTTGTGGTCGTTGTTTTCAGCTTGACTCAAAAGTTTTTTGCCGTTGTTTTCAAAAGGTTCTCTTGCCCCCCAATGGCCAAAATACAGCTTACAAGATTCTTTAAAGTCTGAAAATGTAGAAGATAAAGGATAAGCATGGAAATTTTTGAGTAACACCGGGGGGGCAGGGGGAAGACTGGAGAAGTTGGTTCTTGATCCTTTAAAATCATAGACCGGGTTTTGCCCTTCAAAAACTCAGTACTGTGCTCTGTGGCTCCGCTCAGTGCTGCATCTGAAGATGATATTCTTCTTTCTGTCATCCATGCAGCACTGATCATCTGTAAGACTCTTGATAAAATTATTGCAGCTAAATAGAAAATATACAGATGGTCCCACATCCCAGATTATACAAATAATATGTTTCAAAAATTGCACTTAGTCTAATTTTTAGCGGTGGTAAAAGGAAACCACTGTGGCAGTGCTGCTCAGCATTCCCTGTTGGGTTTTCTCAGGGCTATGAGTGACTCAAAAAATTTGCTCTGTGTAATACTGTCCAAAAAAAAAAAATCAAGTGACAATCTTTGTGAAGAGTTTAATTTCTGTTTCTGTACCTGTGAGTGATACCAAATTTATAAGCAGCAAGCGGGAAAAGCAGCTTGTACATCTGCATCCCGGCTTTTCCTGGCACGAGCAGCATTTGCATTTCGGATGATCTTTGCTTTTAGAATGCAGACACTTCGGCACAGCGCGGCGGTTGGCTTTAGAGATGCTCTTGTTGCTTTCAGGACCCTCCCTGCTGGGGAAGTCACAGATGGACTGTGGACACTTAGCTGAGAGCAGCGAGGAGGTCTCCAGCCTGGGCGCAGACCCCGATTCCCTGCTGCCTTCTGCTGCGGGCAACAACTCCTGCCCGCCCTTGGCGACTGGGCAGCGGGCTGGGGCACCTCCCGGCAGACCCGCCGCCGCTAACGCCGCTCGAGAGCGCAGCCGGGTTCAAACCCTGCGCCATGCCTTCCTTGAGCTGCAGAAGACTCTCCCCTCTGTGCCGCCCGACACGAAGCTCTCCAAGCTGGATGTGCTCCTCCTGGCCACCACCTATATCGCACACCTCACTCGCAGCCTTCAGGATGAGGAGGAGACACCGAGAGAGGGCTTGGGTACGCTCCGAGGGGATGGATACCTCCACCCTGTCAAGGTAGGAGAGCCGAAGAGCAGCTACCACCTTCTCTCAGCAAAGAAATAAATCGGTGTTAAAGATGCTTAGATGAAATGAAGGATTTCAAGCTTATTTATCTTGCCTGAGTTAATACATGAAAAGGCTGCCTAGACTAACCACGCACCTAGGTGCTAGGGGCCTGATGGAAACCTCCCGGAGCTCAATGGCTTTGTCCCTCTGGCTTCAGGGCCTTTGCACAAGACCATCAAAGGTAGCATAGGTCCAAACCTAGCGGGACTTGGTCCCTTGGAAGCGATGGCGGAGGGCAGCACCAGGGGAGTACTAGCACCTCCACGGTCCCTGCCTGGAAACCTCGCGATCCCCCACCAAACCCATCAGAACTGGCTGTCTGGGGCTGAGGGGATGCGCTGTCCCACAGCCGCGACCCCAGCCACAGCAGGGCCTGCTCTGGCTCTCCCGCCAAGGCAGCCGAGGTATGGAAGGTGACGTTAATTACTGGCCACGTGTTAATTCCTTCTATGAAAGTGCTTTTCTGATGTGTTTATTTCATCTAGTTGGTATACGCTCTTCCCTTCCTCAAAAAAAACCCCACAGCAATGCAGAGGGGACGTGAGAGGGGAACTGCTCTTGCAGAGGAGCTGGGACTGGAGACTGGTTCCAGATGCATTGCTCAGTGACTGACGGGGCTCAAATACCACGGGGTATTTTCTTTGGCTCTGGTCTCAGGGAGTGAGTTAGAGCACTGGGGTGTTTTTCTTTTCTTTTCTTTCCTTTTTTTTTTTTTTTTTAAGAGTCTGATGAATTCAGAATGATTTAATTAAGATTAATTTGTGAAGTAATCTCTAATTCCTATAAAGTGACTAATTCACAGAGAGTTTCTTGTTCACAGTGTTGGTCGCTGTTAAAAGCATGATGTGGACGTAGGCTTCTGAGGCCATTTAAATGATTAGCAGGCTCATTAAGAAAGCAAAACCTTTACATCAATTAGAAGATGGCTATAATTTAAGAAATATTGTGATGTATTTCAAAATAAGTTCTAAGCTTCTGTTAGTTCCCTTGGTCAGAGTGAAAGGACACAGGTCTCTTATGGTACTTTTTATCAGCTGCCAACTATTACTGGCAGAAAAACACTTTTAAATAGTTATTACAGCAGTTAAATGATCCAGATGCACATTTCCCAGGCTACTGGAATACAGCGATACTGGATTCATCTAGCAATTATTTTTTATAATCTTATTTATGTGTCACTTACCTGTATTTAGTTTTGTAACAATTCTAGGAGTTTAACCAATCTATCTAATATTCCTGGTAGTAAATTAATTTTTCAGTTGGCACTAGAACAAAAGTGTCACAGAAAAATCACAGTACATGCTTCAAAAAAACACCTAAAGTGCAGGATGAGAGACAACCAGTACAGATAAGGACTTTAACTACACTCATATATCAAGCACAGTAAATACAAATAGTGAGGAAAGTAAAATACCCAAGTACAGTTGTGTGTACACTGAACAAAAAATATGGTTAATTACTTTAAACTCCGATGTCTTATTGACGATGAATTCACATCACTCTTGAAATAAAAGTACTGAAGGGAGATTGTATGGTCTTTCCAAGTGAGAATATGCTGCTGCTTTACATCTTTAAATAGAAGAGCCGAGCTTTAACTGCAGCGTTAGGCCCCTCTAGTTTTTAGAGCTCCCTTTTGTTACTCACAGGAAAGGTGCCAACCTGTTTCCAAAAGTGTCTTAAAAAAATCAGATTCTTTTGGAACAACAAGCTGGCTGTGCTTCGGGTATTTTTGCATCCAATGTGTATGACAAGTTGTCTTTTCAAACATCCACCTCTCTAATAATGAACTGGGCACATCAAGCTGGAGCTGAATGCTTCCTCCCGAGAGAGGAGCAGCACCCAGCTGTGGCCACCCTTACTGCAGGGCCGTCCGCAGTAAGTAACTTGCTCGGGTTAGGAAACTCGAGCTGTAAGAATAAATATTTAACACCAGTGTAACTGATGATTCCGATAATTGGTGAGCAGAAAGATGAATTGTCTCATCTGAAATCCTTGGAGCTGACGAAGAACAAGAAGTTGTCAGTGCTGAAGACCGCCAAGGCGCAATTACATTAAACCCCCTTTAACACAGCTTTTGGCAGCCCCTGTGCTGCGGCGGGTTGTGTGGGGGCCGGCCGGCACGAATGGGTACGCGCACAGGGCCGCAGCCGTGGCGGGCGCGGGGGTAGCCCCGCAGTATCCCTGGCACCAAGAAGAGGAATGTGTTGGTTTATTTTACCAACAGAGCATTTACTGTACAAATAGCCGTACGCTGGCTGATCAGCCCGGCCTGCTCCCGCCCACTGGGTCACGGCAGGGTTTGGGAGCTGAGCCCCGCAATTCATGACCAAAGGAAACATCCAGGCTGAGGTTCCCTTACCGAGTTTCTAACCACATTTGCCAACAATTGACAAAAGGGGAACCTTCTGGTGATAGGAAATCTTTCCTATTTTCTTGTATTGTGATTCCAGCTTTGCTGAGAGCTGCATTCGGGCTGCAAAGACACCAAGTATCTCAGCACTGGGTTTGTCTCTTCTCTTGCAGAAGTGGCCGATGCGTTCCAGGTTATACATTGGAGCTACAGGACAGTTTTTGACTCACTCGGCACAAGGAGACGGCGCAAACCAAGGAGAAACATCAACAACTTCACAAATCTAATCTCCCTTCTCGCTTTAAAAAAAAAAATATTTATTACACCTTATATATATATTTAAGTTAAAAAATAGTATCTACAGACAAACTGCAATTCCTGAAATACTGTTTGTAGAGAAGGAATTGATTCTTAAATGTAACTAATACCTCATTAAGTTAATGTGACGCATGATTGGTTTCTGTCATAGAGGATGTTGCTGGGATCTGATCAGGGGGATGAGGAGAAGGCGGCTGCAGTTGGCACCAACGCGAGAGGCAGGCGCAGAGGCAGCGCTGCCGGCAGTTGGTACCTCATCCCCGCCAGGCAGCGGCGGAGGGGTGTGCGGGGGAGAAGGCGGAGGGGTATGTGGGGCAGAAGGAAGGGGGAAGGTGAAGGGGTGCGTGGGGCAGAAGGGGTGATGCAGGACTAGCTCAGCACAGAGCAGTACAGGCTGGGGTGAAAAGCAAAGGGCACGTCTGAAAATAGCAGTCGAAACCCCACGGGCACTTTCTTCACTGCATGAAGCCGAGGGCAGAAATCCTGCTGGCTGCAGTGGTCAGGTCAGCTTCGTCCTTCGGACAATCTTAAATGTGTGTGGCTATTGGTGAAAACATGGGTGCATGCTGACCTCAAGTAAACGTGTGCTGAAATCCTGCGTACGCACAGCGCTACGTACAACAGACAAACGGCTCCATACGCCAGGAATTGCTTGTGTCGATCCATATGACCGTGTTGCATGTTGCGGGGTTCACAATGTGTTTGAGTGTTACCCCAGTACAACTGCTTGTCTGCTCATGATACCCAGGTTCGTTTATCTCGTCTTTTAGCGGCTTGTGCACGGAAGGAAGGGAGCCCAAAGAGCTGGCTTGTTCTTGGCACGTTTTTCACTTAAACATCTTCTATATTTAGAGAAAAGTTGAAACTAAATGCACAAATGCCATCTGATGTATCTGTTCTGTAAAACACTGTATTCCTCATATAGTGTGCTATTGCCGAGGTAAACATTTTATTAAATATCATTCAGTGGATATTATGTATTGATTGAGTTGCAAAAGATGTATCGGTTTCTCATTGTACAGGACTGATAGTTTCTCGGGTAACATTCAGCATTTTTAGAAACTTCTTTGCAGTTTACATTTTAAAATGATATTGGGCAGAAAAGGAAAACACAAATACTAGCAAGAACAACCTTTATAAAAAAAATCATTTTACCGTTTTCATTCTCGAGTCAAACTTGTGACGTCTTTCAGAGGTGCTGAGCATGTCAGTGCAATTGCATGTCCAGTAGCAAGGAAGCATATACAAGGAAGCATATAAAAAATTAGCAGAGCCATTAGAATTGGACAAAGTACCCGGGACATGCGAGAGTTGTGAAGTATGGTAAAATCTGGAACTCCCCTCCACCTCTGCAGCATTCTGAGCTTTTACAAGATTATTGTTTTAAACGGTAAAAATGCTTTAAATATTTTCAATATATATTTTATATGCATATTTACAGTATTTTAGGCATATATTTCTTATTTACAATTGTAAGTGGTTTATTATGAGAATTACATAGAACACCATTCAGCCACACAAACTATTGTACTTTGTGAAAAAATATGTACAAAAGGGCAGTTTTTCATAGACAAGTATCTACTCTTACTTAAAGATGAGTCTGACTTTTTGAAGAACTGTACTCTCCATAGTAGTAAAAAGTGGGTTAGCACAGGCTCTCATTATTGGGACAACTATCTGTATTTAGATTTATTAATGAGGAGATGTGAAGGAGTTGTAAAGGTGACGGTAGTTAAGAGGAGAGAGACCCAACAGTGCGGGTTTCCAGGAGTTCTTTGCTGTACAGGATGAGGGTGTAAGATGCAGATTACACTTCAGACTGGTAAAAGGCCAAGTAGCAACGTAGAAGCACAGAGAATTCAGTCTAGCTTTGTACGCAACTGAGATCTAAATGAATGGCATCGCGTGAGGGGAAAAAGGGGCAAGCGAAATCCCGGCCAGAACTCAATGTCAAACCTCGAGCTGCCGCTGTGTAGCAGCAGTCCCGTAATAAAAACAAAACGCGTATGAATTATGCATATGAAATGGCGTGGGGAAACACAAAATGTGATGATGTTTTGCATCAATTGCACGCTCTTACCTAGCACAGAGGTGCTGGTTACTTCACAGGCTCTTAAATGATATACCTGGAAGGGACAGAATTCAGGGGAAAAAAAAAAAAGACACACACACACACCCCCCCACCCCCCCCAGTTTTTGAAGGCTTCTTCCATTAAATGTAAAGGATAGATTCTGACTGCTTATTCATGAAGGAAGCATGAAAAATGTATAGGAATAAGGGTTAAAAAAATGGAAAGTTATCAATGGATGGCATGGAAAAAAAATCTCTGCTCAGACTTCTACGACAATAAAGGTGGAGTATTTACAATGCTTGTAAGACAGACACAAAAATGGAGCAGCAAAAACAGGAGCTACTTTGTACCTAAGCTTGTATACATTGTGGCCATATACGTGACAGTGCAAAGACCTTAGCAGCATTTTATAGATGTATTAAAAGCCTGTAAGAATATGCAGAATTACAACAGTTTTTTACTTGAGAAGAACTCCCCATACTTACAAGTTGGGATTTTTTTTTTTTTTCTGAGACAGATTATTCTGCATCTGTTGCAAATTTTTATGCCTTTCCTTCCAGAGCCAAGACACCAGGTTAGGCAACCCGCTTCCTTCGACCAGTGCAAGAGCTCTTGTCTTCCAGAAATTTACACCAGGATCAAAACAAATCCTCTGAATGCGTTTGCTTCAAACCTGATGTTCGAATCAAATGTTACATTTCTTAGGAACAGTTTATATCCTTCTATACTGAAATACAACAGTTTGGCACTGGAAATATGCATGTGTTTGGGAATGAAATTCTATAATGTTCACACATCGCTATCAAAGGAGCCATTCTTCATGGAGTAACTGAAAAGATCTTGGCAAAGTTCAGTTATTGTCATCACAACCTTTCCTTCAGAGGGATGGGACTGGTAAACTTCACACAGCCATATGCAAATAATCTGCCTGTGCAAAACCTGCTGCATACAGATCTTTTTT